>NC_089851.1:52607811-52937811 GCF_036373705.1 Amia ocellicauda | reverse complement strand
AAGCATCTGATTGACAGTGGTCCGTGATCTGCTGTTATGCTACTATGCTACTGACCATTGGGGGAGCGATAGCAAGCAAGAGAGTTAGATATCGAGAGTCATAGATAGATAGATAGATAGATGGATGGATGGATGAACGGCAAGGCAAGCATCTGATTGACAGTGGTCCATGATCTGCTGTTATGCTACTATGCTACTGACCATTGGGGGAGCGATAGCAAGCAAGAGAGTTAGATATCGAGAGTCATAGATAGATAGATAGATAGATAGATGGATGGATGGATGGACGGCAAGGCAAGCATCTGATTGACAGTGGTCCATGATCTGCTGTTATGCTACTATGCTACTGACCATTGGGGGAGCGATTGCAAGCAAGAGAGTTAGATATCGAGAGTCATAGGTAGATAGATAGATAGATAGATGGATGGATGGATGGACGGCAAGGCAAGCATCTGATTGACAGTGGTCCATGATCTGGTGTTATGCTACTATGCTACTGACCATTGGGGGAGCTATAGCAAGCAAGAGAGTTAGATATCGAGAGTCATAGATAGATAGATAGATAGATAGATAGATAGATAGATAGATAGATAGATAGATGGATGGATGGACGGCAAGGCAAGCATCTGATTGACAGTGGTCCATGATCTGCTGTTATGCTACTATGCTACTGACCATTGGGGGAGCGATAGCAAGCAAGAGAGTTAGATATCGAGAGTCATAGATAGATAGATAGATAGATGGATGGATGGACGGCAAGGTAAGCATCTGATTGACAGTGGTCCGTGATCTGCTGGTATGCTACTATGCTAGTGACCATTGGGGAAGCGATAGCAAGCAAGAGAGTTAGATATCGAGAGTCATAGATAGATAGATAGATAGATGGATGGATGGATGGACGGCAAGTCAAGCATCTGATTGACAGTGGTCCGTGATCTGCTGTTATGCTACAATGCTACTGACCATTGGGGGAGCGATAGCAAGCAAGAGAGTTAGATATCGAGAGTCATAGATAGATAGATAGATGGATGGATGGATGGATGGACGGCAAGGCAAGCACCTGATTGACAGTGGTCCGTGATCTGCTGTTATGCTACTATGCTACTGACCATTGGGGGAGCGATAGCAAGCAAGAGAGTTAGATATCGAGAGTCATAGATAGAGAGATAGATAGATGGATCGATGGACGTCAAGGCAAGCATCTGATTGACAGTGGTCCGTGATCTGCTGTTATGCTACTATGCTACTGACCATTGGGGGAGCGATAGCAAGCAAGAGAGTTAGATATCGAGAGTCATAGATAGATAGCTAGCTAGATAAATAGATGGATGGACGGCAAGGCAAGCATCTGATTGACAGTGGTCCGTGATCTGCTGTTATGCTACTATGCTACTGACCATTGGGGGAGCGATAGCAAGCAAGAGAGTTAGATATCAAGAGTCATAGATAGATAGATGGATCGATGGACGTCAAGGCAAGCATCTGATTGACAGTGGTCCGTGATCTGCTGTTATGCTACTATGCTACTGACCATTGGGGGAGCGATAGCAAGCAAGAGAGTTAGATATCGAGAGTCATAGATAGATATATAGATAAATGGATGGATGGACGGCAAGGCAAGCATCTGATTGACAGTGGTCCGTGATCTGCTGTTATGCTACTATGCTACTGACCATTGGGGGAGCGATAGCAAGCAAGAGAGTTAGATATCAAGAGTCATAGATAGATAGATAGATGGATGGATGGACGGCAAGGCAAGCACCTGATTGACAGTGGTCCGTGATCTGCTGTTATGCTACTATCGGCAGCAGCAGCTGCAGTCTTGGTGCCGTCAACCTTACGTTTACACCTCTGTGTGCTTCCTTTGTTGCAGCCTGCATCCAGATTTTGTTTTGTTTTGTTTTGTTTTGTTTTGTTTTGTTCCTTACGCCTGAGTGCAGAGTCATAGCTAGCTAACTAGCAAGCGAGAGTTAGATATCGAGAGTCATAAATAGATAGATAGATAGATAGATAGATAGATAGATAGATAGATAGATAGATGGATGGATGGATGCAAGGCAAGCATCTGATTGACAGTGCTCCGTGATCTGCTGTTCTGCTACTATTGGCAGCATCTTGGCTTAGTTGGTTAAAGTGCCTGTTTAGCAAACAGGAGATCCTGGGTTTGAATCCCAGCATTGCCTTAGGTGGGCTTTATGTGCACCTTGTGAAGCTTGTGTTTTCTATTTGTTGTGTTATGAGTGTGTATTGTGGTGACCACTATCCCCTGCTGGTGCTGTTGTGCATACATGGTTCCAGGTGAGGATGTGGTGGACTGCAAATGACCTAATTTATGGAACGGAATTAAAAGGAGAAAGGGAAGAGGAACAGGAGAAATGAGACGGCATGGTGGGGGAATAATTCAACCGTGGATTCATTGCACAAAAGACTTAAATTAATCTTTCGCCCACTTTGGAAGTGTTGACCATAATGGATATGTTATAATCAACACTTCCATGATTTCCACGGCACCTCAGCGTCGGGTGTGATATGAACTGGTAAAGGACTGGGGGAACTTCATTGTGGACTTTGTATCGCCACCATTTGTAATAGTGTCTGATTTGTTATGACTTTTGTTGTCCTTCCTTTTTCATGATCTTTTTGCTCATCTTAAATGTGCTGTAATTTATTCCAAATACATTTCATTGTGCTAGGATACACACATTTGTATCAGTTGTTTGAGTTGTTTGCTGTCACATTATTCGTTGTGTGCAGGTTGGGAGGGGCTGTTAAATATCCCACCCGAACTGTTACATCAACCCTTAGTTTTAGCAAGATAGGCTAATAGTAAAGCCATTGGAGGACGTTATGAAGCGGAAAGCCAACAGGACAGATGACAGTTTTTAAAGAAGAACCAAAACCCAAAGGACATCCCTGCGTGGACTACGCGCACCTAACGGCCGATGTCGAATTCCCATTGCCACCCGCGGGACAAGCTCACCAGCTAATCGATTACACCACAGAGACAGACAAAGGTGTTCCTGCTGACACGTTTGAAGAAGGGCAAAAGGAACACTGGATATGTCAGAAGTGGGACTTGAACTCCAGAGGAGACTGCAACATGAACGCAGCCTCTTAGACTGCTCGGACATCCTGACCACTCGGCAGGGTACTAGGAATGCGAGTAGTGGTCCAGGATTGCCTTCCGCAGCCTGAGCTGACCGAAGGACACTCACAAGGTGGAATAAAGTAGGCAGGTGAGGCAGGGATGCTGCCCTCACCTTGCTCTGACAAATTTAGAACCGTAAAAGGACGTGGCGGAAGATGTGGGGGCAGCAGGGGCACCAGGGGCAGCTCCTCATTAGTATAGTGGTGAGTATGTCTACCTGTCTTGCGGGAGACCGGGGATTGATTCCGGGGAGTGGTGGGGGAAGCCTACACAAAGGACTTGAGAACAAGAAAGAGAAAGGTGTGCAAACTGATGTCACACTGTGCAACGTTAATTAGCAACAGGAAGTACTTGATGGCAATGATAACGTGGAGCACTCTCCACTGCAGATCCCAAGCTCTCTTTTCAGCAGTGGCTGATACACACTGTGCCATACTGGCTCCCCCTTCCCCTCCTCCCCCCCAGCCTGTCCCTCCAGGGCATGTCAGTTAGCAGCAAGAGCTGCGTTTGGTGCCTGGCCTTCACACAGGCCCCATCCAGGGACAACTCCTGCGGACCCCTCCTCAACAGGGTCCCTGAGAGGCCTCCATCATACCTCAGGGAAGGGGGAAACCAGCAAATTGGGGAACTTGAACAGGGGCTCTGGGGTCTGGAGCTGGAGGAAACACTCCCTCAGCAGCAGTTTCCCTTCAGAAGGCAGGGTGGCACCGGCCTCGGCCGAGCAGAATACCTGTCCAGCGCAGGGAGCGCACACCCATTTTCCCTTCCAGGCTGTCCACAATCCTCCAGCCAGCAGATCATGCAGCTGGAACACCCCGGTCCAGATGATGGGCATCTGGAGCAGCCAGTGCAGGATGAGGGAGCTGTACACATGTCAGGCTGTGAGCAGCTGCCAGGCCCTCAACACACTGCGGTAGAACCCAGGAAGGTTGCCTGCTGCCAGCCTGCTAATGTCCATCAGGGACATTGCACTGTCCACCTGCAGCGTCCCCACATGACGGAGCAAGGTCCACGTAAGCGGCCTCCAGGACAGGAGGCTCGGCCCGTAGACCAGCTTCTGCAGGAACTGCAGATGGAAAGCAGCCATCCTGCACTCCACGTCCACCAGCCCTTGCCCCCCCTCCTCACGGGGCAGGTATAGTACCCCCTTTCACAGCCAGTGCAGACCAGTCCAGAAGAAGACCGCTGAGGGAGCAGCCAGCGCCATCGCCCGAGCCTCCCCCGCAGCCCCTCCGGCATCCCCTCCCAGTTCCTCTGCTCCATGGCCTTATCCCCCAGGTGCACCCCCAAGTACTTGAGACCACCTCTGCACCACTGTAATCCTCCAGGGAGTTGCAGGCCTCCCTGCCCCCCCAACTCCCCCAGCAGCAACCCCGTGCTCTTGGACCAGTTCACTTTGGTTTAAGTCCCAGAGCGAGGTGCTGATTCTGTCCACATCCCCCTCGCACCCCACCAGCACCACCACATCATCAGCGTAGGCAGAGAAGCGGAAGGTTGTCGGGCAGCGAGGGACATAAAGCCCCCCCACCACTCTGTGCAGCTCCTGCTGCAAGGGCTCAATGGCCATGGAGTGGAGCATCCCAACATGGGGCAGCCCTGCCAGATTCCCCTGTACACCCTGAAGGGGGCGCTCAAGCCAACATTGATTTTCTATATGTTTTGAGTGTCACCATAGAGCACCCTGGTCATGGCTATGAAAACAGGGCTGAACCCAAAAGCCTCCATCATCCGCCACAGGTACTGGTGCTCAACCCGGTCAAAAGCCTTTTCCTGGTCCAGCGCAATGAGACCAGTCTTTAACCCCAACAGCCTGGAGACCTCCATGATGTGCCTAATGAACAGGATGTTGTCCTGTATGGACCTACCAGGCACACCGTAGGACTGGTCAGGGTGGATCAGATGGATCAGGCCATCACTCTGGAGAGGAGCTTCAGTTCTAGCACAGGTCATCCTTCTTGGGCAACAGTGCCACGAGGGCACGCCTGCAGCTCACTTGCAGCGCCCCTTGCTGGATGCTCTCCTGCATCACTGCCAGCAGGTCAGTCCCCAGCAGACCCCAGAAGGTGCTATAAAACTCAACTGGCAGGCCATCAATGCCCTGGGCCTTCCTTGTACTCAACCCATGAAGAGCAGCAGTAAGCTCCTGCAGGGTGAGCTCCCCCTCCAGCCCAGCCTGCTTCTCCTCCGGCACCTGCGGCAGGTCTCCAAGGAGATGCTGCATGTTGGTCTGAGGCTCATCCACCTCACTGGAGTACAGTGTAAATCTGATCAAGCCTGGATAGGGAGAGAGTGTCCTCCCGCACCTCCGACCAGCTATACTGCCTTTCTGCCCCATACAAACTCCTCCACACATCCTGCAGGTCATGCCTCTCCTGCAGCCCCCTCATCTCCCTGGCAGACTGGGAGTGCGGCTCAGTGTGGTTCCTGTCAAGTTTGTCATGCAGGGTGCAATTAAAATCAATAATTGTCATTGTCAAGCTGTTTTAAACCCCCCGCTCTCTCCCTGCCATTTGTTGGTGCATATACATTTATAAAAACAAACAATCGTCTCTCAACTACTGCCTTGAAAACAAGCAGGCGTCCTTCCACCACCTCAGTCATTAAAACAGAAACTAATCTAAAATGCCCTGAAAATAAAACTGTAACTCCTGCACTCTGTCTTGACCCATGACTAAAACAAATCTCGCCTTTCCAATTCCTGACCCACTCCCCCTCTAGCGTGCTCTGTGTGCATCTGCATCTAAAAAGATCACGGACAGGCATTTCTGCTTGACATACTAAAACACAGCCGCTCTCTTTAACGCATCCATTCATACTATAATTGTGTCCATTATAGAAGTAGAGTGAGTAACACACACAAAGAAAACAGACAGCAGAAAAAAATAAGTCAAGCACCCCCGTCCATCATTTTAAGTAGGTTTAGCAGACGCTTTTAATCCTATATCCTTCTTGATCTGTAAAGCGATCTTCTCCCTGTCCCTTCCTCATCGGGATACACCTGCTTCTCCACATCCCCCGCTATGGACTAGTTATCCATTGAAGTCTCCCCATGCAGGTTTGAATCCTGCTGACTATGACGCCAAAGAATAGTGCCAGCCCCCCTATGGCTTGTTGGCCCCCATTCGTAAAATCTGTTTCTCTCACACATTTTTTTGCAATCTCTCTCTCTCGCTCTATGACTTTATAATATATAAATCTACATATAGAGATTGGAATCTATTGGAATTATTGTGTTGCTCTTGCTCTTCCTCCTTTCTCTGGTCATTGGGGTGACATTTCTTTCTTGTTCCCAAGTCCTTTGTGTAGGCTTCCCCCCCTAGGTGGGGGAAGCAAAACCAGAGAAGGAGCCTGCTATCGGGAAATCAAACCCCAGTCTCCTGCATGACAGGCAGGGATACTCAACGCTATTCTAATGAGGAGCTGCCCTTGCAGCCCCCATATCTTCCGCCACGTCTTTTTCCAGTTCTAAAAGTTGAGGGCAGCATCGCTGCCTCCCCTGCCTGCTTTATTCCACATTGTGAGTGTCCTTCAGTCAGCTCAAGCTCCGGAAGGCAGTCCTTGACTGCTATTTATTTTGCTAGCACCCTCCCGGGTGGTCAGGATGGCCAAGTGTTTGAAGGTGCTGTGGTTAGGTTGTAGTTTCCCCTAGAGGCATGGGTTTGATTCCTGCTTTTGACATAGCCAGTGCTCCTTTATCTTGGAATTGGGTTTCTCTTCACCACCTGAAGGAGGACATGGAGTAGACTTTGCAGAGATTGGCATTTGTCTTTTTTTGTTTCAGCAGAGGCAGTGTGGCGGCGACCCAGAATCCTTTGGAGTTCCTGATCCAGCGGTGTTCCTGTTCCGGTGCGAGGGAGGCCCAGCTGAGGATGAACCATCTGAAGGTCCTGCCTGGACCAGTGGGACCGAAGAGCAGGGAGGACCTCGACCGACGACCAGGCTTCATGAAGGCAGCACCCCACGGGAGACCAGGACCAGGTCTCAGCGGGAAGCAGCGCAGCCCACTGGAGCAGTGACTCCAGTCAGACCTTTTCACTGACATCAATCCACTGGAACCTCCACCACCAGCAGGAGACCTACCTCTAGTTTTCTGTTCCTTTGTTTAGTTTAGGAGACAAGCGGATGTCAAGACTCCAGTTCAGCAGGGAGGTCCTGCAAAAAGGTATGGGCTTTGCTGGTGAAGCTGCCGCATAAAGACAAAGACTTCTTCGAGGTAAGCTTTGTCAACCATGATTTGCTAGAGGAGTGCTACAGCGTGTATAGAAGGGAGAAATACAGGGAGCTGGCGGGTTTTGCGATGATAATCCTGTCGGATATTTGCTATAGAATAGTGACTGTGCAATTTTTCTGTGAGATGGTCTCAGGCAAGGACGTGAAGATCTGGCTTGCGAGGTTCAGTGAGCTCTCCACTCGAATAGTTGGATGTTGGATGTGGACGGAGTGTGGGGGGAACGTGGCAGTGCCGGATTCGATTGAGGCGGAGCGTGGAGAATCCAGAGAAGGTCTGCCACCTCCCCAATACTATACAGATCAGAGAAGCTAGGGGGCTGGTCTACTATGACGGGATGCCAAAACTCTGCAGGCGGTGTCAGGGCCGAGACCCCGTTGTTGCCCAGTGCACGTGTAAGTGTAGAGGAGGTCACCAGACACACGCCTGCAGAGAAAAGTTACTCTACTACCTCTGCAGCTGTGGGGGCCATATCTATAAGAACTGCCTCCAGTCGTACACAAATAGAGTTGGGTCTCCCTTCTCACGATTCCATTCTGGACCCTGAGCCGGAACATGAGGGAGGCCCGGCGCGGGAGGAGGAGGGAGAGGGAGAAGAAGAACAGATATATGACCTGGCTCCAGAACCTCCCCCTACCCCAAAGGAACCACTTAAGAGAAAGGGGGAACAGTCAGAAGGGGGGGGTTGGGTGAAGGTGAGCAATAAAAAGAGAAAAGTGGTGGACAGAGAGGAGAAATCTGCCAAGAACCCGAATAATGTCTCCTCTCTGGAGGCAGCCCAAGATAGTCGAGCTCCCCCCGGCCCACCCCTCGCTGGAGCCGAGGCAGAAGTTCCACTCCCTCCTCCAGCAAAAACGGAACATCGGGCCCTGCCTTGGTGGACCAGCCCCCTGAAAACCGCTGAAAAGAAAACCAGACCCACCGCTCCTCCATGTGTGAGAGTGGAGAGCAGAGCCTCGGGAACCGGGTCGAAAGATAGTGTAGGTGAGACCGTCTTGCAGAAGAGAGCCAGCCCTCCCTCCAGCTGCGACAGGCAGGTGAGAAAGAAAGCCTTGGAACCGTTGTAGCTGGAGGGTGAATTAGATCAGGTGCTGGCTCGTATAGAAAGAAAGGCAAAGGACAGGAATATCGGCGCCACACAGGTGTCGAAACCGCCAGCACAGAAGGGTGCCTCCTCTAGCCACCTCGGAGAAGGGGGATAGAGGAGCAGCAGGGCCACGGTCTCACCCAGGGGTCCCTGCTTTTTATTATTATTATTATTATTATTATTATTATTATTATTATTATTATTATTATTATTTTTGTCATTTAGCTGACACTCTTATCCAGGGCGACTTACATTTGTACCCATTTATACAGCTGGGCATTTTACAGGAGCAATCTAAGTGAAGTACCTTGCTCAAGGGTACAACTGCACTGCCCCACCCAGGATTCGATGTTAGGGGCCAAAGCCTCCATGACAGAGGAGGAGTTGGCCAGACGGCCAAAGGAGAGGAAGAGAGAGGGGAAGAGATACCCCAACTACCCCATCCCTCTTGTTAAGAAGATCAAAGGTGGTGAGGGGGGGGGGTAAAAGGCACTCCTCCTCCTAATAAGTCTGGTCCAGGGGTCCTTGGGCCCCCACCTCAGGGCTGCTCCTCAGGAGCAGAGTCCGACCTGACATGCTGGTCTCAGGAGTACAGACGTGAGTGAAGCTTCCCATGTGCACCCAGACTGGTTCTCTGTCTCTCTCTCTCTCTGCAGGTCTGTGAGGAGCCGAGGCGCCGGCGCCTAGGCACCATCCACACAGATTGAGGGTGCCGGCGAGGCAACCATGGCCTGCGGAGAGGAGTTAGCACAGCAGAGACAGGAACCGGTCCGGAGTGGAGCATCAGCACTGGAAAGCATAGAAAGAACATCTCTATCAGGACTGTGAGGGCCTCCTCTGCAGGATTGTTGATTTTAATTTTATAAAGACTGATTATGGTCTTTGTTTTAAATGGTTTTAAATCACAGGGTTTTGAGGTTTTTTTTTATGTTTATGGTTTGTCTGATGTGCTGACTGTTTTTAAAATTAGAAAAATATGTATTAGACTGTTTTGTATTGCTTTAGAAACATGTTTTGTTCTTTATTTTGTCTAATGCATCTACCGTTTTAAAACAACACATCAGATGTTTTTTTTTCATTATAGTTATTTTGGCAGTTTGCCATATTTAATACAAATTGTTTTGATATCTAACACACTTTTGAATTCACTTGTTCTGTTTAAAACTTTTAAGGATTTTAAAAGTTTCAGAAATGATTTTAGAATTGTTTTTTAAAAACTGTTTTTAATCAGGAGTATTAAAACTTTGTATGTTTAATTTTCGTAATGTAAAATACTCAAACAATAAAAACAGTGCTCCTTTTGCCCTTTTTGAAATGAGTCATGGTTGGCGCCTCCCTGGTCTGTTCCGCACGTGATCCAAAAAGGTCTCAAAGACCAACTGCGCCGACTTTGGCTGATATTAGGGGAAATCATTCAGATGGCTTCTGGAAAATGATGTCGGTTACACCATGTACCTGATCACAAATGTACAGGAGGAAACCGCTAAAGGTTCCCTTCTTCACAAGGACACAGTAAGGACAGTTTAATGTCATTCATTGATTATGCACTGAGCCACAACAAAATTGAGGATCTTCTGAAATTTGAAACGCACAAGAAAGATGTGCCAATGGGACCTGAGAAATCTGAAGATGACAATCTTGTTGGATTTGGGGTGCGCGCTGAAGACACCTGGAGAGAGATTTCGATAAAGCGAAGCCGATGGTTATGCTGCATTTATTCTCAGCAGAAAATGTGTAACGGGGACAAAAATGCATAAGCTACAAAGTTACTTGCAGAGGAAAAGGGATCATTTTTGTAGAGCTACCTCAACAGTGTCTCTGCTACTTGGGGCTGTTTCTGTTCCCTCGAGGGTGTCTGTGCCCCCTCGGGCTGTTTCTGTTCCCTCAACAGTGTCTGTGCCTCCCCCACAAGAACCAGGCATGTAATTACTTCACTACTTCAAGTAGTAACGAATGTCATGAAGTTAAAAACAAAAATTAAATACTTAAATATTTTCTATATACTAGATATACACCAATCAGCCATAACATTATGACCACCTGCCTAATATTGTGTAGGTCCCCCTTTTTCCACCAAAACAGCCCTGACCTGTTGAGGCATGGACTCCTGTAAATCCAGTAAGTTGCGAGGTGGGGCCTCCATGGATCAGATTTGTTTGTCCAGCACATACCACAGATGCTCGATTTGATTGAGATCTGGGGAATTTGGAGGCCAAGTCAACACCCTGAACTCGTGATTCATCAGACCAGGCCACCTTTTTCCATTGCTCCGTGGTCCAGTTCTGATGCTCACGTGCCCATTGTAGGCACTTTCGGCAGTAGACAGGGGTCAGCATGGGCACCCTGACTAGTCTGCGGCTACGCAGCCCCATACGCAACAAACTGTGATGCACTGTGTGTTCCGACACCTTTCTATCAGAACCAGCATTAACTTTTTCTGTTGGATCGGACCACACGGGCCAGCCTTCGCTCCCCACGTGCATCAATGAGCCTTGGCCGACCCATGACCCTGTCGCCGGTTCACTGCTTTTCCTTCCTAGGACCACTTTTGATAGATACTGACCACTGCAAACCGGGAACACCCGAGCTGCAGTTTTGGAGATGCTCTGACCCAGTCGTATAGCCATCACAATTTGGCCCATGTCAAAGTCACTCAGATCCTTACGCTTGCCCATTTTTCCTGCTTCTAACACATCAACTTTGAGGACAAAATGTTCACTTGCTGCCTAATATATCCCACCCACTGACAGGTGCCATGATAACGAGATTATCAGTGTTATTCACTTCACCTGTCAGTGGTCATGAATACCTGGAAAAGGTAATGATAGATATATCACCATCTAAATTTTCTGCACAAGCTTGTAAGTAAACGTTTATTATGTTATTTTGATTTTGAAACTAGTCAAAAGTGAAACAAGTTATCTATGTTCATTTCACATAGAAATTATCTTATTAGTGAATAAGGTGGCACAACCAAAGATAAAAACTTTAAACATGGAATATTGTTATTGCCATACTAATACTAACACTAACAATTAATCTGCTTCACAGTAAGAATATGAATAAACTTTTTTTTATACATTCAGAACGATCTAATTCTACAGTATCAAGACCACCTGGAGGTGACACTACCAACAAGGATGTATGCCAGTCAGATTGTAAATATGTATTACTTGCATAATCTTAATAAACATAACTTTCATTTGAAACATTTCTTTGTTTTTAAAACATAAGTCCACCTGTAAAGCCTACATCACCACTGTTATCAATGGTGTCAGAAGTGGCTCCATCTGGTCAAGCACAAGGTATGCTACTTACATTTCATTGATAAGTGTACTGAAATCACCATTATGTGCACATGCATACAAATAGACAATTCATTGCTTTTGTTGTTTCACAAACCTAAGTTTTTGTCTGTACTGTCACTATATACATGTTTTTCTTAATCTTTTACACTAAATAATTACCAGTTTAGAAAAAAATTAAACACTATAAAAAGATACTGATATTTGATATTTTATGCAGGTACAGAGTCTGTGACTGTGAGTGCCATTGCCAGCGCACCATTACAGAAAATAGTTGTGTACTGTGCAAGCTTTGTGGTCTGGACTAAAAATTATTCATATATTTTGCCTAAAGGTACACCCCTACCACCTACTTCCATACAAGTGTCATCATTTGCTTCTCCTCACACAATTAGTTTTGATAAAGGAATCAAGGGTTGGAGATGTTCTCAAGAGTGGAAGGTGTGGATGAAGACAGAATTAGAAGCCTTGGGACTGTGGCCTGGATCGCATCCTGTATGTCTCCCAATGAACAGTGTTTCGCTGTTTTGACCAAAGTATTTTCAGCTCCACCTATTCTTTATTTGGAAACCTGAGGATAGTACCATTATGAGCAGGTTGAAAAACAATTTCACACTTCGCTGCTTACATGGATGTTCTCAGCCACTGATAGTCTCATCTGGGGTGGGAAGACCCAGAGTGATTGTTGGCATCAGTGGTCAATATTATATATTTACATCCAGACTGTGCTGTAAAGCATGAAAAAAGCACTGGTTTGCTGACAATCCACAATGGCTGGAAAAACTTTCTCTGAGGTATACCAACATTTTACTGATTGTCTGATACAGAAGCATCAATGTCAAGAGTCAGTCATCAACAAGTTTACACAGGGCACATTTGGGCAAGTAATGAGATCTGACCACACCAGGAAAGTTGCCAGAAAAATTAAGTTGACATCTGACACCATGTCATCCTACGCTGTTATGAATGAGAATTGGATGATCCTTTCCTGGGTGATGGTGCAGTTGGAATGCAGATTAGCGAACAGATATGAAGGTGCTGGTGTAGAAAAGGCCCAATACCAGTGGGTAGATAGGTGAGTTTCTTTTAAACAATGGTATATATATATCTGTGTATATATTCTTAAACTATTACTTTTTTCAATTGTCTTATTAAATTTGTGAGAGATAGAAACATTATCCCCATTACTCAGGTCATACCAGGCAGGTCACCTTTATAAAAAAAGTTAAAATAACGAATTGATATCTGACTAACGGCCGGATTAAATCAAAACTTTGACCCACCCGCTAATAGCAAACTACAAACCTGTACATCATAGTGGTTACATTTATGATTAGAAGAAAATGGCATCTTACTAAAAATGAAGCTGCAACTGAGTACAGTTCTGTAGTTTTCTATTAGCGGGTGGGTCAAAGTTTAGATTTAATCCCAGCCTAATTGTGCTGTACATAAATAGTAATGCATCTTAAAGCAAGGGTGAAAAACACCTCTTTATCACATACAGTGAGGGAAAAAAGTATTTGATCCCCTGCTGATTTTGTATGTTTGCCCACTGACAAAGAAATGATCAGTCTATAATTTTAATGGTAGGTGTATTTTAACAGTGAGAGACAGAAAAACAACAAAAGAATCCTGAAAACCGCATTTCAAAAAAGTTATAAATTGATTTGCATGTTAATGAGGGAAATAAGTATTTGATCCCCTATCAATCAGCAAGATTTCTGGCTCCCAGGTGTCTTTTATACAGGTAACGAGCTGAGATTAGGAGCACTCTCTTAAAGGGAGTGCTCCTAATCTCAGCTCGTTACCTGTATAAAAGACACCTGTCCACAGACTCAATCAATCAATCAGATTCCAAACTCTCCACCATGGCCAAGACCAAAGAGCTGTCCAAGGATGTCAGGGACAAGATTGTAGACCTACTCAAGGCTGGAATGGGCTACAAGACCATCGCCAAGCAGCTTGGTGAGAAGGTGACAACAGTTGGTGTGATTATTCGCAAATGGAAGAAACACAAAATAACTGTCAGTCTCCCTCAGTCTGGGGCTCCATGCCAGATCTCACCTCGTGGAGTTTCAATGATCATGAGAACGGTGAGGAATCAGCCCAGAACTACATGGGAGGATCTTGTTAATGATCTCAAGGCAGCTGGGACCATAGTCACCAAGAAAACAATTGGTAACGCACTACACCGTGAAATCCTGCAGCGCCCGCAAGGTCCCCCTGCTCAAGAAAGCACATGTACAGGCCCGTCTGAAGTTTGCCAATGAACATCTGAATGATTCAGAGGAGAACTGTGTGAAAGTGTTGTGGTCAGATGAGACCAAAATTGAGCTCTTTGGCATCAACTCAATTTGCTATGTTTGGAGGAGGAGGAATGACCCCAAGAACACCATCCCCACCGTCAAACATGGAGGTGTAAACATTATGCTTTGGGGGTGTTTTTCTGCTAAGGGGACTGGACAACTGCACCGCATTAAAGGGACGATGGACAGGGCCATGTACTGTCAAATCTTGGGTGAGAACCTCCTTCCCTCAGCCAGGGCATTGTAAATGGGTCGTGGATGGGTATTCCAGCATGACAATAAAATATTCTAATAATATTTTAAAAGTGCCTCAAAGCTAACCATATTGTGATCACAATTTGCCATTGGTTCTCTAACTACTGTCCCCCTGACTCTGTCTTGGTCATTTGAAAAGATCAAGTCAATACATGCACTCTCCCCAGTTGGTTCAATAACAAACTGAGTTAGAAAGCAGTCATTTACCATCTCAACCATTTCGATTTCTGCTTCTGTAGTCCCCACTGGGCTTTCCCAGTCTAAGTTTGGGAAATTGAAATCCCATTATAACAGCCACATCCTTGCTACATGCAGTCCTGATTACACTGTACAATGCAACATCTTGCTGAATATCTGAGTTTGGTGGCCTGTAACACACTCCTACCACTAATCCTCCAGATCTCTTGTTCAAAAGTTTCACCCACAAAGATTCTGTTCCATTACTGGGATCTAATATGAGTTCTTCTGCCTCAATGTCATTTTTGACATATAATGCTACCCCACCACCTGTTTGATTTTGCCTGTCTCTCCTAAACTGTGTGTATCCTTCCAACTTGTATTCATCCCCATCATTTTCTGTAAGCCATGTTTCTGTCACTCCTACAACATCATAGTCACATGCCAGCACTGTGGCTTCCAAGTCTAACATCTTGTTCCTTATACTCCTGGAATTGATGTACAAACATTTGAGAACTTTCCTACTAGTGGGTTCCCTTTGTTTTCTTTCCTTAGAGGAACATCTCCCATTGTCATAGCTCCCTGTCCCCCTGGTTCCTAGTTTAAATGATTCTCAATTTCACTGCACATACGCTCTCCCAATGCATTAGCCCCCCTTCTGTTTAGATGTAGACTGTCCATTTTGTACAGGTCCCATCTATCCCAGAAGAAAGACCAATGCTCTATAAACCTAAACCCCTCTTCCCTACACCAAGCTTTCAACCATGTGTTAAACTTTCTAATCTCTGCCTGTCTCCCTGGCCTGGCACGTGGTAACGGAAGTATTTCAGAGAAAACTACCGTGGAGGTTCTGCTGTTTAGTTTTGTTCCTAACTCTTTAAATTTGTCTTGCAGAACCTCTGTCCTACCTTTTCCTATGTCATTGGTTCCAATGTAGACCATGACCAGTGGATTCCCTCCGGCTTTGGCCAGTAGCCCGTCTACTAGTTTAGGGAGATCTGCAACCTGAGCACCAGGCAGGCAAGATACCATGCGGGTCTCCTTGTCACTAGAACACACTGTGTGATCTACACCTCAAGAATTGAGTCTCCTACTCCTACTACTTTTTGTCTCTTGGTTCCTATTGCCTAGTCAACTGCCAAACTTTTGTCAGTGAGAAACAGCTGTTTACGTAGCTTTTGTCTACCTACCCCCAATTCACACCTAACAGGCCACACCTGGCTCCTCCTGCAACAGAAAAGGTTGTGTGTGTGTGTGTATACATTTCAGCGAGAAAGTGAATTTAAATACATTTTTTTATTTGTTTGTTTAACAAAAGACTGGTGTAGGAATTCCTCTCCTGAGCCCCGGTGAAGCTGCCCAGATGTCTGATGAAGATGAAGGTGTCAGCACTGCTGATGAGTCTGACAATGATGACGAGGACCCTGACCATGGCAGTGAGGATGAAAACAGCACCTCTGACATTGACGGGGGAGTTGGGCAATCAGCAGAAAGAGAGGTAACTATAAAGGCCCTAGAAACTTCTATAGTCATGTGCTTATTTACTTAGAGACTCATTTCAGTTTTAAGTGTTATTTTCTTTTCTCTTCATTAGAATAATGGTGGCCCTGACACCAGTGACATTGATTCCTCTGCCGGCTCTTTAAGACCCAGAACAAGACTGACCATTGCATGCTTCTGTTCTTGCCTTGCTAGAACCCACAAGAGTTTTGATTCAGACAGTGAAGGTGGGAGATATAATTGTAAATACCAGGATGAGCATGTTAGACTGGTGATGAGACATACTGTAAAGGCCAGTGTCGCCCTTGTGTTAAAACATTGTATAGGCCGTGAATTAGTTGATAAATGTGAAGCCTGTCTGATAGGAGACCCCAGCCAACTACATCACATCTGTCTAACTTTAGATCATGAGCAAGGTAGTGTCTGGAGTAGTGTAGCTCTTATATGCGACAAAATAAGTGTCACAAGTTTGCTAAACGTTTTGTTATGTGTTGCTCGTACCCTACGTGGAATGAGTATAAACAAGCAGACTGAGAAAGAAGTGAAAACTCTTTTGCATAGCCTAGAAACATGCGCTCTACCTTCAAGATGGTTTAGTGACTTGTTAGAAAGTGTGGATGAGAAAGTAATGCAAATAGATAGTCTTATCATGTGTTTACAAACATAAATAAAATACTGTTTGTGTCTGCTCTGCTTTTCTGTATAATAAGACATTACATTTTAATTCCTATATTTTTTCAGAGAAAGAAAGCCCTGGGGACCTTGGAATTACGTTTACGTATGTTTGAGGAATCTTGTCATCCTCACTCTAATAGCTTGCAAGATTGGTGATTTGTATGATACTGGTAATTCTGATGTGAAATCTCTAGTTGAGGATGTTGAGAAAACAGTGGAGGCACTTCCCAATGTGCTCAAGAGAATGCTGTATAAAGAGTCACCGCCTGGTGAATCTGCTTTTACAGCTGTCCAAAACGTTCTGCAGAGTTCTTTTGGAAATACTATTCCTATCATGACCAAACCCAATTTCTACACTGTGCTAGACAGAATAGCCATGATCAGTGTCACAGCCCTTGCCATTAAACAAGTAGAGGGAGTTGCTAGTGCAGTACAATTCAGTTGTTTCTTCCTGGCTGCTGTAGGTGTTCGGGAAGCGGGGTCATTGGTCACCTGTGTCAGTATCTAATCTCACTGTCTACATCTGACCTGATGCCTTGTTATCATGTTTTAGAACTGTCACAATAAAATACTGACATTGATGCATATTTTACCGAGTGTCATTTTTTGAAAGTCTATACCTTTCTTTTTATTTTATTTTGCTAACACTGTACCATCCCAAACCTAATCATAAAATATATAACATAAAAACATCACACTCACATCACTAAACACAGTTTAAAATACTTTTTATTAAAACTTTTTTTTATTTTATATTGCCAACACCATATCATACCAAACCTAGTCATAAAACATATAACCTAAAACAAATAATAATACGTTTAACTGTTGTCAAGATGACCTGTGCCCTTTCCAAAATTACTGTCAGCCTAACAAGATGGCGGTCATCCTAACAAGATGGCTGACTAGAGAGGGTCAAAGGGTAAACTCGGGGGGTGGTAGGAAGGAGGAGATGGTTCCAGTTCAAAGGTTAACCGGGGGTAAGGAGGGGGCTTTGTGGCCCATGGGGCATCTGGGTAAGGAGGGGGCTTCCTGGCCCATGAGGCATCTGGGTGAGGAGGGGCTTCCGGCTGTCACTTTGACATAAGCTGCCATTATCACTACTGAACAGATTGTTCAATAAATCATGGACAGCAGCAGCAGTAACTAATATGACTAAAACATGTTTGGTTTCTACGGATGGTTCATCAGCAGGGAAAACTCAGGTTCTTCTACTGTTCCACAAAAGTGTTCAAATTGTATGGGTCTGAAGGTCTGACTGATTCAGGAATGCCTTTTGAGCAGTTTATTACAACCATGTATTTCCAGAGGGTGCTTGATGCCACAAAACAAAGAGTAGTGCAGAAGAATGAAAAGAAGAGGAAGCAGCCTGAACCCCACCCTGCTGGCTGACTGTGCCGCTTCTGCCAGCTACAATTACAACAGGGGCCAAACAGACCCCACGTCCATACAATGTTACCAGGAGTGGCTGGAAAATACATATACTGTCCGACCAAGGTGTCTGAACATTACAAAAATCTGGGCATGACACAGGAGATAACATGGACAGAAATGCAATCCTCAGAGAGAGATTGGCAGAGAGAGAAAGGAAAATAAAATGTTTTGTCTTCCAGCAATAGCCCCCTCTGAGAGGATGATGAGGCAAAACCCACCTCAGAGGCACCCTACCATGGAGGACTAACAGGGCACCCACACCCCAAGGTCTGACGAGCCATGGCCTCCCAAGCGATATCCTTCTTGGTATGTGTGGTGCCCAGAACTGTACACAGTATTCCAGATGAGGTCTAACTAGTGCATTGTCTTAACATTACTTCCCTTGTTTTAAATTCTACACTTTTGACAATATACCCTAACATTCTGTTTGCCTTTTTTATTGCTTCCCCACATTGCTTGGATGGAGAAAGTGAGGAGTCCACGTAGACTCCTAGGTCTTTCTCATGCATTACTTCATCTAGTTCTATTCCTTCCATTGTGTAATTATAGTGGACATTTGTGTTACCTGTATGTAATACCTTGCATTTGTCCACATTGAATTTCATCTGCTAGGTGTCGGCACACAACTGAATATTATCTAAGTCCCTTTGAATAACCTGTGCTGCCGAGATTGTATCTGCTGAGCCACCTATTTTACTATCATCTACAAATTTGACAAGTTTGCTAACTATCCCAGAGACTAGATCATTAATATAGATTAGAAAAAGCAAAGGCCCTAGTACTGATCCCTGTGGAACTCCACTAACAACCTCACTCCAGTTAGAAGCAACTCCTCTAATCGACACCCTCTGCTTCCTATACATCAACCAGTTCATAATCCATCTACTTACATTACCCTGAATGCCTACAGCTTCCAATTTGACGTGTGAACAAAGAGCTCCTGCGATATTTCAATTTTTTTCAGCAAACGTTATTTTCTTGTTTTTATTTTAAGCGATGAACTGCAGTATATTATGTGTATTATTGTTTTAAAACCATGTCTAAACAAAAAGGCAAGAAGGGGCCAGCGATGGAGGCGACTCAACCCGATTCGGATTCAGGCATGACTGGGGCTGGCAATCCCTCACCAGAAAGTGGCGGAGACCTGGCCTTTCTTGTCGCAGCGGTGAGCAAAATACAGAGCTCCATAGAATCGTTTTGATCTGAAATGCGTGAGGCTATTGCTACTCTTAAGGGCACTCGTATGGCAGCCGACTGCAGGAGGTAGAGAGGTCTCTGAGCGACATATCTGACAGGGTGACGGAAGCCTCTTGCAGCGGCCTTTCTGCAGAGAATGAGATGCTCAAATGGAAAGTAAAGGATTTAGGTGGAAGGGGACGGAGGAACAACCTGTGTGTTGTTGGTGTATTGAAAGGAGTGGAGGGTCGTGATCCTACTACTTTCCTGTCGTAGTTCTTTGTTGATATCGTTGGGAAGAATAAGTCGGACTCCCTGCCTGTTCTGGATCGTGCTCACCGATCGATAATGCCAAGACCTAGGGAAGGAGACAGGCCCCGTCCCATTATTCTTAGGGTGCACTACTTCCAGGTTAAGGAGTAGATTCAACGGCTATCGAGAGAGCTATCGAAGGGAGATTATGACCACTGACAGGTGAAGTGATTAACACTGATAATCTAGTTATCATGGCACCTGTCAGTGGGTGGGATATATTAGGCAGCAAGTGAACATTTTGTCCTCAAAGTTGATGTGTTAGAAGCAGGAAAAATGGGCAAGCATAAGGATCTGAGCGACTTTGACGAGGGCCAAATTGGCTAGACGACTGGGTCAGAGCATCTCCAAAACAGCAGCTCATGTGGGGTGTTCCTGGTCTGCAGTCTATACACTTCTGATTTCCCTTCTGTACAATTCTTTTTTTGATAACTTAGATATTCCTGCAATTAATCCTGAATCTAAAGCAAGCTTAAAACAGACTCTTTCTCTTGAAGAGGGCAATTCAGTCAATGCAGAGTGGTAAGTCTCCAGGTCCAGACTGGTTTCCAGTGGAATTTTATTAAAAAATCTGCCCTCAACTTGCCCCTTTGCTCAGTTCTGCATTTTTAAAATCCTTCACTTCTTTGTCCCTACCTCCAACCTATGTCAAGCATCTATTTAATTGTTATTAAAAAAGGACAAGAACCCCTTGAACTGTGCTTCGTATCATCCCATCTCCCCTCTTAACACAAATGTAAATATCCTTGCCAAGACTTTGGCACATCGGCTTGAGGCAGTCCTACCTTCAGTAATCTCGCTTGACCAAACAGGGTTAATACATTGATTAATGATGTGTGTGTTATATATACTTACACCTGGGAAAGCAAAGTATATCACTAAGGGGCAAATAGCAGCAATTCGTTTTTACTAATGCACCTGACCAAGTATGTCAATTTTTTCGGGTATAGCTCACACAGGAAACTTCTCATGTTCATCCTTTCAACGTTACAGCAAAGACCAAGCAATTCTGCACAGTTCAGTATATAACATGTCACCATAAATTACGATTTCACTGAGAGAGAAGAGGACACCCCTCGAGTGAAGTCATTCACTCGTGGTGGCACTCGATTTCAGTTTGAAATGACTTTATATTCAAATTATATTTTTAGTTTCGCTTTAATTTTCTCTTGTACTTCTTCCCTGTTTCTCTACAGCTTAAACAATCCCTCAATATAAACACATCTCAGTTCACAGTATTTGTATTTGCATGCAGAAGTCTTTGTGTGTTTGAACGAATACTTTCCACTCTAATACTGTACTGTTGCAAGTGACTGATTGTGACTTAGGGCAGGATTAAATCAAAAATGTTTGCGCTGCGAGTCGCTTGCAGAAGCATTAGCAGCATGACTGCGAGTGGAAATTGCGCTGCTAAACTATCGTGGTATTAAATCTGACCCCATTTGCGCCGCAAAACGACCTTCTCTCAGCTCCTTTCTGGCACAATGAGAGAGAATAAAACACAACTTTCACACAGCCGCTACTACAACACTACACCACTATACTCAGTCACGCTTTCATGTTTAGTTAGATGCTACTCTCGTCTAATTTTTAAAGTAAATCCCATGATGTACAGTTGTGTAGTTTGCTATTAGCGGCTGGTTAAAGTTGCGATAGCAAGCAAGAGAGTTAGATATCGAGAGTCATAGATAGATAGCTAGCTAGATAGATAGATAGATGGATGGATGGACGTCAAGGCAAGCATCTGATTGACAGTGGTCCGTGATCTGCTGTTATGCTACAATGCTACTGACCATTGGGGGAGCGATAGCAAGCAAGAGAGTTAGATATCGAGAGTCATAGATAGATAGATAGATAGATGGATGGATGGACGGCAAGCCAAGCATCTGATTGACAGTGGTCTGTGATCTGCTGTTATGAAACTATGATACTGACCATTGGGGGAGCGATAGCAAGCAAGAGAGTTAGATATCGAGAGTCATAGATAGATAGATAGATAGATAGATGGATGGATGGATGGACGGCAAGGCAAGCATCTGATTGACAGTGGTCCGTGATCTGCTGTTATGCTACTATGCTACTGACCATTGGGGGAGCGATAGCAAGCAAGAGAGTTAGATATCGAGAGTCATAGATAGATGGATGGATGGATGGATGGATGGATGGACGGCAAGGCAAGCACCTGATTGACAGTGGTCCGTGATCTGCTGTTATGCTACTATCAGCAGCAGCAGCTGCAGATTTGGCGCCGTGGCTTAGTTGGTTAAAGCGCCTGTCTAGTAAACAGGAGGTCCTGGGTTCAAATCCAAGCGGTGCCTTATGCGGGCTTTGTGTGCTCCTTGCGAAGCTTGTGCTTCTGCTTTGTCGACCATCAGTTTTAGCAAGATAGGCTTATCGTAAAGCCATCAGAGGACGTAATGAACCGGAAAGCCAACTGGACAGACACCGGATTGTAAAGAAGAAGCAGAACCCAAAGGACACGCGCTACGCGCACCTAACGGCCAACGTCCAATTCCCATTGCCGCCCTTGGACTGTCGGAACAGGGAGCTTGTTGCTCCCGTCAACCTTACGTTTTCACCTCTGTGTGCTTCCTCTGTTGCAGCCTGCATCCAGATTTTGTTTTGTTTTGTTTTGTTTTGTTTTGTTTTGTTTTGTTTTGTTTTGTTTTGTTTTGTTTTGTTTTGTTTTGTTTTGTTTTGTTTCTTACACCTGAGTGTAGGCACTGGGGAAAGGGAGAGTCCTGGCACCGTGGCTTAGTTGGTCAAAGCGCCTGTCTTGTAAACAGGAAACCCTGGGTTCGACTCCCAGGGTTTCAAGTTCATAGTTGCTAGAAATCATTTCCAGCACACGATTTTCTTTGTCATTGATTGCAACATACGTGACCATTGGGGGAGCGATAGCAAGCAAGAGAGTTAGATATCGAGAGTCATAGATAGATAGCTAGCTAGATAGATAGATAGATGGATGGATGGACGTCAAGGCAAGCATCTGATTGACAGTGGTCCGTGATCTGCTGTTATGCTGCAATGCTACTGACCATTGGGGGAGCGATAGCAAGCAAGAGAGTTAGATATCGAGAGTCATAGATAGATAGATAGATAGATGGATGGATGGACGGCAAGGCAAGCATCTGATTGACAGTGGTATGTGATCTGCTGTTATGAAACTATGATACTGACCATTGGGGGAGCGATAGCAAGCAAGAGAGTTAGATATCGAGAGTCATAGATAGATAGATAGATGGATGGATGGACGGCAAGGCAAGCAACTGATTGACAGTGGTCCGTGATCTGCTGTTATGCAACTATGCTACTGACCATTGGGGGAGCGATAGCAAGCAAGAGAGTTAGATAGATAGATGGATGGATGGACGGTAAGGCAAGCATCTGATTGACAGTGGTCCATGATGTGATGTTATGCTACTATGCTACTGACCATTGGGGGAGCGATAGCAAGCATGAGAGTTAGATATCGAGAGTCATAGATAGATAGATAGATGGATGGATGGATGGACGGCAAGGCAAGCATCTGATTGACAGTGGTCCGTGATCTGATGTTATGCTACTATGCTACTGACCATTGGGGGAGCGATAGCAAGCAAGAGAGTTAGATATCGAGAGTCATAGATAGATAGCTAGCTAGATAAATAGATGGATGGACGGCAAGGCAAGCATCTGATTGACAGTGCTTCGTGATCTGCTGTTATGCTACAATGCTACTGACCATTGGGGGAGCGATAGCAAGCAAGAGAGTTAGATATCGAGAGTCATAGATTGATAGATAGATAGATTGATGGATGGATGGACGGCAAGGCAAGCACCTGATTGACAGTGGTCCGTGATCTGCTGTTATGCTACTATGCTACTGACCATTGGGGGAGCGATAGCAAGCAAGAGAGTTAGATAGATAGATGGATGGATGGACGGTAAGGCAAGCATCTGATTGACAGTGGTCCATGATGTGATGTTATGCTACTATGCTACTGACCATTGGGGGAGCGATAGCAAGCATGAGAGTTAGATATCGAGAGTCATAGATAGATAGATAGATGGATGGATGGATGGACGGCAAGGCAAGCATCTGATTGACAGTGGTCCGTGATCTGATGTTATGCTACTATGCTACTGACCATTGGGGGAGCGATAGCAAGCAAGAGAGTTAGATATCGAGAGTCATAGATAGATAGCTAGCTAGATAAATAGATGGATGGACGGCAAGGCAAGCATCTGATTGACAGTGCTTCGTGATCTGCTGTTATGCTACAATGCTACTGACCATTGGGGGAGCGATAGCAAGCAAGAGAGTTAGATATCGAGAGTCATAGATTGATAGATAGATAGATTGATGGATGGATGGACGGCAAGGCAAGCACCTGATTGACAGTGGTCCGTGATCTGCTGTTATGCTACTATGCTACTGACCATTGGGGGAGCGATAGCAAGCAAGAGAGTTAGATATCGAGAGTCATAGATAGATAGATAGATAGATAGATGGATGGATGGATGGACGGCAAGGCAAGCACCTGATTGACAGTGGTCCGTGATCTGCTGTTATGCTTCTATGCTACTGACCATTGGGGGAGCGATAGCAAGCAAGAGAGTTAGATATCGAGAGTCATAGATAGATAGATAGATAGATGGATGGATGGATGGATGGACGGCAAGGCAAGCACCTGATTGACAGTGGTCCGTGATCTGCTGTTATGCTTCTATGCTACTGACCATTGGGGGAGCGATAGCAAGCAAGAGAGTTAGATATCGAGAGTCATAGATAGATAGATAGATAGATGGATGGATGGACGGCAAGGCAAGCATCTGATTGACAGTGGTCTTTGATCTGCTGTTATGAAACTATGATACTGACCATTGGGGGAGCGATAGCAAGCAAGAGAGTTAGATATCGAGAGTCATAGACAGATAGATATATAGATAGATGGATGGATGGATGGACGGCAAGGCAAGCATCTGATTGACAGTGGTCCGTGATCTGCTGTTATTCTACTATGCTACTGACCATTGGGGGAGCGATAGCAAGCAAGAGAGTTAGATATCGAGAGTCATAGATAGATAGATAGATAGATGGATGGATGGACGGCAAGGCAAGCATATGATTGACAGTGGTATGTGATCTGCTGTTATGCTACTATGCTACTGACCATTGGGGGAGCGATAGCAAGCAAGAGTTAGATATCGAGAGTCATAGATAGATAGATAGATAGATGGATGGATGGATGGACGGCAAGGCAAGCACCTGATTGACAGTGGTCCGTGATCTGCTGTTATGCTACTATGCTACTGACCATTGGGGGAGCGATAGCAAGCAAGAGAGTTAGATATCGAGAGTCATAGATAGATAGATAGATAGATGGATGGATGGATATCGAGAGTCATAGATACATAGATAGATAGATAGATAGATGGATGGATGGATGGACGGCAAGTCAAGCATCTGATTGACAGTGGTTCGTGATCTGCTGTTATGCTACAATGCCACTGACCATTGGGGGAGCGATAGCAAGCAAGAGAGTTAGATATCGAGAGTCATAGATTGATAGATAGATAGATGGATGGATGGATGGACGGCAAGGCAAGCATCTGATTGACAGTGGTCCGTGATCTGCTGTTATTCTACTATGCTACTGACCATTGGGGGAGCGATAGCAAGCAAGAGAGTTAGATATCGAGAGTCATAGATAGATAGATAGATAGATGGATGGATGGATGGATGGCAAGGCAAGCATCTGATTGACAGTGGACAGTGATTTGCTGTTATGCTACTATGCTACTGACCATTGGGGGAGCGATAGCAAGCAAGAGAGTTAGATATCGAGAGTCATAGATAGATAAATAGATAGATAGATAGATAGATAGATGGATGGATGGATGGACGGCAAGGTAAGAACCTGATTGACAGTTGTCTGTGATCTGCTGTTATGCAACTATGCTACTGACCATTGGCGGAGCGATAGCAAGCAAGAGAGTTAGATATCGAAAGTCATAGATAGATAGATAGATAGATGGATGGATGGACGGCAAGGCAAGCATCTGATTGACAGTGGTCCGTGATCTGCTGTTATGCAACTATGCTACTGACCATTGGGGGAGCGATAGCTAGCAAGAGAGTTAGATATCGAGAGTCATAGATAGATAGATAGATGGATGGATGGACGGCAAGGCAAGCATCTGATTGACAGTGGTCCGTGATCTGCTGTTATGCTACAATGCTACTGACCATTGGGGGAGCGATAGCAAGCAAGAGAGTTAGATATCGAGAGTCATAGATAGATAGATAGATAGATAGATAGATAGATAGATAGATAGATAGATAGATAGATGGATGGACGGCAAGGCAAGCATCTGATTGACAGTGGTCCATGATGTGATGTTATGCTACTATGCTACTGACCATTGGGGGAGCGATAGCAAGCAAGAGAGTTAGATATCGAGAGTCTTAGATAGATAACTAGCTAGATAAATAGATGGATGGACGGCAAGGCAAGCATCTGATTGACAGTGGTCCGTGATCTGCTGTTATGCTACTATGCTACTGACCATTGGGGGAGCGATAGCAAGCAAAAGAGTTAGATATCGAGAGTCATAGATAGATAGATAGATAGATGGAAGGATGGACGGCAAGGCAAGCATCTGATTGACAGTGGTCCGTGATCTGCTGTTATGCTACTATGCTACTGACCATTGGGGGAGCGATAGCAAGCAAGAGAGTTAGATATCAAGAGTCATAGATAGATAGATAGATAGATGGATGGACGGCAAGGCAAGCATCTGATTGACAGTGGTCCGTGATCTGCTGTTATGCTACAATGCTACTGACCATTGGGGGAGCGATAGCAAGCAAGAGAGTTAGATATTGAGAGTCATAGATAGATAGATAGATGGATGGATGGATGGATGAACGGCAAGGCAAGCATCTGATTGACAGTGGTCCATGATCTGATGTCATGCTACTATGCTACTGACCATTGGGGGAGCAATAGCAAGCAAGAGAGTTAGATATCGAGAGTCATAGATAGATAGATAGATAGATGGATGGAAGGATGGATGGCAAGGCAAGCATCTGATTGACAGTGGTCCGTAATCTGCTGTTATGCTACTATGCTACTGACCATTGGGGGAGCGATAGCAAGCAAGAGAGTTAGATATCGAGAGTCATAGATAGATAGCTTGCTAGATAAATAGATGGATGGACGGCAAGGCAAGCATCTGATTGACAGTGGTCCGTGATCTGCTGTTATGCTACTATGCTACTGACCATTGGGGGAGCGATAGCAAGCAAGAGAGTTAGATATCGAGAGTCATAGATAGATAGATAGATAGATAGATAGATGGATGGATGGACGGCAAGGCAAGCATCTGATTGACAGTGGTCCGTGATCTGCTGTTATGCTACTATGCTACTGACCATTGGGGGAGCGATAGCAAGCAAGAGAGTTAGATATCGAGAGTCATAGCTAGATAGATAGATAGATAGATAGATAGATGGATGGACGGCAAGGCACGCATCTGATTGACAGTGGTCCGTGATCTGCTGTTATGCTACTATGCTACTGACCATTGGGGGAGCGATAGCAAGCAAGAGAGATAGATATCGAAAGTCATAGATAGATGGATGGATGGATGGACGGCAAGGCAAGCATCTGATTGACAGTGGTCCGTGATCTGCTGTTATGCTACTATGCTACTGACCATTGGGGGAGCGATAGCAAGCAAGAGAGTTAGATATCGAGAGTCATAGATAGATGGATGGATGGATGGACGGCAAGGCAAGCATCTGATTGACAGTGGTCCGTGATCTGCTGTTATGCTACTATGCTACTGACCATTGGGGGAGCGATAGCAAGCAAGAGAGTTAGATATCGAGAGTCATAGATAAATAGATAGATAGATAGATGGATGAATGGACGGCAAGGCAAGCATCTGATTGACAGTGGTCCGTGATCTGCTGTTATGCTACTATGCTACTGACCATTGGGGGAGCGATAGCAAGCAAGAGAGTTAGATATCGAGAGTCATAGCTAGATAGATAGATAGATAGATAGATAGATGGATGGACGGCAAGGCACGCATCTGATTGACAGTGGTCCGTGATCTGCTGTTATGCTACTATGCTACTGACCATTGGGGGAGCGATAGCAAGCAAGAGAGATAGATATCGAAAGTCATAGATAGATGGATGGATGGATGGACGGCAAGGCAAGCATCTGATTGACAGTGGTCCGTGATCTGCTGTTATGCTACTATGCTACTGACCATTGGGGGAGCGATAGCAAGCAAGAGAGTTAGATATCGAGAGTCATAGATAGATGGATGGATGGATGGACGGCAAGGCAAGCATCTGATTGACAGTGGTCCGTGATCTGCTGTTATGCTACAATGCCTCTGACCATTGGGGGAGCGATAGCAAGCAAGAGAGTTAGATATCGAGAGTCATAGATAGATAGATAGATAGATGGATGGATGGCAAGGCAAGCATGTGATTGACAGTGGCCCGTGATGTGATGTTATGCTACTATGCTACTGACCATTGGGGGTGCGATAGCAAGCAAGAGAGTTAGATATCGAGAGTCATAGATAGATGGATAGATGGATGGATGGATGGACGGCAAGGCAAGCATCTGATTGACAGTGGTCCGTGATCTGCTGTTATGCTACTATGCTACTGACCATTGGGGGAGCGATAGCAAGCAAAAGAGTTAGATATCGAGAGTCATAGATAGATAGATAGATAGATGGAAGGATGGACGGCAAGGCAAGCATCTGATTGACAGTGGTCCGTGATCTGCTGTTATGCTACTATGCTACTGACCATTGGGGGAGCGATAGCAAGCAAGAGAGTTAGATATCAAGAGTCATAGATAGATAGATAGATAGATGGATGGCAAGGCTAGCATCTGATAGACAGTGGTCCGTGATCTGCTGTTATGCTACTATGCTACTGACCATTGGGGGAGCGATAGCCAGCAAGAGAGTTAGATATCGAGAGTCATAGATAGATAGATAGATAGATGGATGGATGGATGGACGGCAAGTCAAGCATCTGATTGACAGTGGTCCGTGATCTGCTGTTATGCTACAATGCTACTGACCATTGGGGGAGCGATAGCAAGCAAGAGAGTTAGATATTGAGAGTCATAGATAGATAGATAGATGGATGGATGGATGGATGAACGGCATGGCAAGCACCTGATTGACAGTGGTTCGTGATCTGCTGTTATGCTACTATGCTACTGACCATTGGGGGAGCGATAGCAAGCAAGAGAGTTAGATATCGAGAGTCATAGATAGATAGATAGATAGATGGATGGATGGACGGCAAGGCAAGCATCTGATTGACAGTGGTCCGTGATCTGCTGTTATGCTACTATGCTACTGACCATTGGGGGAGCGATAGCAAGCAAGAGAGTTAGATATCGAGAGTCATAGATAGATAGATAGATGGATGGATGGACGGCAAGGCAAGCATCTGATTGACAGTGGTCCATGATCTGATGTCATGCTACTATGCTACTGACCATTGGGGGAGCAATAGCAAGCAAGAGAGTTAGATATCGAGAGTCATAGATAGATAGATAGATGGATGGAAGGATGGACGGCAAGGCAAGCATCTGATTGACAGTGGTCCGTAATCTGCTGTTATGCTACTATGCTACTGACCATTGGGGGAGCGATAGCAAGCAAGAGAGTTAGATATCGAGAGTCATAGATAGATAGCTTGCTAGATAAATAGATGGATGGACGGCAAGGCAAGCATCTGATTGACAGTGGTCCGTGATCTGCTGTTATGCTACTATGCTACTGACCATTGGGGGAGCGATAGCAAGCAAGAGAGTTAGATATCGAGAGTCATAGATAGATAGATAGATAGATAGATGGATGGATGGACGGCAAGGCAAGCATCTGATTGACAGTGGTCCGTGATCTGCTGTTATGCTACTATGCTACTGACCATTGGGGGAGCGATAGCAAGCAAGAGAGTTAGATATCGAGAGTCATAGCTAGGTAGATAGATAGATAGATAGATAGATGGATGGACGGCAAGGCACGCATCTGATTGACAGTGGTCCGTAATCTGCTGTTATGCTACTATGCTACTGACCATTGGGGGAGCGATAGCAAGCAAGAGAGTTAGATATCGAGAGTCATAGATAGATAGCTTGCTAGATAAATAGATGGATGGACGGCAAGGCAAGCATCTGATTGACAGTGGTCCGTGATCTGCTGTTATGCTACTATGCTACTGACCATTGGGGGAGCGATAGCAAGCAAGAGAGATAGATATCGAAAGTCATAGATAGATGGATGGATGGATGGACGGCAAGGCAAGCATCTGATTGACAGTGGTCCGTGATCTGCTGTTATGCTACTATGCTACTGACCATTGGGGGAGCGATAGCAAGCAAGAGAGTTAGATATCGAGAGTCATAGATAGATGGATGGATGGATGGACGGCAAGGCAAGCATCTGATTGACAGTGGTCCGTGATCTGCTGTTATGCTACAATGCCTCTGACCATTGGGGGAGTGATAGCAAGCAAGAGAGTTAGATATCAAGAGTCATAGCTAGATAGATAGATGGATGGATGGACGGCAAGGCAAGCATCTGATTGACAGTGGTCCGTGATCTGCTGTTATGCTACTATGCTACTGACCATTGGGGGAGCGATAGCAAGCAAGAGAGTTAGATATCGAGAGTCATAGATAGATAGATAGATGGATGGATGGACGGCAAGGCAAGCATCTGATTGACAGTGGTCCATGATCTGATGTCATGCTACTATGCTACTGACCATTGGGGGAGCAATAGCAAGCAAGAGAGTTAGATATCGAGAGTCATAGATAGATAGATAGATGGATGGAAGGATGGACGGCAAGGTAAGCATCTGATTGACAGTGGTCCGTAATCTGCTGTTATGCTACTATGCTACTGACCATTGGGGGAGCGATAGCAAGCAAGAGAGTTAGATATCGAGAGTCATAGATAGATAGCTTGCTAGATAAATAGATGGATGGACGGCAAGGCAAGCATCTGATTGACAGTGGTCCGTGATCTGCTGTTATGCTACAATGCCTCTGACCAATTGGGGAGCGATAGCAAGCAAGAGAGTTAGATATCGAGAGTCATAGATAGATAGATAGATAGATGGATGGATGGACGGCAAGGCAAGCATATGATTGACAGTGGTATGTGATCTGCTGTTATGCTACTATGCTACTGACCATTGGGGGAGCGATAGCAAACAAGAGTTAGATATCGAGAGTCATAGATAGATAGATAGATAGATGGATGGATGGATGGACGGCAAGGCAAGCACCTGATTGACAGTGGTCCGTGATCTGCTGTTATGCTACTATGCTACTGACCATTGGGGGAGCGATAGCAAGCAAGAGAGTTAGATAACGAGAGTCATAGATAGATAGATAGATAGATGGATGGATGGATATCGAGAGTCATAGATACATAGATAGATAGATAGATAGATGGATGGATGGATGGACGGCAAGTCAAGCATCTGATTGACAGTGGTTCGTGATCTGCTGTTATGCTACAATGCCACTGACCATTGGGGGAGCGATAGCAAGCAAGAGAGTTAGATATCGAGAGTCATAGATTGATAGATAGATAGATTGATGGATGGATGGACGGCAAGGCAAGCATCTGATTGACAGTGGTCCGTGATCTGCTGTTATTCTACTATGCTACTGACCATTGGGGGAGCGATAGCAAGCAAGAGAGTTAGATATCGAGAGTCATAGATAGATAGATAGATAGATGGATGGATGGATGGATGGACGGCAAGGCAAGCACCTGATTGACAGTGGTCCGTGATCTGCTGTTATGCTACTATGCTACTGACCATTGGGGGAGCGATTGCAAGCAAGAGAGTTAGATATCGAGAGTCATAGATAGATAGATAGATAGATGGATGGATGGATGGACGGCAAGGCAAGCACCTGATTGACAGTGGTCCGTGATCTGCTGTTATGCTACTATCAGCAGCAGCAGCTGCAGATTTGGCGCCGTGGCTTAGTTGGTTAAAGCGCCTGTCTAGTAAACAGGAGGTCCTGGGTTCAAATCCCAGCGGTGCCTTATGCGGGCTTTGTGTGCTCCTTGCGAAGCTTGTGCTTCTGCTTTGTCGACCATCAGTTTTAGCAAGATAGGCTTATCGTAAAGCCATCAGAGGACATAATGAACCGGAAAGCCAACTGGACAGACACCGGTTTGTAAAGAAGAAGCAGAACCCAAAGGACACGCGCTACGCGCACCTAACGGCCAACGTCCAATTCCCATTGCCGCCCTTGGACTGTCGGAACAGGGAGCTTGTTGCTCCCGTCAACCTTACGTTTTCACCTCTGTGTGCTTCCTTTGTTGCAGCCTGCATCCAGATTTTGTTTTGTTTTGTTTTGTTTTGTTTTGTTTTGTTTTGTTTTGTTTTGTTTTGTTTTGTTTTGTTTTGTTTTGTTTTGTTTTGTTTTGTTTTGTTTTGTTTTTTTCCTTACACCTGAGTGAAGGCACTGGGGAAAGGGAGAGTCCTGGCACCGTGGCTTAGTTGGTCAAAGCGCCTGTCTTGTAAACAGGAAACCCTGGGTTCGACTCCCAGGGTTTCAAGTCCATAGTTGCTAGAAATCATTTCCAGCACACGATTTTCTTTGTCGTTGAATGCAACATACGTGACCATTGGGGGAGCGATAGCAAGCAAGAGAGTTAGATATCGAGAGTCATAGATAGATAGCTAGCTAGATAGATAGATAGATGGATGGATGGACATCAAGGCAAGCATCTGATTGACAGTGGTCCGTGATCTGCTGTTATGCTGCTATGCTACTGACCATTGGGGGAGCGATAGCAAGCAAGAGAGTTAGATATCGAGAGGCATAGATAGATAGATAGATAGATGGATGGATGGACGGCAAGGCAAGCATCTGATTGACAGTGGTCCATGATATGCTGTTATGCTACTATGCTACTGACTATTGGGGGAGCGATAGCAAGCAAGAGAGTTAGATATCGAGAGTCATAGATAGATAGATAGATAGATGGATGGATGGATGGATGGCAAGGCAAGCATCTGATTGACAGTGGACAGTGATTTGCTGTTATGCTACTATGCTACTGACCATTGGGGGAGCGATAGCAAGCAAGAGAGTTAGATATCGAGAGTCATAGATAGATAAATAGATAGATAGATAGATAGATGGATGGATGGATGGACGGCAAGGTAAGAACCTGATTGACAGTTGTCTGTGATCTGCTGTTATGCAACTATGCTACTGACCATTGGCGGAGCGATAGCAAGCAAGAGAGTTAGATATCGAAAGTCATAGATAGATAGATAGATAGATGGATGGATGGACGGCAAGGCAAGCATCTGATTGACAGTGGTCCGTGATCTGCTGTTATGCAACTATGCTACTGACCATTGGGGGAGCGATAGCTAGCAAGAGAGTTAGATATCGAGAGTCATAGATAGATAGATAGATGGATGGATGGACGGCAAGGCAAGCATCTGATTGACAGTGGTCCGTGATCTGCTGTTATGCTACAATGCTACTGACCATTGGGGGAGCGATAGCAAGCAATAGAGTTAGATATCGAAAGTCATAGATAGATAGATAGATAGATGGATGGATGGACGGCAAGGCAAGCATCTGATTGACAGTGGTCCGTGATCTGCTGTTATGCAACTATGCTACTGACCATTGGGGGAGCGATAGCTAGCAAGAGAGTTAGATATCGAGAGTCATAGATAGATAGATAGATAGATGGATGGATGGACGGCAAGGCAAGCATCTGATTGACAGTGGTCCGTGATCTGCTGTTATGCTACAATGCTACTGACCATTGGGGGAGCGATAGCAAGCAAGAGAGTTAGATATCGAGAGTCATAGATAGATAGATAGATAGATGGATGGATGGATGGATTAACGGCAAGGCAAGCACCTGATTGACAGTGGTCCGTGATCTGCTGTTATGCTACTATGCTACTGACCATTGGGGGAGCGATAGCAAGCAAGAGAGTTAGATATCAAGAGTCATAGATAGATAGATAGATAGATGGATGGCAAGGCTAGCATCTGATAGACAGTGGTCCGTGATCTGCTGTTATGCTACTATGCTACTGACCATTGGGGGAGCGATAGCAAGCAAGAGAGTTAGATATCGAGAGTCATAGATAGATAGATAGATAGATAGATAGATAGATAGATAGATAGATAGATAGATAGATGGATGGACGGCAAGGCAAGCATCTGATTGACAGTGGTCCATGATGTGATGTTATGCTACAATGCTACTGACCATTGGGGGAGCGATAGCAAGCAAGAGAGTTAGATATCGAGAGTCATAGATAGATAACTAGCTAGATAAATAGATGGATGGACGGCAAGGCAAGCATCTGATTGACAGTGGTCCGTGATCTGCTGTTATGCTACTATGCTACTGACCATTGGGGGAGCGATAGCAAGCAAGAGAGATAGATATCGAAAGTCATAGATAGATGGATGGATGGATGGACGGCAAGGCAAGCATCTGATTGACAGTGGTCCGTGATCTGCTGTTATGCTACTATGCTACTGACCATTGGGGGAGCGATAGCAAGCAAGAGAGTTAGATATCGAGAGTCATAGATAGATGGATGGATGGATGGACGGCAAGGCAAGCATCTGATTGACAGTGGTCCGTGATCTGCTGTTATGCTACAATGCCTCTGACCATTGGGGGAGCGATAGCAAGCAAGAGAGTTAGATATCGAGAGTCATAGATAGATAGATAGATAGATGGATGGATGGCAAGGCAAGCATGTGATTGACAGTGGCCCGTGATGTGATGTTATGCTACTATGCTACTGACCATTGAGGGTGCGATAGCAAGCAAGAGAGTTAGATATCGAGAGTCATAGATAGATGGATAGATGGATGGATGGATGGACGGCAAGGCAAGCATCTGATTGACAGTGGTCCGTGATCTGCTGTTATGCTACTATGCTACTGACCATTGGGGGAGCGATAGCAAGCAAGAGAGTTAGATATCGAGAGTCATAGATAGATAGATAGATAGATGGAAGGATGGACGGCAAGGCAAGCATCTGATTGACAGTGGTCCGTGATCTGCTGTTATGCTACTATGCTACTGACCATTGGGGGAGCGATAGCAAGCAAGAGAGTTAGATATCAAGAGTCATAGATAGATAGATAGATAGATGGATGGCAAGGCTAGCATCTGATAGACAGTGGTCCGTGATCTGCTGTTATGCTACTATGCTACTGACCATTGGGGGAGCGATAGCCAGCAAGAGAGTTAGATATCGAGAGTCATAGATAGATAGATAGATAGATGGATGGATGGATGGACGGCAAGTCAAGCATCTGATTGACAGTGGTCCGTGATCTGCTGTTATGCTACAATGCTACTGACCATTGGGGGAGCGATAGCAAGCAAGAGAGTTAGATATTGAGAGTCATAGATAGATAGATAGATGGATGGATGGATGGATGAACGGCAAGGCAAGCACCTGATTGACAGTGGTTCGTGATCTGCTGTTATGCTACTATGCTACTGACCATTGGGGGAGCGATAGCAAGCAAGAGAGTTAGATATCGAGAGTCATAGATAGATAGATAGATGGATGGATGGACGGCAAGGCAAGCATCTGATTGACAGTGGTCCATGATCTGATGTCATGCTACTATGCTACTGACCATTGGGGGAGCAATAGCAAGCAAGAGAGTTAGATATCGAGAGTCATAGATAGATAGATAGATGGATGGAAGGATGGACGGCAAGGCAAGCATCTGATTGACAGTGGTCCGTAATCTGCTGTTATGCTACTATGCTACTGACCATTGGGGGAGCGATAGCAAGCAAGAGAGTTAGATATCGAGAGTCATAGATAGATAGCTTGCTAGATAAATAGATGGATGGACGGCAAGGCAAGCATCTGATTGACAGTGGTCCGTGATCTGCTGTTATGCTACTATGCTATTGACCATTGGGGGAGCGATAGCAAGCAAGAGAGTTAGATATCGAGAGTCATAGATAGATAGATAGATAGATAGATGGATGGATGGACGGCAAGGCAAGCATCTGATTGACAGTGGTCCGTGATCTGCTGTTATGCTACTATGCTACTGACCATTGGGGGAGCGATAGCAAGCAAGAGAGTTAGATATCGAGAGTCATAGCTAGATAGATAGATAGATAGATACATAGATGGATGGACGGCAAGGCACGCATCTGATTGACAGAGGTCCGTGATCTGCTGTTATGCTACTATGCTACTGACCATTGGGGGAGCGATAGCAAGCAAGAGAGATAGATATCGAAAGTCATAGATAGATGGATGGATGGATGGACGGCAAGGCAAGCATCTGATTGACAGTGGTCCGTGATCTGCTGTTATTCTACTATGCTACTGACCATTGGGGGAGCGATAGCAAGCAAGAGAGTTAGATATCGAGAGTCATAGATAGATGGATGGATGGATGGACGGCAAGGCAAGCATCTGATTGACAGTGGTCCGTGATCTGCTGTTATGCTACAATGCCTCTGACCATTGGGGGAGCGATAGCAAGCAAGAGAGTTAGATATCGAGAGTCATAGATAGATAGATAGATAGATGGATGGATGGCAAGGCAAGCATGTGATTGACAGTGGCCCGTGATCTGCTGTTATGCTACTATGCTACTGACCAATGGGGGAGTGATAGCAAGCAAGAGAGTTAGATATCAAGAGTCATAGCTAGATAGATAGATGGATGGATGGACGGCAAGGCAAGCATCTGATTGACAGTGGTCCGTGATCTGCTGTTATGCTACTATGCTACTGACCATTGGGGGAGCGATAGCAAGCAAGAGAGTTAGATATCGAGAGTCATAGATAGATAGATAGATGGATGGATGGACGGCAAGGCAAGCATCTGATTGACAGTGGTCCATGATCTGATGTCATGCTACTATGCTACTGACCATTGGGGGAGCAATAGCAAGCAAGAGAGTTAGATATCGAGAGTCATAGATAGATAGATAGATGGATGGAAGGATGGACGGCAAGGTAAGCATCTGATTGACAGTGGTCCGTAATCTGCTGTTATGCTACTATGCTACTGACCATTGGGGGAGCGATAGCAAGCAAGAGAGTTAGATATCGAGAGTCATAGATAGATAGCTTGCTAGATAAATAGATGGATGGACGGCAAGGCAAGCATCTGATTGACAGTGGTCCGTGATCTGCTGTTATGCTACAATGCCTCTGACCATTGGGGGAGCGATAGCAAGCAAGAGAGTTAGATATCGAGAGTCATAGATAGATAGATAGATAGATGGATGGATGGCAAGGCAAGCATGTGATTGACAGTGGCCCGTGATCTGCTGTTATGCTACTATGCTACTGACCAATGGGGGAGTGATAGCAAGCAAGAGAGTTAGATATCAAGAGTCATAGCTAGATAGATAGATGGATGGATGGACGGCAAGGCAAGCATCTGATTGACAGTGGTCCGTGATCTGCTGTTATGCTACTATGCTACTGACCATTGGGGGAGCGATAGCAAGCAAGAGAGTTAGATATCGAGAGTCATAGATAGATAGATAGATGGAAGGATGGACGGCAAGGCAAGCATCTGATTGACAGTGGTCCATGATCTGATGTCATGCTACTATGCTACTGACCATTGGGGGAGCAATAGCAAGCAAGAGAGTTAGATATCGAGAGTCATAGATAGATAGATAGATGGATGGAAGGATGGACGGCAAGGCAAGCATCTGATTGACAGTGGTCCGTAATCTGCTGTTATGCTACTATGCTACTGACCATTGGGGGAGCGATAGCAAGCAAGAGAGTTAGATATCGAGAGTCATAGATAGATAGCTTGCTAGATAAATAGATGGATGGACGGCAAGGCAAGCATCTGATTGACAGTGGTCCGTGATCTGCTGTTATGCTACTATGCTACTGACCATTGGGGGAGCGATAGCAAGCAAGAGAGTTAGATATCGAGAGTCATAGATAGATAGATAGATAGATAGATGGATGGATGGACGGCAAGGCAAGCATCTGATTGACAGTGGTCCGTGATCTGCTGTTATGCTACTATGCTACTGACCATTGGGGGAGCGATAGCAAGCAAGAGAGTTAGATATCGAGAGTCATAGCTAGATAGATAGATAGATAGATAGATAGATGGATGGACGGCAAGGCACGCATCTGATTGACAGTGGTCCGTGATCTGCTGTTATGCTACTATGCTACTGACCATTGGGGGAGCGATAGCAAGCAAGAGAGATAGATATCGAAAGTCATAGATAGATGGATGGATGGATGGACGGCAAGGCAAGCATCTGATTGACAGTGGTCCGTGATCTGCTGTTATGCTACTATGCTACTGACCATTGGGGGAGCGATAGCAAGCAAGAGAGTTAGATATCGAGAGTCATAGATAGATGGATGGATGGATGGACGGCAAGGCAAGCATCTGATTGACAGTGGTCCGTGATCTGCTGTTATGCTACAATGCCTCTGACCATTGGGGGAGCGATAGCAAGCAAGAGAGTTAGATATCGAGAGTCATAGATAGATAGATAGATAGATAGATGGATGGATGGCAAGGCAAGCATGTGATTGACAGTGGCCCGTGATCTGCTGTGATGCTACTATGCTACTATGCTACTGACCAATGGGGGAGTGATAGCAAGCAAGAGAGTTAGATATCAAGAGTCATAGCTAGATAGATAGATGGATGGATGGACGGCAAGGCAAGCATCTGATTGACAGTGGTCCGTGATCTGCTGTTATGCTACTATGCTACTGACCATTGGGGGAGCGATAGCAAGCAAGAGAGTTAGATATCGAGAGTCATAGATAGATAGATAGATGGATGGATGGACGGCAAGGCAAGCATCTGATTGACAGTGGTCCATGATCTGATGTCATGCTACTATGCTACTGACCATTGGGGGAGCAATAGCAAGCAAGAGAGTTAGATATCGAGAGTCATAGATAGATAGATAGATGGATGGAAGGATGGACGGCAAGGTAAGCATCTGATTGACAGTGGTCCGTAATCTGCTGTTATGCTACTATGCTACTGACCATTGGGGGAGCGATAGCAAGCAAGAGAGTTAGATATCGAGAGTCATAGATAGATAGCTTGCTAGATAAATAGATGGATGGACGGCAAGGCAAGCATCTGATTGACAGTGGTCCGTGATCTGCTGTTATGCTACAATGCCTCTGACCATTGGGGGAGCGATAGCAAGCAAGAGAGTTAGATATCGAGAGTCATAGATAGATAGATAGATAGATGGATGGATGGCAAGGCAAGCATGTGATTGACAGTGGCCCGTGATCTGCTGTTATGCTACTATGCTACTGACCAATGGGGGAGTGATAGCAAGCAAGAGAGTTAGATATCAAGTGTCATAGCTAGATAGATAGATGGATGGAAGGATGGACGGCAAGGTAAGCATCTGATTGACAGTGGTCCGTAATCTGCTGTTATGCTACTATGCTACTGACCATTGGGGGAGCGATAGCAAGCAAGAGAGTTAGATATCGAGAGTCATAGATAGATAGCTTGCTAGATAAATAGATGGATGGACGGCAAGGCAAGCATCTGATTGACAGTGGTCCGTGATCTGCTGTTATGCTACTATGCTACTGACCATTGGGGGAGCGATAGCAAGCAAGAGAGTTAGATATCGAGAGTCATAGATAGATAGATAGATAGATAGATGGATGGATGGACGGCAAGGCAAGCATCTGATTGACAGTGGTCCGTGATCTGCTGTTATGCTACTATGCTACTGACCATTGGGGGAGCGATAGCAAGCAAGAGAGTTAGATATCGAGAGTCATAGCTAGATAGATAGATAGATAGATAGATAGATGGATGGACGGCAAGGCACGCATCTGATTGACAGTGGTCCGTGATCTGCTGTTATGCTACTATGGTACTGACCATTGGGGGAGCGATAGCAAGCAAGAGAGTTAGATATCGAGAGTCATAGATAGATGGATGGATGGATGGACGGCAAGGCAAGCATCTGATTGACAGTGGTCCGTGATCTGCTGTTATGCTACAATGCCTCTGACCATTGGGGGAGCGATAGCAAGCAAGAGAGTTAGATATCGAGAGTCTTAGATAGATAGATAGATAGATGGATGGATGGCAAGGCAAGCATGTGATTGACAGTGGCCCGTGATCTGCTGTTATGCTACTATGCTACTGACCAATGGGGGAGTGATAGCAAGCAAGAGAGTTAGATATCAAGAGTCATAGCTAGATAGATAGATGGATGGATGGACGGCAAGGCAAGCATCTGATTGACAGTGGTCCGTGATCTGCTGTTATGCTACTATGCTACTGACCATTGGGGGAGCGATAGCAAGCAAGAGAGTTAGATATCGAGAGTCATAGCTAGATAGATAGATAGATGGATGGATGGACGGCAAGGTAAGCATCTGATTGACCGTGGTCCATGATCTGCTGTTATGCTACTATGCTACTGACCATTGGGGGAGCGATAGCAAGCAAGAGAGTTAGATATCAAGAGTCATAGATAGATAGATAGATAGATGGATGGCAAGGCTAGCATCTGATAAACAGTGGTCCGTGATCTGCTGTTATGCTACTATGCTACTGACCATTGGGGGAGCGATAGCAAGCAAGAGAGTTAGATATCGAGAGTCATAGATAGATAGATAGATAGATAGATGGATGGATGGATGGACGGCAAGTCAAGCATCTGATTGACAGTGGTCCGTGATCTGCTGTTATGCTACAATGCTACTGACCATTGGGGGAGCGATAGCAAGCAAGAGAGTTAGATATCGAGAGTCATAGATAGATATATAGATAGATGGATGGATGGACGGCAAGGCAAGCATCTGATTGACAGTGGTCCGTGATCTGCTGTTATGCTACTATGCTACTGACCATTGGGGGAGTGATTGCAAGCAAGAGAGTTAGATATCAAGAGTCATAGATAGATAGATAGATAGATGGATGGATGGACGGCAAGGCAAGCACCTGATTGACAGTGGTCCGTGATCTGCTGTTATGCTACTATCGGCAGCAGCAGCTGCAGTCTTGGTGCCGTCAACCTTACGTTTACACCTCTGTGTGCTTCCTTTGTTGCAGCCTGCATCCAGATTTTGTTTTGTTTTGTTTTGTTTTGTTTTGTTTTGTTCCTTACGCCTGAGTGCAGAGTCATAGCTAGCTAACTAGCAAGCGAGAGTTAGATATCGAGAGTCATAGATAGATAGATAGATAGATAGATAGATATATAGATAGATAGATGGATGGATGCAAGGCAAGCATCTGATTGACAGTGGTCCGTGATCTGCTGTTCTGCTACTATTGGCAGCATCTTGGCTTAGTTGGTTAAAGTGCCTGTTTAGCAAACAGGAGATCCTGGGTTTGAATCCCAGCAGTGCCTTAGGTGGGCTTTATGTGCACCTTGTGAAGCTTGTGCTTTCTATTTGTTGTGTTATGAGTGTGTATTGTGGTGACCACTATCCCCTGCTGGTGCTGTTGTGCATACATGGTTCCAGGTGAGGATGTGGTGGACTACAAATGACCTAATTTATGGAACGGAATTAAAAGGAGAAAGGGAAGAGGAACAGGAGAAATGAGACGGCATGGTTGGGGAATAATTCAACCGTGGATTCATTGCACAAAAGACTTAAATTAATCTTTCGCCCACTTTGGAAGTGTTGACCATAATGGATATGTTATAATCAACACTTCCATGATTTCCACGGCACCTCAGCGTCGGGTGTGACATGAACTGGTAAAGGACTGGGGGAACTTCATTGTGGACTTTGTATCGCCACCATTTGTAATAGTGTCTGATTTGTTATGACTTTTGTTGTCCTTCCTTTTTCATGATCTTTTTGCTCATCTTAAATGTGCTGTAATTTATTCCAAATACATTTCATTGTGCTAGGATACACACATTTGTATCAGTTGTTTGAGTTGTTTGCTGTCACATTATTCGTTGTGTGCAGGTTGGGAGGGGCTGTTAAATATCCCACCCGAACTGTTACATCAACCCTTAGTTTTAGCAAGATAGGCTAATAGTAAAGCCATTGGAGGACGTTATGAAGCGGAAAGCCAACAGGACAGATGACAGTTTTTAAAGAAGAACCAAAACCCAAAGGACATCCCTGCGTGGACTACGCGCACCTAACGGCCGATGTCGAATTCCCATTGCCACCCGCGGGACAAGCTCACCAGCTAATCGATTACACCACAGAGACAGACAAAGGTGTTCCTGCTGACACGTTTGAAGAAGGGCAAAAGGAACACTGGATATGTCAGAAGTGGGACTTGAACTCCAGAGGAGACTGCAACATGAACGCAGCCTCTTAGACTGCTCGGACATCCTGACCACTCGGCAGGGTACTAGGAATGCGAGTAGTGGTCCAGGATTGCCTTCCGCAGCCTGAGCTGACCGAAGGACACTCACAAGGTGGAATAAAGTAGGCAGGTGAGGCAGGGATGCTGCCCTCACCTTGCTCTGACAAATTTAGAACCGTAAAAGGACGTGGCGGAAGATGTGGGGGCAGCAGGGGCACCAGGGGCAGCTTCTCATTAGTATAGTGGTGAGTATGTCTACCTGTCTTGCGGGAGACCGGGGATTGATTCCGGGGAGTGGTGGGGGAAGCCTACACAAAGGACTTGAGAACAAGAAAGAGAAAGGTGTGCAAACTGATGTCACACTGTGCAACGTTAATTAGCAACAGGAAGTACTTGATGGCAATGATAACGTGGAGCACTCTCCACTGCAGATCCCAAGCTCTCTTTTCAGCAGTGGCTGATACACACTGTGCCATACTGGCTCCCCCTTCCCCTCCTCCCCCCCAGCCTGTCCCTCCAGGGCATGTCAGTTAGCAGCAAGAGCTGCGTTTGGTGCCGGGCCTTCACACAGGCCCCATCCAGGGACAACTCCTGCGGACCCCTCCTCAACAGGGTCCCTGAGAGGCCTCCATCATACCTCAGGGAAGGGGGAAACCAGCAAATTGGGGAACTTGAACAGGGGCTCTGGGGTCTGGAGCTGGAGGAAACACTCCCTCAGCAGCAGTTTCCCTTCAGAAGGCAGGGTGGCACCGGCCTCGGCCGAGCAGAATACCTGTCCAGCGCAGGGAGCGCACACCCATTTTCCCTTCCAGGCTGTCCACAATCCTCCAGCCAGCAGATCATGCAGCTGGAACACCCCGGTCCAGATGATGGGCATCTGGAGCAGCCAGTGCAGGATGAGGGAGCTGTACACATGTCAGGCTGTGAGCAGCTGCCAGGCCCTCAACACACTGCGGTAGAACCCAGGAAGGTTGCCTGCTGCCAGCCTGCTAATGTCCATCAGGGACATTGCACTGTCCACCTGCAGCGTCCCCACATGACGGAGCAAGGTCCACGTAAGCGGCCTCCAGGACAGGAGGCTCGGCCCGTAGACCAGCTTCTGCAGGAACTGCAGATGGAAAGCAGCCATCCTGCACTCCACGTCCACCAGCCCTTGCCCCCCCTCCTCACGGGGCAGGTATAGTACCCCCTTTCACAGCCAGTGCAGACCAGTCCAGAAGAAGACCGCTGAGGGAGCAGCCAGCGCCATCGCCCGAGCCTCCCCCGCAGCCCCTCCGGCATCCCCTCCCAGTTCCTCTGCTCCATGGCCTTATCCCCCATGTGCACCCCCAAGTACTTGAGACCACCTCTGCACCACTGTAATCCTCCAGGGAGTTGCAGGCCTCCCTGCCCCCCCAACTCCCCCAGCAGCAACCCCGTGCTCTTGGACCAGTTCACTTTGGTTTAAGTCCCAGAGCGAGGTGCTGATTCTGTCCACATCCCCCTCGCACCCCACCAGCACCACCACATCATCAGCGTAGGCAGAGAAGCGGAAGGGTTTCGGGCAGCGAGGGACATAAAACCCCCCCACCACTCTGTGCAGCTCCTGCTGCAAGGGCTCAATGGCCATGGAGTGGAGCATCCCAACATGGGGCAGCCCTGCCAGATTCCCCTGTACACCCTGAAGGGGGCGCTCAAGCCAACATTGATTTTCAATATGTTTTGAGTGTCACCATAGAGCACCCTGGTCATGGCTATGAAAACAGGGCTGAACCCAAAAGCCTCCATCATCCGCCACAGGTACTGGTGCTCAACCCGGTCAAAAGCCTTTTCCTGGTCTAGCGCAATGAGACCAGTCTTTAACCCCAACAGCCTGGAGACCTCCATGATGTGCCTAATGAACAGGATGTTGTCCTGTATGGACCTACCAGGCACACCGTAGGACTGGTCAGGGTGGATCAGATGGATCAGGCCATCACTCTGGAGAGGAGCTTCAGTTCTAGCACAGGTCATCCTTCTTGGGCAACAGTGCCACGAGGGCACGCCTGCAGCTCACTTGCAGCGCCCCTTGCTGGATGCTCTCCTGCATCACTGCCAGCAGGTCAGTCCCCAGCAGACCCCAGAAGGTGCTATAAAACTCAACTGGCAGGCCATCAATGCCCTGGGCCTTCCTTGTACTCAACCCATGAAGAGCAGCAGTAAGCTCCTGCAGGGTGAGCTCCCCCTCCAGCCCAGCCTGCTTCTCCTCCGGCACCTGCGGCAGGTCTCCAAGGAGATGCTGCATGTTGGTCTGAGGCTCATCCACCTCACTGGAGTACAGTGTAAATCTGATCAAGCCTGGATAGGGAGAGAGTGTCCTCCCGCACCTCCGACCAGCTATACTGCCTTTCTGCCCCATACAAACTCCTCCACACATCCTGCAGGTCATGCCTCTCCTGCAGCCCCCTCATCTCCCTGGCAGACTGGGAGTGCGGCTCAGTGTGGTTCCTGTCAAGTTTGTCATGCAGGGTGCAATTAAAATCAATAATTGTCATTGTCAAGCTGTTTTAAACCCCCCGCTCTCTCCCTGCCATTTGTTGGTGCATATACATTTATAAAAACAAACAATCGTCTCTCAACTACTGCCTTGACAACAAGCAGGCGTCCTTCCACCACCTCAGTCATTAAAACAGAAACTAATCTAAAATGCCCTGAAAATAAAACTGTAACTCCTGCACTCTGTCTTGACCCATGACTAAAACAAATCTCGCCTTTCCAATTCCTGACCCACTCCCCCTCTAGCGTGCTCTGTGTGCATCTGCATCTAAAAAGATCACGGACAGGCATTTCTGCTTGACATACTAAAACACAGCCGCTCTCTTTAACGCATCCATTCATACTTTAATTGTGTCCATTATAGAAGTAGAGTGAGTAACACACACAAAGAAAACAGACAGCAGAAAAAAATAAGTCAAGCACCCCCGTCCATCATTTTAAGTAGGTTTAGCAGACGCTTTTAATCCTATATCCTTCTTGATCTGTAAAGCGATCTTCTCCCTGTCCCTTCCTCATCGGGATACACCTGCTTCTCCACATCCCCCGCTATGGACTAGTTATCCATTGAAGTCTCCCCATGCAGGTTTGAATCCTGCTGACTATGACGCCAAAGAATAGTGCCAGCCCCCCTATGGCTTGTTGGCCCCCATTCGTAAAATCTGTTTCTCTCACACATTTTTTTGCAATCTCTCTCTCTCGCTCTATGACTTTATAATATATAAATCTACATATAGAGATTGGAATCTATTGGAATTATTGTGTTGCTCTTGCTCTTCCTCCTTTCTCTGGTCATTGGGGTGACATTTCTTTCTTGTTCCCAAGTCCTTTGTGTAGGCTTCCCCCCCTAGGTGGGGGAAGCAAAACCAGAGAAGGAGCCTGCTATCGGGAAATCAAACCCCAGTCTCCCGCATGACAGGCAGGGATACTCAACGCTATTCTAACGAGGAGCTGCCCTTGCAGCCCCCATATCTTCCGCCACGTCTTTTTCCAGTTCTAAAAGTTGAGGGCAGCATCGCTGCCTCCCCTGCCTGCTTTATTCCACATTGTGAGTGTCCTTCAGTCAGCTCAAGCTCCGGAAGGCAGTCCTTGACTGCTATTTATTTTGCTAGCACCCTCCCGGGTGGTCAGGATGGCCAAGTGTTCGAAGGTGCTGTGGTTAGGTTGTAGTTTCCCCTAGAGGCATGGGTTTGATTCCTGCTTTTGACATAGCCAGTGCTCCTTTATCTTGGAATTGGGTTTCTCTTCACCACCTGAAGGAGGACATGGAGTAGACTTTGCAGAGATTGGCATTTGTCTTTTTTTGTTTCAGCAGAGGCAGTGTGGCGGCGACCCAGAATCCTTTGGAGTTCCTGATCCAGCGGTGTTCCTGTTCCGGTGCGAGGGAGGCCCAGCTGAGGATGAACCATCTGAAGGTCCTGCCTGGACCAGTGGGACCGAAGAGCAGGGAGGACCTCGACCGACGACCAGGCTTCATGAAGGCAGCACCCCACGGGAGACCAGGACCAGGTCTCAGCGGGAAGCAGCGCAGCCCACTGGAGCAGTGACTCCAGTCAGACCTTTTCACTGACATCAATCCACTGGAACCTCCACCACCAGCAGGAGACCTACCTCTAGTTTTCTGTTCCTTTGTTTAGTTTAGGAGACAAGCGGATGTCAAGACTCCAGTTCAGCAGGGAGGTCCTGCAAAAAGGTATGGGCTTTGCTGGTGAAGCTGCCGCATAAAGACAAAGACTTCTTCGAGGTAAGCTTTGTCAACCATGATTTGCTAGAGGAGTGCTACAGCGTGTATAGAAGGGAGAAATACAGGGAGCTGGCGGGTTTTGCGATGATAATCCTGTCGGATATTTGCTATAGAATAGTGACTGTGCAATTTTTCTGTGAGATGGTCTCAGGCAAGGACGTGAAGATCTGGCTTGCGAGGTTCAGTGAGCTCTCCACTCGAATAGTTGGATGTTGGATGTGGACGGAGTGTGGGGGGAACGTGGCAGTGCCGGATTCGATTGAGGCGGAGCGTGGAGAATCCAGAGAAGGTCTGCCACCTCCCCAATACTATACAGATCAGAGAAGCTAGGGGGCTGGTCTACTATGACGGGATGCCAAAACTCTGCAGGCGGTGTCAGGGCCGAGACCCCGTTGTTGCCCAGTGCACGTGTAAGTGTAGAGGAGGTCACCAGACACACGCCTGCAGAGAAAAGTTACTCTACTACCTCTGCAGCTGTGGGGGCCATATCTATAAGAACTGCCTCCAGTCGTACACAAATAGAGTTGGGTCTCCCTTCTCACGATTCCATTCTGGACCCTGAGCCGGAACATGAGGGAGGCCCGGCGCGGGAGGAGGAGGGAGAGGGAGAAGAAGAACAGATATATGACCTGGCTCCAGAACCTCCCCCTACCCCAAAGGAACCACTTAAGAGAAAGGGGGAACAGTCAGAAGGGGGGGGTTGGGTGAAGGTGAGCAATAAAAAGAGAAAAGTGGTGGACAGAGAGGAGAAATCTGCCAAGAACCCGAATAATGTCTCCTCTCTGGAGGCAGCCCAAGATAGTCGAGCTCCCCCCGGCCCACCCCTCGCTGGAGCCGAGGCAGAAGTTCCACTCCCTCCTCCAGCAAAAACGGAACATCGGGCCCTGCCTTGGTGGACCAGCCCCCTGAAAACCGCTGAAAAGAAAACCAGACCCACCGCTCCTCCATGTGTGAGAGTGGAGAGCAGAGCCTCGGGAACCGGGTCGAAAGATAGTGTAGGTGAGACCGTCTTGCAAAAGAGAGCCAGCCCTCCCTCCAGCTGCGACAGGCAGGTGAGAAAGAAAGCCCTGGAACCGTTGTAGCTGGAGGGTGAATCAGGTGCTGGCTCGTATAGAAAGAAAGGCAAAGGACAGGAATATCGGCGCCACACAGGTGTCGAAACCGCCAGCACAGAAGGGTGCCTCCTCTAGCCACCTCGGAGAAGGGGGATAGAGGAGCAGCAGGGCCACGGTCTCACCCAGGGGTCCCTGCTTTTTATTATTATTATTATTATTATTATTATTATTATTTTTGTCATTTAGCTGACACTCTTATCCAGGGCGACTTACATTTGTACCCATTTATACAGCTGGGCATTTTACTGGAGCAATCTAAGTGAAGTACCTTGCTCAAGGGTACAACTGCACTGCCCCACCCAGGATTCGATGTTAGGGGCCAAAGCCTCCATGACAGAGGAGGAGTTGGCCAGACGGCCAAAGGAGAGGAAGAGAGAGGGAAAGAGATACCCCAACTACCCCATCCCTCTTGTTAAGAAGATCAAAGGTGGTGAGGGGGGGGGGGTAAAAGCCACTCCTCCTCCTAATAAGTCTGGTCCAGGGGTCCTTGGGCCCCCACCTCAGGGCTGCTCCTCAGGAGCAGAGTCCGACCTCACACGCTGGTCTCAGGAGTACAGACGTGAGTGAAGCTTCCCATGTGCACCCAGACTGGTTCTCTGTCTCTCTCTCTCTCTGCAGGTCTGTGAGGAGCCGAGGCGCCGGCGCCTAGGCACCATCCACACAGATTGAGGGTGCCGGCGAGGCAACCATGGCCTGCGGAGAGGAGTTAGCACAGCAGAGACAGGAACCGGTCCGGAGTGGAGCATCAGCACTGGAAAGCATAGAAAGAACATCTCTATCAGGACTGTGAGGGCCTCCTCTGCAGGATTGTTGATTTTAATTTTATAAAGACTGATTATGGTCTTTGTTTTAAATGGTTTTAAATCACAGGGTTTTGAGGGTTTTTTTTATGTTTATGGTTTGTCTGATGTGCTGACTGTTTTTAAAATTAGAAAAATATGTATTAGACTGTTTTGTATTGCTTTAGAAACATGTTTTGTTCTTTATTTTGTCTAATGCATCTACCGTTTTAAAACAACACATCAGATGTTTTTTTTTCATTATAGTTATTTTGGCAGTTTGCCATATTTAATACAAATTGTTTTGATATCTAACACACTTTTGAATTCACTTGTTCTGTTTAAAACTTTTAAGGATTTTAAAAGTTTCAGAAATGATTTTAGAATTGTTTTTTAAAAACTGTTTTTAATCAGGAGTATTAAAACTTTGTATGTTTAATTTTCGTAATGTAAAATACTCAAACAATAAAAACTTTTGCCTTTTTTGAAATGAGTCATGGTTGGCGCCTCCCTGGTCTGTTCCGCACGTGATCCAAAAAGGTCTCAAAGACCAACTGCGCCGACTTTGGCTGATATTAGGGGAAATCATTCAGATGGCTTCTGGAAAATGATGTCGGTTACACCATGTACCTGATCACAAATGTACAGGAGGAAACCGCTAAAGGTTCCCTTCTTCACAAGGACACAGTAAGGACAGTTTAATGTCATTCATTGATTATGCACTGAGCCACAACAAAATTGAGGATCTTCTGAAATTTGAAACGCACAAGAAAGATGTGCCAATGGGACCTGAGAAATCTGAAGATGACAATCTTGTTGGATTTGGGGTGCGCGCTGAAGATACCTGGAGAGAGATTTCGATAAAGCGAAGCCGATGGTTATGCTGCATTTATTCTCAGCAGAAAATGTGTACCGGGGACAAAAATGCATAAGCTACAAAGTTACTTGCAGAGGAAAAGGGATCATTTTTGTAGAGCTACCTCAACAGTGTCTCTGCTACTTGGGGCTGTTTCTGTTCCCTCGAGGGTGTCTGTGCCCCCTCGGGCTGTTTCTGTTCCCTCAACAGTGTCTGTGCCTCCCCCACAAGAACCAGGCATGTAATTACTTCACTACTTCAAGTAGTAACGAATGTCATGAAGTTAAAAACAAAAATTAAATACTTAAATATTTTCTATATACTAGATATACACCAATCAGCCATAACATTATGACCACCTGCCTAATATTGTGTAGGTCCCCCTTTTTCCACCAAAACAGCCCTGACCTGTCGAGGCATGGACTCCTGTAAATCCAGTAAGTTGCGAGGTGGGGCCTCCATGGATCAGATTTGTTTGTCCAGCACATACCACAGATGCTCGATTTGATTGAGATCTGGGGAATTTGGAGGCCAAGTCAACACCCTGAACTCGTGATTCATCAGACCAGGCCACCTTTTTCCATTGCTCCGTGGTCCAGTTCTGATGCTCACGTGCCCATTGTAGGCACTTTCGGCAGTAGACAGGGGTCAGCATGGGCACCCTGACTAGTCTGCGGCTACGCAGCCCCATACGCAACAAACTGTGATGCACTGTGTGTTCCGACACCTTTCTATCAGAACCAGCATTAACTTTTTCTGTTGGATCGGACCACACGGGCCAGCCTTCGCTCCCCACGTGCATCAATGAGCCTTGGCCGACCCATGACCCTGTCGCCGGTTCACTGCTTTTCCTTCCTAGGACCACTTTTGATAGATACTGACCACTGCAAACCGGGAACACCCGAGCTGCAGTTTTGGAGATGCTCTGACCCAGTCGTATAGCCATCACAATTTGGCCCATGTCAAAGTCACTCAGATCCTTACGCTTGCCCATTTTTCCTGCTTCTAACACATCAACTTTGAGGACAAAATGTTCACTTGCTGCCTAATATATCCCACCCACTGACAGGTGCCATGATAACGAGATTATCAGTGTTATTCACTTCACCTGTCAGTGGTCATGAATACCTGGAAAAGGTAATGATAGATATATCACCATCTAAATTTACTGCACAAGCTTGTAAGTAAACGTTTATTATGTTATTTTGATTTTGAAACTAGTCAAAAGTGAAACAAGTTATCTATGTTCATTTCACATAGAAATTATCTTATTAGTGAATAAGGTGGCACAACCAAAGATAAAAACTTTAAACATGGAATGTTGTTATTGCCATACTAATACTAACACTAACAATTAATCTGCTTCACAGTAAGAATATGAATAAACTTTTTTTTATACATTCAGAACGATCTAATTCTACAGTATCAAGACCACCTGGAGGTGACACTACCAACAAGGATGTATGCCAGTCAGATTGTAAATATGTATTACTTGCATAATCTTAATAAACATAACTTTCATTTGAAACATTTCTTTGTTTTTAAAACATAAGTCCACCTGTAAAGCCTACATCACCACTGTTATCAATGGTGTCAGAAGTGGCTCCATCTGGTCAAGCACAAGGTATGCTACTTACATTTCATTGATAAGTGTACTGAAATCACCATTATGTGCACATGCATACAAATAGACAATTCATTGCTTTTGTTGTTTCACAAACCTAAGTTTTTGTCTGTACTGTCACTATATACATGTTTTTCTTAATCTTTTACACTAAATAATTACCAGTTTAGAAAAAAATTAAACACTATAAAAAGATACTGATATTTGATATTTTATGCAGGTACAGAGTCTGTGACTGTGAGTGCCATTGCCAGCGCACCATTACAGAAAATAGTTGTGTACTGTGCAAGCTTTGTGGTCTGGACTAAAAATGATTCATATATTTTGCCTAAAGGTACACCCCTACCACCTACTTCCATACAAGTGTCATCATTTGCTTCTCCTCACACAATTAGTTTTGATAAAGGAATCAAGGGTTGGAGATGTTCTCAAGAGTGGAAGGTGTGGATGAAGACAGAATTAGAAGCCTTGGGACTGTGGCCTGGATCGCATCCTGTATGTCTCCCAATGAACAGTGTTTCGCTGTTTTGACCAAAGTATTTTCAGCTCCACCTATTCTTTATTTGGAAACCTGAGGATAGTACCATTATGAGCAGGTTGAAAAACAATTTCACACTTCGCTGCTTACATGGATGTTCTCAGCCACTGATAGTCTCATCTGGGGTGGGAAGACCCAGAGTGATTGTTGGCATCAGTGGTCAATATTATATATTTACATCCAGACTGTGCTGTAAAGCATGAAAAAAGCACTGGTTTGCTGACAATCCACAATGGCTGGAAAAACTTTCTCTGAGGTATACCAACATTTTACTGATTGTCTGATACAGAAGCATCAATGTCAAGAGTCAGTCATCAACAAGTTTACACAGGGCACATTTGGGCAAGTAATGAGATCTGACCACACCAGGAAAGTTGCCAGAAAAATTAAGTTGACATCTGACACCATGTCATCCTACGCTGTTATGAATGAGAATTGGATGATCCTTTCCTGGGTGATGGTGCAGTTGGAATGCAGATTAGCGAACAGATATGAAGGTGCTGGTGTAGAAAAGGCCCAATACCAGTGGGTAGATAGGTGAGTTTCTTTTAAACAATGGTATATATATATCTGTGTATATATTCTTAAACTATTACTTTTTTCAATTGTCTTATTAAATTTGTGAGAGATAGAAACATTATCCCCATTACTCAGGTCATACCAGGCAGGTCACCTTTATAAAAAAAGTTAAAATAACGAATTCATATCTGACTAACGGCCGGATTAAATCAAAACTTTGACCCACCCGCTAATAGCAAACTACAAACCTGTACATCATAGTGGTTACATTTATGATTAGAAGAAAATGGCATCTTACTAAAAATGAAGCTGCAACTGAGTACAGTTCTGTAGTTTTCTATTAGCGGGTGGGTCAAAGTTTAGATTTAATCCCAGCCTAATTGTGCTGTACATAAATAGTAATGCATCTTAAAGCAAGGGTGAAAAACACCTCTTTATCACATACAGTGAGGGAAAAAAGTATTTGATCCCCTGCTGATTTTGTACGTTTGCCCACTGACAAAGAAATGATCAGTCTATAATTTTAATGGTAGGTGTATTTTAACAGTGAGAGACAGAAAAACAACAAAAGAATCCTGAAAACCGCATTTCAAAAAAGTTATAAATTGATTTGCATGTTAATGAGGGAAATAAGTATTTGATCCCCTATCAATCAGCAAGATTTCTGGCTCCCAGGTGTCTTTTATACAGGTAACGAGCTGAGATTAGGAGCACTCTCTTAAAGGGAGTGCTCCTAATCTCAGCTCGTTACCTGTATAAAAGACACCTGTCCACAGACTCAATCAATCAATCAGATTCCAAACTCTCCACCATGGCCAAGACCAAAGAGCTGTCCAAGGATGTCAGGGACAAGATTGTAGACCTACTCAAGGCTGGAATGGGCTACAAGACCATCGCCAAGCAGCTTGGTGAGAAGGTGACAACAGTTGGTGTGATTATTCGCAAATGGAAGAAACACAAAATAACTGTCAGTCTCCCTCAGTCTGGGGCTCCATGCCAGATCTCACCTCGTGGAGTTTCAATGATCATGAGAACGGTGAGGAATCAGCCCAGAACTACATGGGAGGATCTTGTTAATGATCTCAAGGCAGCTGGGACCATAGTCACCAAGAAAACAATTGGTAACGCACTACACCGTGAAATCCTGCAGCGCCCGCAAGGTCCCCCTGCTCAAGAAAGCACATGTACAGGCCCGTCTGAAGTTTGCCAATGAACATCTGAATGATTCAGAGGAGAACTGTGTGAAAGTGTTGTGGTCAGATGAGACCAAAATTGAGCTCTTTGGCATCAACTCAATTTGCTATGTTTGGAGGAGGAGGAATGACCCCAAGAACACCATCCCCACCGTCAAACATGGAGGTGTAAACATTATGCTTTGGTGGTGTTTTTCTGCTAAGGGGACTGGACAACTGCACCGCATTAAAGGGACGATGGACAGGGCCATGTACTGTCAAATCTTGGGTGAGAACCTCCTTCCCTCAGCCAGGGCATTGTAAATGGGTCGTGGATGGGTATTCCAGCATGACAATAAAATATTCTAATAATATTTTAAAAGTGCCTCAAAGCTAACCATATTGTGATCACAATTTGCCATTGGTTCTCTAACTACTGTCCCCCTGACTCTGTCTTGGTCATTTGAAAAGATCAAGTCAATACATGCACTCTCCCCAGTTGGTTCAATAACAAACTGAGTTAGAAAGCAGTCATTTACCATCTCAACCATTTCGATTTCTGCTTCTGTAGTCCCCACTGGGCTTTCCCAGTCTAAGTTTGGGAAATTGAAATCCCATTATAACAGCCACATCCTTGCTACATGCAGTCCTGATTACACTGTACAATGCAACATCTTGCTGAATATCTGAGTTTGGTGGCCTGTAACACACTCCTACCACTAATCCTCCAGATCTCTTGTTCAAAAGTTTCACCCACAAAGATTCTGTTCCATTACTGGGATCTAATATGAGTTCTTCTGCCTCAATGTCATTTTTGACATATAATGCTACCCCACCACCTGTTTGATTTTGCCTGTCTCTCCTAAACTGTGTGTATCCTTCCAACTTGTATTCATCCCCATCATTTTCTGTAAGCCATGTTTCTGTCACTCCTACAACATCATAGTCACATGCCAGCACTGTGGCTTCCAAGTCTAACATCTTGTTCCTTATACTCCTGGCATTGATGTACAAACATTTCAGAACTTTCCTACTAGTGGGTTCCCTTTGTTTTCTTTCCTTAGAGGAACATCTCCCATTGTCATAGCTCCCTGTCCCCCTGGTTCCTAGTTTAAATGATTCTCAATTTCACTGCACATACGCTCTCCCAATGCATTAGCCCCCCTTCTGTTTAGATGTAGACTGTCCATTTTGTACAGGTCCCATCTATCCCAGAAGAAAGACCAATGCTCTATAAACCTAAACCCCTCTTCCCTACACCAAGCTTTCAACCATGTGTTAAACTTTCTAATCTCTGCCTGTCTCCCTGGCCTGGCACGTGGTAACGGAAGTATTTCAGAGAAAACTACCGTGGAGGTTCTGCTGTTTAGTTTTGTTCCTAACTCTTTAAATTTGTCTTGCAGAACCTCTGTCCTACCTTTTCCTATGCCATTGGTTCCAATGTAGACCATGACCAGTGGATTCCCCCCGGCTTTGGCCAGTAGCCCGTCTACTAGTTTAGGGAGATCTGCAACCTGAGCACCAGGCAGGCAAGATACCATGCGGGTCTCCTTGTCACTAGAACACACTGTGTGATCTACACCTCAAGAATTGAGTCTCCTACTAGAACTACCTCTTTCTTCTGGGGGGGAGTGGGCACCATGGTGCTCTGGTGCTCAACTGCCCCCCCATCACCCTCTGAGCTGTCACTGTCCAACTCTGTGTCCAGCAGTTGGAACCTGTTGAGCAATTCTAGCTCTTGGGGTGTCGCTAGGGGTTGTGCATGCCCTTTTCTGTGGTTACGACCTACTGTAACCCAGCAGTTCTCTACACTGTCCTGCTCTAAGGTCCCAACTCTCCTAGGTTTTGTAGTGCACACCATCTCTCTCATGGGCTGATTGACCAATTCTTCTATATCCCTAATACAGCACAGATCGACAAGCTGAGCCTCAAGATCATGAACCTTGATCTCTAGGATTTCAACCTGTTGACAACGTTCACAAATGAAACTTTCTTGGATGAGTTCATGCAGGAAGGCAATCATTCTGCAAATCTGACACTGTAGTGGCCACATGCTTCTAAATGTTAGTTTTTTTGTTTTTTTTTTGTCTCTTGGTTCCTATTGCCTAGTCAACTGCCAAACTTTTGTCAGTGAGAAACAGCTGTTTAAGTAGCTTTTGTCTACCTACCCCCAATTCACACCTAACAGGCCACACCTGGCTCCTCCTGCAACAGAAAAGGTTGTGTGTGTGTGTATACATTTCAGCGAGAAAGTGAATTTAAATACATTTTTTTATTTGTTTGTTTAACAAAAGACTGGTGTAGGAATTCCTCTCCTGAGCCCCGGTGAAGCTGCCCAGATGTCTGATGAAGATGAAGGTGTCAGCACTGCTGATGAGTCTGACAATGATGACGAGGACCCTGACCATGGCAGTGAGGATGAAAACAGCTCCTCTGACATTGACGGGGGAGTTGGGCAATCAGCAGAAAGAGAGGTAACTATAAAGGCCCTAGAAACTTCTATAGTCATGTGCTTATTTACTTAGAGACTCATTTCAGTTTTAAGTGTTATTTTCTTTTCTCTTCATTAGAATAATGGTGGCCCTGACACCAGTGACATTGATTCCTCTGCCGGCTCTTTAAGACCCAGAACAAGACTGACCATTGCATGCTTCTGTTCTTGCCTTGCTAGAACCCACAAGAGTTTTGATTCAGACAGTGAAGGTGGGAGATATAATTGTAAATACCAGGATGAGCATGTTAGACTGGTGATGAGACATACTGTAAAGGCCAGTGTCGCCCTTGTGTTAAAACATTGTATAGGCCGTGAATTAGTTGATAAATGTGAAGCCTGTCTGATAGGAGACCCCAGCCAACTACATCACATCTGTCTAACTTTAGATCATGAGCAAGGTAGTGTCTGGAGTATTGTAGCTCTTATATGCGACAAAATAAGTGTCACAAGTTTGCTAAACGTTTTGTTATGTGTTGCTCGTACCCTACGTGGAATGAGTATAAACAAGCAGACTGAGAAAGAAGTGAAAACTCTTTTGCATAGCCTAGAAACATGCGCTCTACCTTCAAGATGGTTTAGTGACTTGTTAGAAAGTGTGGATGAGAAAGTAATGCAAATAGATAGTCTTATCATGTGTTTACAAACATAAATAAAATACTGTTTGTGTCTGCTCTGCTTTTCTGTATAATAAGACATTACATTTTAATTCCTATATTTTTTCAGAGAAAGAAAGCCCTGGGGACCTTGGAATTACGTTTACGTATGTTTGAGGAATCTTGTCATCCTCACTCTAATAGCTTGCAAGATTGGTGATTTGTATGATACTGGTAATTCTGATGTGAAATCTCTAGTTGAGGATGTTGAGAAAACAGTGGAGGCACTTCCCAATGTGCTCAAGAGAATGCTGTATAAAGAGTCACCGCCTGGTGAATCTGCTTTTACAGCTGTCCAAAACGTTCTGCAGAGTTCTTTTGGAAATACTATTCCTATCATGACCAAACCCAATTTCTACACTGTGCTAGACAGAATAGCCATGATCAGTGTCACAGCCCTTGCCATTAAACAAGTAGAGGGAGTTGCTAGTGCAGTACAATTCAGTTGTTTCTTCCTGGCTGCTGTAGGTGTTCGGGAAGCGGGGTCATTGGTCACCTGTGTCAGTATCTAATCTCACTGTCTACATCTGACCTGATGCCTTGTTATCATGTTTTAGAACTGTCACAATAAAATACTGACATTGATGCATATTTTACCGAGTGTCATTTTTTGAAAGTCTATACCTTTCTTTTTATTTTATTTTGCTAACACTGTACCATCCCAAACCTAATCATAAAATATATAACATAAAAACATCACACTCACATCACTAAACACAGTTTAAAATACTTTTTATTAAAACTTTTTTTTATTTTATATTGCCAACACCATATCATACCAAACCTAGTCATAAAACATATAACCTAAAACAAATAATAATACGTTTAACTGTTGTCAAGATGACCTGTGCCCTTTCCAAAATTACTGTCAGCCTAACAAGATGGCGGTCATCCTAACAAGATGGCTGACTAGAGAGGGTCAAAGGGTAAACTTCGGGGGGTGGTAGGAAGGAGGAGATGGTTCCGGTTCAAAGGTTAACCGGGGGTAAGGAGGGGGCTTTGTGGCCCATGGGGCATCTGGGTAAGGAGGGGGCTTCCTGGCCCATGAGGCATCTGGGTGAGGAGGGGCTTCCGGCTGTCACTTTGACATAAGCTGCCATTATCACTACTGAACAGATTGTTCAATAAATCATGGACAGCAGCAGCAGTAACTAATATGACTAAAACATGTTTGGTTTCTACGGATGGTTCATCAGCAGGGAAAACTCAGGTTCTTCTACTGTTCCACAAAAGTGTTCAAATTGTATGGGTCTGACTGATTCAGGAATGCCTTTTGAGCAGTTTATTACAACCATGTATTTCCAGAGGGTGCTTGATGCCACAAAACAAAGAGTAGTGCAGAAGAATGAAAAGAAGAGGAAGCAGCCTGAACCCCACCCTGCTGGCTGACTGTGCCGCTTCTGCCAGCTACAATTACAACAGGGGCCAAACAGACCCCACGTCCATACAATGTTACCAGGAGTGGCTGGAAAATACATATACTGTCCGACCAAGGTGTCTGAACATTACAAAAATCTGGGCATGACACAGGAGATAACATGGACAGAAATGCAATCCTCAGAGAGAGATTGGCAGAGAGAGAAAGGAAAATAAAATGGTTTGTCTTCCAGCAATAGCCCCCTCTGAGAGGATGATGAGGCAAAACCCACCTCAGAGGCACCCTACCATGGAGGACTAACAGGGCACCCACACCCCAAGGTCTGACGAGCCATGGCCTCCCAAGCGATATCCTTCTTGGTATGTGTGGTGCCCAGAACTGTACACAGTATTCCAGATGAGGTCTAACTAGTGCATTGTCTTAACATTACTTCCCTTGTTTTAAATTCTACACTTTTGACAATATACCCTAACATTCTGTTTGCCTTTTTTATTACTTCCCCACATTGCTTGGATGGAGAAAGTGAGGAGTCCACGTAGACTCCTAGGTCTTTCTCATGCATTACTTCATCTAGTTCTATTCCTTCCATTGTGTAATTATAGTGGACATTTGTGTTACCTGTATGTAATACCTTGCATTTGTCCACATTGAATTTCATCTGCTAGGTGTCGGCACACAACTGAATATTATCTAAGTCCCTTTGAATAACCTGTGCTGCCGAGATTGTATCTGCTGAGCCACCTATTTTACTATCATCTACAAATTTGACAAGTTTGCTAACTATCCCAGAGACTAGATCATTAATATAGATTAGAAAAAGCAAAGGCCCTAGTACTGATCCCTGTGGAACTCCACTAACAACCTCACTCCAGTTAGAAGCAACTCCTCTAATCGACACCCTCTGCTTCCTATACATCAACCAGTTCATAATCCATCTACTTACATTACCCTGAATGCCTACAGCTTCCAATTTGACGTGTGAACAGAGAGCTCCTGCGATATTTCAATTTTTTTCAGCAAACGTTATTTTCTTGTTTTTATTTTAAGCGATGAACTGCAGTATATTATGTGTATTATTGTTTTAAAACCATGTCTAAACAAAAAGGCAAGAAGGGGCCAGCGATGGAGGCGACTCAACCCGATTCGGATTCAGGCATGACTGGGGCTGGCAATCCCTCACCAGAAAGTGGCGGAGACCTGGCCTTTCTTGTCGCAGCGGTGAGCAAAATACAGAGCTCCATAGAATCGTTTTGATCTGAAATGCGTGAGGCTATTGCTACTCTTAAGGGCACTCGTATGGCAGCCGACTGCAGGAGGTAGAGAGGTCTCTGAGCGACATATCTGACAGGGTGACGGAAGCCTCTTGCAGTGGCCTTTCTGCAGAGAATGAGATGCTCAAATGGAAAGTAAAGGATTTAGGTGGAAGGGGACGGAGGAACAACCTGTGTGTTGTTGGTGTAGTGAAAGGAGTGGAGGGTCGTGATCCTACTACTTTCCTGTCGTAGTTCTTTGTTGATATCGTTGGGAAGAATAAGTCGGACTCCCTGCCTGTTCTGGATCGTGCTCACCGATCGATAATGCCAAGACCTAGGGAAGGAGACAGGCCCCGTCCCATTATTCTTAGGGTGCACTACTTCCAGGTTAAGGAGTAGATTCAACGGCTATCGAGAGAGCTATCGAAGGGAGATTATGACCACTGACAGGTGAAGTGATTAACACTGATAATCTAGTTATCATGGCACCTGTCAGTGGGTGGGATATATTAGGCAGCAAGTGAACATTTTGTCCTCAAAGTTGATGTGTTAGAAGCAGGAACAATGGGCAAGCATAAGGATCTGAGCGACTTTGACAAGGGCCAAATTGGCTAGACGACTGGGTCAGAGCATCTCCAAAACAGCAGCTCATGTGGGGTGTTCCTGGTCTGCAGTCTATACACTTCTGATTTCCCTTCTGTACAATTCTTTTTTTGATAACTTAGATATTCCTGCAATTAATCCTGAATCTAAAGCAAGCTTAAAACAGACTCTTTCTCTTGAAGAGGGCAATTCAGTCAATGCAGAGTGGTAAGTCTCCAGGTCCAGACTGGTTTCCAGTGGAATTTTATTAAAAAATCTGCCCTCAACTTGCCCCTTTGCTCAGTTCTGCATTTTTAAAATCCTTCACTTCTTTGTCCCTACCTCCAACCTATGTCAAGCATCTATTTAATTGTTATTAAAAAACGACAAGAACCCCTTGAACTGTGCTTCGTATCATCCCATCTCCCCTCTTAACACAAATGTAAATATCCTTGCCAAGACTTTGGCACATCGGCTTGAGGCAGTCCTACCTTCAGTAATCTCGCTTGACCAAACAGGGTTAATACATTGATTAATGATGTGTGTGTTATATATACTTACACCTGGGAAAGCAAAGTATATCACTAAGGGGCAAATAGCAGCAATTCGTTTTTACTAATGCACCTGACCGAGTATGTCAATTTTTTCGGGTATAGCTCACACAGGAAACTTCTCATGTTCATCCTTTCAACGTTACAGCAAAGACCAAGCGATTCTGCACAGTTCAGTATATAACATGTCACCATAAATTACGATTTCACTGAGAGAGAAGAGGACACCCCTCAAGTGAAGTCATTCACTCGTGGTGGCACTCGATTTCAGTTTGAAATGACTTTATATTCAAATTATATTTTTAGTTTCGCTTTAATTTTCTCTTGTACTTCTTCCCTGTTTCTCTACAGCTTAAACAATCCCTCAATATAAACACATCTCAGTTCACAGTATTTGTATTTGCATGCAGAAGTCTTTGTGTGTTTGAACGAATACTTTCCACTCTAATACTGTACTGTTGCAAGTGACTGATTGTGACTTAGGGCAGGATTAAATCAAAAATGTTTGCGCTGCGAGTCGCTTGCAGAAGCATTAGCAGCATGACTGCGAGTGGAAATTGCGCTGCTAAACTATCGTGGTATTAAATCTGACCCCATTTGCGCCGCAAAACGACCTTCTCTCAGCTCCTTTCTGGCACAATGAGAGAGAATAAAACACAACTTTCACACAGCCGCTACTACAACACTACACCACTATACTCTTTCATGTTTAGTTAGATGCTACTCTCGTCTAATTTTTAAAGTAACTCCCATGATGTACAGTTGTGTAGTTTGCTATTAGCGGCTGGTTAAAGTTGTAGTTAATCCCGCCCAACAATACATTGGGAGTGGTTACATTTTCGCTGCATTAAATCAAGAAAATATCTGCGAGAAAACACCCTGAAAATGCTCTCGCAGTCTAAAGCCTCTCGCGGTTAAGGCACAGTGAAGAGAAAGCGCAGCTCCGGCTTTATTCACAGTGCGGCTCTGTGTCAGTGAAATAACTGTACAATGCGATAATAATACATTAGATGTTGCGCCCAACATCTACATAAACGAAATGTTGCTTATTATTCGTGCACATAGAGAAAATATATATTTATATTGTTTTGTTCAGCAATGTGTCCGTGTTCGTTTTGTTTCGTTTTGGTTTCATTACTTGTTTATTCTGCTCTTGCTTTCTTCCTTTCATGTCTTAACAATTGATTCCTTCTTATCAGATCTTTCATGGGAAAAGTGCTACTATCAAGTGTATATACACTATCAAGTGTATATTACACCTCACTCGTACTCACTACAATGATGTATATTAAGCCTATACCCTATGTTACGGGGGTGTTTCCATGTTTGATACATTTGGATACACGGATTGAATGTGGATTGTGATTGATGCATTTTGTAGCTGATGTTGGACAGTACAGTATTTCTACAGTTCACGCATCTCTCTCTACAGGCTGCTCGGTGCTTCTCACTGACAGTTATAGGGGCTGGAAAACGGTGTTTCTACAGACGCATAATGGGGGGGAGTTTGGACGCTGTTCTCCGTTGCTTCGTACGTCTTTGATCGTAATATTTTTAGGGGGGCTGAAGCCCCACTGAATAGGGTCTAGCGACGCCCGTGGGCTATATGTATATTTGGGAATGAAGGCGACTTTTAAGACACAAACACTACATCGAATTACACTGTCAGCAGCTGTATAATTGCTATTATGAATATGTACACAAAAAGGTAAAGCATCTGGAGACGTCTGGATGACATTTATAGAATATTGTTACAGGCATATATGGTTGTATAACTTGCAAGCCAGTACACATATAAGTGTGTGACGTTTAGGCACTGCACATTGGGTGCAAAAACCCCCACACACACAAATATATATATATACATATATATATATATATATATATATATGTATATATATATATATATATATATATATATATATATGTATACAGTGAGGGAAAAAAGTATTTGATCCCCTGCTGATTTTGTATGTTTGCCCACTGACAAAGAAATGATCAGTCTATAATTTTAATGGTAGGTGTATTTTAACAGTGAGAGACAGAAAAACAACAAAAGAATCCTGAAAACCGCATTTCAAAAAAGTTATAAATTGATTTGCATGTTAATGAGGGAAATAAGTATTTGATCCCCTATCAATCAGCAAGATTTCTGGCTCCCAGGTGTCTTTTATACAGGTAACGAGCTGAGATTAGGAGCACTCTCTTAAAGGGAGAGCTTCTAATCTCAGCTCGTTACCTGTATAAAAGACACCTGTCCACAGAAGCAATCAATCAATCAGATTCCAAACTCTCCACCATGGCCAAGACCAAAGAGCTGTCCAAGGATGTCAGGGACAAGATTGTAGACCTACACAAGGCTGAAATGGGCTACAAGACCGTCGCCAAGCAGCTTGGTGAGAAGGTGACAACAGTTGGTGCGATTATTCGCAAATGGAAGAAACACAAAATAACTGTCAGTCTCCCTCGGTCTGGGGCTCCATGCAAGATCTCACCTTGTGGAGTTTCAATGATCATGAGAACGGTGAGGAATCAGCCCAGAACTACATAGGAGGATCTTGTTAATGATCTCAAGGCAGCTGGGACCATAGTCACCAAGAAAACAATTGGTAACACACTATGCCCTGAAGGACTGAAATCCTGCAGCGCCCGCAAGGCCCCCCTGCTCAAGAAAGCACATGTACAGGCCCGTCTGAAGTTTGCCATCATCTGAATGATTCAGAGGAGAACTGGGTGAAAGTGTTGTGGTCAGATGAGACCAAAATCAAGCTCTTTGGCATCAACTCAACTCGCCGTGTTTGGAGGAGGAGGAATGACCCCAAGAACACCATCCCCACCGTCAAACATGGAGGTGGAAACATTAGGCTTTGGTGGTGTTTTTCTGCTAAGGGGACAGGACAATAGCACCGCATCAAAGGGATGATGGACAGGGCCATGTACCATCAAATCTTAGGTGAGAACCTCCTTCCCTCAGCCAGGGCATTGAAAATGGGTCGTGGATGGGTATTCCAGCATGACAATAACCCAAAACACACAGCCAAGGCAACAAAGGAGTGGCTCAAGAAGAAGCACATTAAGGTCCTGGAGTGGCCTAGCCAGTCTCCAGACCTTAATCCCATAGAAAATCTGTGGAGGGAGCTGAAGGTTCGAGTTGCCAAACAGCCTCGAAACCTTAATGACTTGGAGAGGATCTGCAAAGAGGAGTGGGACAAAATCCCTCCTGAGATGTGTGCAAACCTGGTGGCCAACTACAAGAAATGTCTGACCTCTGTGATTGCCAACAAGGGTTTTGCCACCAAGTACTAAGTCGAAGGGGTCAAATACTTATTTCCCTCATTAATCTGCAAATCAATGTATAACTTTTTTGAAATGCGTTTTTCTGGATTTTTTTGTTGTTATTCTGTCTCTCACTGTTAAAATACACCGACCATTAAAATCATAGACTGATCATTTCTTTGTCAGTGGGCAAACGTACAAAATCAGCAGGGGATGAATTACTTTTTTCCCCCACTGTATATATTCTAGAAAAATATGGAATAATCTGAACAATCAATTATCTAGTAGCAGGTGGCCAGCGTTATGCCTTTATCCTAGACACAGCAGCCTATATAACACGGAGATGATATGCAACAACATAATGAAACCAGTAATAATGTAGCATCAGTCAATCATTCATTACTAATCACATATCACACACGCATGACGCAATTGGATTGAATGAGCACCATATCGCCATCTATACAAGAGAAAGTGGACTATTATGACAATTAAAATTATAACGGCAGACATCGATGCCCGAAGGCGTGGAAGACGATGCCAGCCCTACACTTTCAGATCCATCGGAACTTTCTAGACCTTCCGATCACCTTTTAATAAGACATTATCGGTTTGATAGACACAGCATATCGTTATTGTGTCACCTGCTGAAGGATAAATTGAACAATAGATTTGCACGCAACCATCCTCTTACCGTGGAGACAATTATGTGCCGTGTTAGCCTATATGCTACAGGCTCCTTTCAAACTACAGTAGGGGACGTTGTGGGAGCGCCAAGCCACTATCAGCACCGCTATCACAGCTGGCACTGTGGAAAATCAATGATGTAGATTGACATATATACAACTGACATATACACAATTATATTACACTGTCATATTACAATGTGTACTATAAAGAGTATCTATGTATGGATCAGTGGCGTAGCCAGGAAAATGAGCGCGAGGCATAATGAGGGATTCACGGTGGGGGTCTGGGGGTCCTCCAGCAGAAAATGTAGAAAATTAAACACCTGAAATGAGCGATTCTGAGTCATATCGGAGTCGAACAACTTATATCAATATCTCCATGAAATATATATTTGCTTCACAACCACATATCACAATGGGACACATCCAGTGAACAATCACACATCAACCGACATTATACCGGCAAACTAGGGGCCAGATTGAATCAAATCTTTGACCGCTGCTAATACAAAACTACAGAACTGGACTCAGTTGCGGCTTCATTCTTCAGTTGATCATTTATTCTAATAATTAATGTAACCACTATGATGTTCATTTAGTAGTTTTGTATTAGCCAGTGGGTCAGTTTTTATTGAATACACCGCGCTACACATATTATTCTTATTCTTACTATTCTTATTATTATTATATGTTTATTGGCAATCTTACAAAACAGAGCAATACAAAGTGCACATGACAAGTAAACGCTGATTTAAAGCGTCCCTGAATAAGAGACTTGCATTTTTCTGGTATTCATATATAACCGAAGATACCAGCATTGATCCACGGCTATAGATAACGCCTGGATAAGATTGTCTGCGAAGACATACAAAATTTAAAATACACAGCTGTCATCAAGAGCGGCTTTGTTTTTATTATTGTATTATTTTCTCCTACTCTTTTTTAGCCGCTACACAGTACAGGTTTGTAATTGTGTTTCAGCGGGTAGACTCATGCTTTCAATTTACAGCGTGGAGCTGTACCTTCAGGCGCTATCGTGGGGCTGGATAAAATTAAAACTTTGACCCACCCGCTAATAGCAAACTACACACCTGTACATCACAGCGGTTACATTTATGGTTAGAAGAAAGTGTCATCTTACTGAAAATGAAGCCGCAACTGAGTACAGTTGTGTAGTTTGCTATTAGCGGGCGGGTCACAGTTTTGATTTCTCTGCTTTATCGACGCATCGCTCTCCTCGCAGCACGTCCTGCTCTCGCGCCCTCGCTGTCACTCAGATTTCAGACACTGTGATTGGCTCGCGATTTCTCTCACGCGCCCGCCCACCCCAGAAACCCCGCCAGAAAATCCGGCTCCTCCCGCTCGCAGCTCCGCACATTTCAGATTTAATTCAGCGAGGAGCTGAGCTGCGAGATCCCCTCCTGTGACTCTTCTGGGACTTTTCGCGCTCGCAAACATTTTTGATTTAATCCTGCCCTTAGTCTTTTGCTGTTACAATGTACAAAGACAGAGTAGGTCCGTATTTTCGGGTGTAGCTCGCACAGTACACGTCTTATGTTTACCCTTTCAACTCTACTTTGTAGAGCCAGCGATTCTGCATTGTTCAGTATATAATATGTCACCATAATATACGATCTCACTGAGATAGAAGAGGACAAAATCGTGCCCCCGTGTTGCATCGTTAACATTAAACAGTAGTAATGCACTCGCGGTGGCACTCGATCTCAGATTGAAATGATTTTCAAATTAAAGCAATAACCCACCACTACAGATTCAGCAACGTCATTGCTGTTGTACCATTGTTCATATTCATGTATTTATTTTAATAACTTGTATTTTCGTGTTTTGTGAATCACTTTTAATTCTATGTTTTAGTTTCACTTTCGGTTTGTCTAGCTTTTCTCAACGGCTTTCTTTCTGAAACGATCCCTCACTATAACAAATCTCAGTTTATACTATTTGTATTTGCTTGCAGAAGTGTCTGTGTGTTTAAACAGATACTTTCCATTGTAGTACTGTTGCAAGTGACTGATAGTTCTTAGTTTTTACGATGTGCATGCCAAAGATGGCGCCTGAATCTTGTTTTCTCAGTGAAAAATATGATATATGCTGCCACAAGTGGAGACAGTGCATCATTACAGTAAAAAAAATGTCTTTTTGTCTAAAACATTTGTTCATTGCGCCCATATTTCTTCACGTAGGAACTTTTCTTATAGAATATTTGTAGAGAACAGTCCACAGATGCTGTATACCAAAGCACACATCAGCCAGTCAAATGGTCTATGAGGAGCTGAGGCTCAAGTGTTTTCAGCTTAATTGAAAATTGTGAGCACACCATGTGACTTATCATTTTCTTGATATATCCAAATCAAGTATTTACATAAGCACACTATGTAGAAAAAGTTTCATAACTCAACTCTTTACCATTCCTGATAAAACACTGTTTGAAAACGGTCCAATTTTTTGGACTACATTCAAGATGGCTGCCAAACCATGTGACGTTAGGCCACCATATTGTATTCAAGTGACCATACCATAGCCCCTACACTCATACCATAGTTTGGTGAGTTTTCACCAAGCAGTTCAAAAGTTATAGGCATTTGAAAATATTCTGGCGGAAGAAAAGATAAATAAATAAATAAATAAATAAATAAATAAATAAAAATAATAATAATAATAATAATAATAATAATAATAATAATAAAAATCCTTACAACAACAATAGGCTTCCAGGCATCCTGGACCTGGAAGCGTAATAATAAATATATCTGCAAGCAGCAATGCAGGGGGCCAAATACACATCTACACAGTACTAACACAGTCTAATACATTCTAATGTACTTCAAACCTGCTATTTATGACACGTTATGCAATTTAAGCATTGCTTTAAGCATCTCGTTTCATCAATCGTATTGCCTTTAACAAATCTGATGGAGGATCTAGCCAAGGGCATGTGTACAGAATTCCACATCAATCGTACCTGCGGTTTCACAGAAGAAGACGTTTGAAAATTGTCCAAAATCTGTCACTTAAACCAATCTGGCAACCAGCCAGTGACAAATGACTTCCATATTACATATGGCAATGCTCTACACAGCTGTGTATCACTGTATGAAGTGTATTGTTTGTATAAGCTTTTGAAAATAACTGCAGAAACATTTTCATAATAATACTAATGAAATATATTCGTTGCAGACAACTATTGAGGCTTCCAGGTGATTCCAGTCAATAAATGTAAGGTTTCACACCCCTAATAATATAAATCAGATGAAAGCAAATTTTGACAAAATCGGAAGAGTTTTCATGTTGAAGTTCCCCCTCTTGTGGTCAAATATGTTGAAGTACAAGCCAGTATTAATCTCAAAAAGTCAACTACCCTGATTTGATTTCAATATATCATTTTTAATTAAATTAGTTTAATAATATAAATAGCTCTGGTATCATAATAAATGAGTAAACACTTTATTCTACAAGTCTCATTTGTGTACTTGTATAGCATAGAACTGCTGCAGCTTTTCAATTCGCAGTTATCATCCGAACCTCATTTAGTAGCTTAATTTCTGTTTCATTTGGTTGTCACATTGATTACAGATGTGCACGTTATATATAATTATGGCTTGTAAATGCAATGTTTTATACACTGTAAAAAATTAATCATGGGTCTTGTAATTTTCACTAAATTTTTTTACGTAATAATTAAAAATAATGTGTACATTTCATTAATGAAATTGTGGTTTAGTGTTTGATACAAAATATTGAGAAGATTTCACTAATAGAACCAAGAGATACATTTTCCTCTTTTATTTAAGGACATTTCTGCAATTTTAAGGCTTAAGAGAATTAGTTCAATTTTAGTTGCCTATTCTGACGAGCTGATGAGTTGAAACAGGTGTCTTAAATTAACGAAATCCAATATTCCACAAAAAGTGTGACAGGTAAAATGTCTTTCTCTCTAGAGATCAGTATGGATTGAAAGGTTTGTTTGATGTTGGCTTGAGAAAGAATAGCCAAAAGAGAGATAGATAGATAGATAGATAGATAGATAGATAAATAGATAGATAGATAGATAGATAGATAGATAGATAGATAGATAGATAGATAGATAGAATTAGATAAGTGCTGATTGGCTCGCAAATAGAACCTTATAGTACGAAGTTTGAGTTCAACTTTGTAGACAGAACCTTTTTGTTTTCTAAATAAAAAGTCCAAAAATGTACACAACTTAAAAAAAAGTCACATAATGTAAATAAGTTGTCACAGAATAAGAATATTTGAATAACTCAATTTTGTCAAAAATGTCAGATAGAACCTTATAATTCCAAGGGGATGAACTTGAAAAATACTTTTTTACAATTAAATTGTCTAAAACTACTGTGAAAATATTTAACACAAATAAGACTTTTGTCAGCCACTATATTAAAAAAGGTAACACTTTATTTTGGTGGTCCACTTTAGAAATTCTACTGATTATAAGTAACGTAATCTATTAACCCTAATCTAACAGTTTACTTGCAGTCTACTAATACTCTAATGAGAGTAGTTACTTACAGTTAGTAGAATGTCTAAAGTGGACCATCGAAATAGTGTAACCAAACAAAAAAAATGTAGGTTATATCTTTCAGTCCTCAAACCCAAAAGGCGTGATGTAAGGCAGAGTGTAATCTCATTTATATGTAACAGAGACCAGCTAAGAGCTGTGTGAGTAAACTTCACTCCACTTGGCCTCAAGAGGTGCCCCAGTGACTGATGCTAGAGGCTATGATCTTTAGCGTCCTTGTTAGTGCACCCACCTCCAATGCCGGTGAAGCTGGTTCGAATTCTGCTTGGAGCGGTGCAAGTAGGACCAGTTACATTTACAGATTGGGATCAACATCAGTGTTAAGGTGCAAAGCTTCAGTTGAAGCAACCCTTCGGATCCCAGTGAATCAGGCACCCCAGTGAGCGCTTCCAGTAACAGTTTAGACTCTCAGCAGGAGACAGGCCCGGGAAATAAAGTCACTGACACAATGTCAGTTTGTTTATCTTCGTTTATTGAAAGTTTCACACAGCCTTTTATACATCTACAAGCAATATTTCATAGGTGGTTCGGGGCAGTCCCAAACCTGAATGAAATTTTCTTTGCATATGTCCCAGGGCAGTTCCGAGACACAGGAAGAAATAATTGATAAGGTATTCTTTATAATTGGGAAAACAACTTTACCCCAACAATCAGAATAAGTAAACTGAAAATTAGAATTAATGTGGGGGCTGTTTTACATTCTGAATGCACTATATTCCTCATGTAAACATGGTTAATTTGCAGTTTTCCCCCCTACACTGGTGTCACCAAATGTATTTTTTTTTCTTTACCCTGAATACACCCTCTGTCATTGGTGAAACTATATTTGAGCTTGTTATTTTGACAGTGTGTGCCGTCCACTGAAACATATTTTTTTGTTTTAGTGTTTACAAAGAAATTTAGAATTTTAAGCTGTTATTAGAAAAATGTTTCAAAATGTTTGTTTACAACCATACACAAATAAACTTTATAATTATGGACAGATATATAATGATAGAGAGACAGACAAGATACAAATACTTATTTAATGGTTGTTTTACAGTGCGACAATACAGATGTACAGCAAGATCTCCTGCCGCAAATAATGAAAATTGCCATCTGCAAGAGGGATGATCAGGAGGACGTCAGCATCATCTTGGAGGGGGTGCAAGTCATGGCTGGCTTGGAAAATCTGTCTAGAGCCTGTGCTGTTTTTCTTGGACTGACGTATGCACTAAACCTCACCTACTCGAAAGAACTGAGGCACACATTTGAGGCCTTTCAGAAGCTCTTCTTAGAACTGGATGTGTGCAAGTTTTCCCCCAAATTACTAACACTTAAAAACAAACTCATGTCTTAGATTGAGAGGCAAAGCATTATTACCAAGTTCTGGTGGAAAAAAAACTGCACTGATTGAGCGTTTGATACTGTTCTACATAAATGGTTTTATACATTTTGCTACAAGTTGTTATTTGTATGCACATGTTTTTGTGTAACAAAATGATGTTTCTCAATGACATGGGAAATGTAAACTTTTTTTTTTCATGTCTTAAAACTGCTGCTTACATTTTATATATATTTGTTATTTATGGTTACAGTCCAAAAAGACAATAAAAGCATGTTTGTCAACAAAAACTGCATTTTGTATTCATTATTATCTTAACCTGAAAAAGGCAGTACATTTTATAATTAAGTCATTTTAATTAATACAAATGAGTAAATTTTACTTGATTAATTTGTGAGAAAACATAAAATAAAAAAGATTAAATTAAATTCATTGTGTGCCATAGACTAAATAATTTAGGAAATTTTACTTAATTTATTCGGGTAGATTTCGCAAAAAAACTAAACCTTAAAAAATATGTGTAATAATGTTACCATAATTTTTTTAAGTAGATTGCATGTAACATTTTTTACAGTGTACAATTCCAGCTTGTAAAAGCAATGTTTTTCATAAAGCGGGAAATATGTCCAATTACTAATATCAAGCGCCTCAATGAGCAGGTCCGTTTATTCGATTGTAGCTCGCACAGTAAACGTCTTATGTTCGCCCTTTAAATTATATTGAATAGAGCCAGCGATTCTGCACAGTTCAGTATACAACATGTCACCATAAGTTACGATTTCACTGAGAGAGAAGAGCACAAAATCGCCCCCCGTGTTGCATCGTTAACTATTTAACCAGGAACTGATGCATGGATCCAGCCAATCTCAGTTTGAAATGATGTTCAGTTGACAGCAATAATCCACCACTACAGATTCAGCAACATCACCGCTCTTGTACCACTGTTGATTTTCATGTATTTTATGTATTTTACATAATGTGTATTTATGTTTCATGTGAATCACATTTAATCCAATTTTTTAGTTTCACATTTGTTTTCTCTTGCTTCTCTTCAAGGTTTCTCTACAGCTGAAATAATCCCTAATTTAAACACATCTCAATTTACACTATTTGTATTTGCAGACAGAAGTGCTTGTGTGTTTAAAATAATAGTTTCCACTCTAATACTGTTGCAAGTGACTGATAGTGTTTTGTTGTTACGATGTACATGCCCAAGATGGCCGCTTCATTTTTTTTTATCTCAGTGCTGTTTGTGGTATATGCTGCTACCAGTGGTGACAGTGTGTTATTGCAGGCTTAAAATTGAACAAAATGTACAGTAAGTCAAAATATTTTGTTCATTACTGCTATGTTTCTTCATGTAGGAATTGTCTTTTAGAATATGTGTAGAACACAGTCCAAAGATACTGTATACCAAAGCACACATCAGCCAGTATAAGGGTTTATGAGAAATCGAGGCATAATCCAAGATTGTTGCCACACTGTGTGACTTATCAATGTTTGGTAATACACATTTCAAGTACTAACATCAGAGTAGTAATGATGGCACTTTATATCAAAGTGACAGGTGGCCCCGCCCCTACCCAGAAGCCCCATGGGCTGGGAAACCCGCCTTACCCAGAAGCCTCACGGGCCATGAAGCCCCTCCTTACCCAGAAGCCCAATGGGCCAAGAAGCTCCTCCTTACCCTATACCCTTTGATCCTCTCCAGTCAGCCATCTTGTAAGAATACAGGTTTTACCCTTTGACCCTCTCCTGTCAGCCATCTTGTTTGGATGACCGTGATCTTGTTAGGATGGCAGCCATCTTGTTTGGATGACCTCCATCTTGTTAGGATGACAGGCATTTTGGAAAGGGCACAGGTCATCTTGACAAGTCTTCGCCGCCATCTCACCCTGATGGTGTGTGTGTGTGTGTGTGTGTGTGTGTTTGTGTGTGTGTAATGTTTAAGAGTTTAAACTTATTATTATTTGTGTTAGGTTATGTTTTATGATTAGGTTTGGTACGATAAGTTGTTACCAAAATAAAATACATTAAAATAAAAAGAGAACAACAACATAAAGTTTTAATAAAAAAGTATTTTAAACTGTGTTTAGTGATGTGCATGTGATGATTTTAGGTTATATATTTTATGATTGTTTTTGGGGTGGTATAAAATAAAATAAATTAAATTAGAAAAAGAGAACAAAATAAAGTTTTGATCAAAAAAGTACTTACCCAGAGTGGAATTCCAACCCACACAGACATACATCTATTAGATCTTAAGTCCAATGCCTTAACCACTCAGCCACCTGGGTGTTACTATTTGGTATAAGTTACTAAGTTGAAGGGTGTATTCATTAATCACGAGAAAATGAACCATGAAGAGAGATTAAAAGAGATCTATTATACGCCTAAAGAAGCCGGTCGTTTTGGAGGACTCGATACACTGCTGAGAAGTGCCAGAGCAAAGGGTGACCGTATAAAAAGAGAACATGTTTCACAATGGTTATCGGATCAATATACATACACAGTGCACAGACCAGCGTGGGTGAGGTTTAAGAGGAACTTGACACTGGTACAAGACATTGACTGGCAATGGCAGGCAGACCTGGTGGAAATGGGTCAGTTCTCAAAGTTCAACAACGGTATGAAATACATTCTAACCTGTATAGATGTGTTGTCCAAATACGCCTGGGCCGTACCATTAAAAAACAAAACGGGTCAGCAAGTGTGTGCCGCCTTTAAAAGAATATTCACCCAAGGGCGCGTTCCAAAGAAACTGCAGACAGATCAGGGGAAAGAATTCCTCAACCATGGTTTTCAAAGTCTTCTCAAGCAATACCAAATTGTACATTTTGTGACAAATAGTAAAGTGAAAGCCAGTGTGGTAGAGAGAATCAATAGGACTATAAAATCGAAAATGTGGAAGTACTTTAGAGCTGTTTCACAGTTACAATCACACATTCCATAGAACTGTCAAGGAACGACCAGTAGATGTCACCCATGACAATGCCCTGAGGGTGTGGAGGACTGTGTATGGGTCATTTGTAAAAAGCAAACCTTCAAAATTTAAGTTTAAAGAAGGTGATCATGTGAGGGTGTCGAGAATAAAAGGGAAATTTGAAAAGGGGTATGAGCAAACATTCACAGATGAAATATTCATAGTTAAAGAATGTGTGCCTGGATTAAGGCCTATTTACAAACTAAAAGATTATGCTGGTGACGACATAAAAGGTCAGTTTTACACCGAAGAGTTACAAAAGATAAACCCAAATGGTGACAGAGTCTATCGAATACAGAAAATTTTAGACTCCAGAGGCCGTGGCCGGGGGGTAAACAAGTTTTAGTCAAATGGCTGAGTTGGGGAGTTAAATTTAATAGTTGGATCAAAGCTTCAGAGGTGAAAGACATAGCCCCGGGGGTTGTGAGAGGATAAAAAATGAGTGAAAATGGATTTTACCTGACTTTTACCAGTAATGCCTCGGAGACACTATTTCCTAACAACAAGAGCTCCAACTTCACTGACCATCTAGCCAAATCCATCGATCTACCAGGTAAATGGGAGGTAGGGATGGTGGAGATGCACTACCCCATGACCATCAATACGTTTGACAGGAAACAGAGCTTTGAATTGCATTCTGAGACAACCGATACAAACTGGTATTATGAAATATCACAAGGCTACTATAAAAACATTGATGTATTGTTAACAGCCATGAATAATGCTGTCAAGGCCGTCCCCACATTGCCCAAGGTATACTTTCAATACAACTATATTAGAAGCGTGAGGCTTTTCAGGGATTCGACTTTATTGTTTTTTACCACGGGCCAGCTAGCACATGTCTTGGGGTTCATTCCCGAGAAGGGGGGGGGGGAAATCGCCCCAGCCTGCGGATATTACAGCGGGTTTTAACCACATGTATGTTTATACCGATATAATTGAACACCAACTAGTGGGTGACATGTATGCCCCGCTTCTGTGCTGTGTACCTAAAAAAGGGGAAGAAGGCAAGTTTGTTACGCTGTTATATGATAAGCCCCACTATGTCCCCCTGAGCATGGATCAATTCGACACCATCAGCACTGAAATAAAGACTGACCAGAACGGACATGTGACATTCGCATACGGCAAGGTGATAGTGAAGTTGCATTTCCAACCTGTTAGATACAACCACTTTTAAATCATGGTGATTGTTAAAAACTATGGAGACCCGCACATGTATAGGAACTACTACAAGTATCAGGCGGGTAACGGCCTCCCCGGTTTCGCCGGGATGCCAGTACAATACGGTGCGGGGGTAGCTGGTAGCTATGCCTTTTCTGAGACGCGGATTAGAAATTGTCAAACCACACGTCAAATTGGCTGCCAGAAACATAGCTAAAGATGTGGTCGGGCAGGTTACAAGTGCGGTGGCCAGTAGAATTCATGCTCCGAAAGGTCAGGAGAGGCATTAAAAGGAAAAGAACGACACCACTGGGGCTCACAGGACCGCCGGCCCCTGTTAAAAGGACTATACAGAAGAAACACAATCATAAGAGAAACGGGGCTGGTAAGAAGAGGAGCTCCAGGCAACAACATCGCGGGGATATATTTTAAACATGGCTTTCGTTCACTGCAGTTCTGAGGAGTGCACCAAATCTGAACTGGACCTTTTTCAGCTGGTGCCCACACAGACCAGCATTGAGAAGAGTTTCTATGTGGAGGTTCCCCCCCTCACAGCGCTCTCTGACAATGCCCCACTGGAATTCTACATCACTGGAAACGGAGAAGACTATCTAGATCTGAACAACACGATCATCTACCTGACTTGTAAAATTACTAAGCATGATGGCACTGATCTGGCCCAGGATGATCGGGTGGGCCTGGTAAATTACCCCGTGGCCTCCCTTTTCAGCCAGGTCGACATCACAATCGGTGACAGACTTATTAGCCAGAGCAACAACTGTTATCCATACAGGGCTATAATAGAATCCATTCTCAACTACAGTGAAAGCACTTTGAACACACAGTACTCAACAGGCCTTTTTGTCAAGGACACAGCCGGCCAGCATGAAGTAACCGCACTGAACGGGACAAACCTGGGGTTCAGAAATAGAGCGGCCTATACAGCAGGAAGCCGAAAACTAGAATTGTTGGGTTGTATTCATGCAGACATGTTTTTTCAAGACAAATTAATGCTGAACGGCGTTGATATAAAAATTCAACTCGTTTCAGCTTAATGACGTGGCATTCTCATATATGTAACGCCTGCTAACCTGATAATAAAATATTATATACACATGAATTATATGTAATTATATGTAGTTAATAAATCCATACATACAAACACCATTGTTTATCACGCGTTACATTTTTTATTCAGCACACACAAAAACCAAATAAACTAAAACAGTGAAACACCACTGATAATGTTCTTTGACATACAAACACAATAATAATAATAATAATAATAATAATAATAATAATAATAATACATTTTTTATTATCAGAATCACACAAGGATTTAACATTTTACAGATAATATCAATGTATGTATTTCTATAGCCTATATATAAACAAACAACAACCAAAATAATAATACAAAAAATAAAACCATGAGGACCCGCTTTACAGAGACAGCCATGGTAATTTCCCAAACAGCCGATGCTTTTTAGCTGGCTGGTCTCTTTGTGGTGTTTCGGGTGGGGCAGCCGCCCCCTCCATCGAAATATCAAAGTCTGGTTCAGGAGAAATAGGATTTCTCTGTATAGACATAGAACTGTCTCTAGTAGGTGTTGTTTTCAGTTTCTCCAACACCTCCCTGTTTATTCTGTTAGACAGTACCGAACCGGGGATGTTAATCTCCGCCATCGCCATCATAAAACTGCCCCAGCCTTTGGGGGCTCTTCCTGTGGCCAGAGTGTGCGGCTGTGTGACAGCCCTAACCAGATCAATCACATGAGACCCACGAACAGGGCCCCCCTTGTACATAAATTCCCCATTCTCATTCCAGCTAGCTATAGAATTGTTGGACACCATTTCGGCATTTTTATTTTGCCTTTGTGGGATAGCGTCTAAAATATAATCGAAAACAGGCTCTGTGTGCGGTTTTTCGGCCGGGGTATCGGTGTCAGGCATCTGCAAAGTCAAAGTGGCTTTTTCAGATTCTGCCTGCCGCGTCAGGGCCAAGTACCTCTGCAGCGCTTTGTCATATTCACCCAATTGAGAGCTTTGCAGAATATCTTTCATTTCACCATCCAATTTATATGTGGCTATTTTTCTGATGTCGTGTTCAACTGGAAAGTCCTCTTTAATTTGGCCCATCTGTTTCTGAGGTACTAGATACATTTTCTCAGTGAATTGCATTTTCATCTGGTCAGTAAGCCGGTAATGACGGGAATGGCAATACTTAGCAAATTACCGATAAACCCCCCAGACTGATTCAATAGATTTCTCTTTCTCTTAACAGACACTGTCTTTTTACTAAGTGTTTTTATAATGTGGCCACTTTTCTTGAGTTTCTGAAATTGTTTAGCGCTCAAGCGGATGTTTCCTTTCAGTGTATTTAGAGCGATTTCTGACACGGCCTGTACCAGGTCGCTTCCAGCGGCGCACAGAATGGCCTTGTTGCGGCTTGGCTTTAACCAGCAGCTGCAGGAGAGCCAGTTTTCTCTTCATACGCAGTGACATACTGACAGCCAGAGTCACAGACAGCAAATGTGCTCAACGCTGGAAAACCAGCGGCTTTTACTTTCTTTGTTTTTTAAACACATAAACCACCGGGATGTCAGGGGGGAAAAGACCCGTCCTTAAACGGTATTCATCAGGGGTCTTTGACATGACATCGACAAATAAGTATCCGAAATACTTCTTGGTGGCATCTTCAAAAGCTTCCAAAAAATATTGAGATTTGCCTGGATACATCTGTCGAGCTAACGTTGTAATCTGTAATTTATCTCTCGGTCTTTTGCAGTGTTCTCATCTCAAAGTGCCAGTCACGTTTAACACGTACTATCCCCGGTTGCCGCAGTGCAATGTCTTTTATTTCACCATTTGCACCAGCCTACTTATCCGCATAGTCAAGTATCAAATCTTTTAGGCTATCGAAATTAATTTTCTCACTATTAGCCACGTTTAATGTGATACCCTTTACCTTGATACAGGCTTTCCCTCCTGAGAGCTTATATCCATAGGATTTAGGTCCTGTTGCAAGAAACTCTGTAATGTGCTGATCCGGAGGCAGCTCACTTGTCAATTGACCCAGATAATCTCCTAACTTGGGGTCCCACTGTCCTGGTCTGCTTACATAAATGATTGAATCAGTGTCATAATACAAACAACGATACAAACAATGAATCCAGAAGAGAGTACAGTTCTAACCTAGCATAGGCGGTGGTGAAACTGGCAATACAAATATTTACATTTGAAAGCTGATTGTAGTGCTCTTTTCCCCGTTTCCATGTGACACAGGCACATAAAATCATCGTCATCGTCAATAAAATCACAAGACGAGACCTCGTGGTATGGGGCAAACACGTATTTAAATAATTCGTTGGGGTCTCTCACAATACTGGTGTTTTGTAAATCTGGTCGTTGTCCAAATTTTCCCAATAAAGAATTCAAAAACAGTTTTGAAATCTGTCTTTTGGCCGGATGCTTAGTAATGTTGTAATGGTCCAAGTGTACCCCCTCTCTGTCATGTTACTCTCTGATGTAGTGTTCACGGTCTGTGTCATTTTTGCACCACTGGGGGTAGCCTGAAGCTTCTTGTTTGCCTTTTAAATGCGTTTTAATATATTCACTAAACAACGTGTTGGTCGAGTGCTTAAAGTGCCAGATCTCGTATATTTCTGCTATTCTGTAACCCTTATCTACAGCAGACAGCAGCTCTGGCATGCACCAGACACCGGTAAGCGCTCTCTGCTCGTCGCTGTTTGTTCAGGGGGGCCCTGCTGGGTGTCAGCGCACGTCCGACAGAGTGTAAAGAACAGTTTTTTACCAACCCTGGTCGGTAGCACAGGGAAAAACAACCTTCTAGGAGGGTAAACTTTGACTTTTGCGAGCCCAAAGTAATTTTGTAAATCTTCAAAGCCCTCGCATATTATATCCGGGTGACCAACGGGGTACAATTTGGTTTTATTTACAAACGGGTACAGACTGGTGAAATCATAGTAACGGAGTTCCTAGCCAGGTTTTGGTTGATAATACAGGGTCACTGCATTCGTCCACCCACCGAATAGAGACTCCCTGGGGTCTAAAGGCGCTGGTAACTGTGATTCGGAAATAAATGCCCTAACATCCTGGTCTTCATTCAGCATTGTCTTCCATTTGTGTTCCCACATCACTTTAACATCAAACCCTTGTAATTTTAAGAATTCGGTTTTATACATTGTCTTTTGATATAGCCAGCCGAATGTTGTTTTTGTCACACTGTTAACGTCATTTTCGCTATAACAGGTATCGCAACCATGAAAAAAACATCCATGGTACTCAAAAGCAGTGTACACACCGTTTATTACTGCAAAACCATCTAGATAGTACGGGCCAAATTTATGCTCACCACCCAGCTTTAGTGCGTGTTGTATACTGATGTTGTCTGTGTGTTCAGTATACATGAGCCACTGAATAGCGGGGGTCAAGAACCGCTTTTTCTGGTTGTGATAATTGTCGTGCGGGACTAATGCTATGGTCTGCGGTCTGAGAAACATGTACCGGTACATGGTCATACACACAGAGGCTAATGTGATGTACTGAAACGGGTCAAGACTGACTTTAATCAGGTCTGAATCAGGGTCAGATGGACACTTCAGACGTATCTCATCTGTCATACTTAATATCTCGTTTCTAAATGTAGTACAAGCTTGTCTCAGTATGTCCACGTCCTGTCTACATTACCGCTTCAATTCATCGAGTTTGTGCTCATCGTACCATTCCTGAAACTGTGTTTTATCAGCACCCATCATGTAGTCTACCCCGTAAAATTGTTCAGCGGGTAAGGGTCCTACATAATTTTGGTTTGCGACCGTGTTAAAGAAGTGTGGGAAATGGCCTTTCTCACCCTCAAACCCCATTGCTTTTGGCATATTGCTCAGTTTAAGAAGCAAGAAATGTAATGAATCAATGAACCTGATGTTCAGAGCGGTCACTGTCATGCACATAATTTTACCTCCTTGTGTGATGAAGTGTGTAGCAACCTTTTCACGTATGAGCTCTCTAATGACCAAGTAGTTATCATAGCCTTTACCATTGTGTGAAATAAAAGTGTAGTTTTTAAAACACGTGTCAATGAAACATTTCACAAAGTCAGATAAGCAAGAATCCCCATAAAACTCCCATGTGCGTTTGTTGTTTATGTGTGAGGCATAAACATAATTTGGGATGTGTGTCCTGTTTCTTGCATGCATTCAAAATCAAAGAAAATGTATTTTTCCGATTGTTTGGGGATGTTTATTACGCTCATGTAGCATACATGATTGTCAGGTGTCTGGATAACACTTTTACAGCGCGGAAAGAGCTTTTCTTCGCAAGTGTGCATTATTGGGAGAAAAGTCCGGCACTCTGTACAGTAAAAGTGTTGAACACACTGAATCTCTTTGGTGGCAGCTTTAGCCTTGTGTCTCCTGAGACAGACACCACCTCTACAGAATATTTTACATACATCGCATCTGGTGATGGTCTCTTTAACCTCAAAACAGTGGGGGTCTAAACACGCTCTGCACAAATTCCGACACGTGTGACTATTTTTATGCCCATATACTGCGTGGCAATAATCACAGAAATAGTTAACACCTATAAATGTTCTGATGTTTAAAACCCCGTAGTAATGCTGTTTGTGAAGTAAAACAAACATCTGTGCATTCTTTCCCTTTCCACAGGCGGTACACACTGGCGGCAAAACATAAATTGTTACCTTGGTTTTTGAAATCAGTGAGGCATGCCCTTTTCTTGTCTATTATCTTGCAAAACAAAATACCTTTTATACGTCTCCGTACCCCACCTTGCATATTAGGATTTCGGTGTGACTTTGCAGTAAATTAGCTATGCTCTCTAGGAAATCTGTTTCAGCTCCCCCAAATGTTGCCTCCTCTAACAGAAAGCATTATTTAATGACCCCGAGCTCAGTCTAAGCTGTACAAAATCATTAGGACCCACATTGTGTGATATTTCATTTAACAGCCCTTGCACAGCACCAGTACGATTCTACCAGATCCAGATTCACAAACCTGAATTCTTCATAAAACTCCATTCCCCGGAACCTGTTAAGTTCCCGGTCATAGTGACGAATACGCTCCAAAAACACCCGAGGCGGGTCCCCGCCATTACCACACTCAACCATTTGTTCAGCATTTTCATTATTCACCTCTAACATTGCTACATCACCACCCCCAATCTGATTATCATTATTATTCGCTTCTAATGCTTACCCATCAGACACGTGCAAATCTATATATTCCTGAATTTCCAAGTCTGGTTGGTTATTATTATCAGCTTCTAATGCTAATTCATCAGACACAATCAAATCAATATATTCCTGAATTTCCAAGTTTGCTGGGTGGTCATCAACCGCCACTGTGCTGTAATGGTGTCTGTGATCCTGCTAATTGTGACACATCCATTCTAGATTTAAGCCTACGCAGCATTCTTTTGGCTACATTAATATTCTTTATCAGTACTGCCGTGATACGTGCAGACCGAGTGTCTTTGTGTCTTACTTGTTTCATTATTTGTTAATTGCGGTTTTCACTCACAGTGTGACGATTCAGCAAACTCGATGTTATACCCTTTTTGTTTTAACACATTTGTCAAAACATGTATTTTTCTATGAGCTCTGTGTAAATCTTCTACCAGTTGCCAACAAATGTGACATATTTTACTAAACAACAGGGCCCTAGAATCATCAGAGGTCTGAATGCCTGTACAGGGTATTTGTTCACCTGACCTGTCTATCTCTTTATGCACACTCGGAGTGGGGTTAACTGTGCTATTTGTCTGCTTACCTCTTTTTACAGTAGCGGGCTGTCTTACTGCATGCTTTTCTCTGAAACATGCACTCTACCTTCAAGATGGTTTAGTGACTTGTTAGAAAGTGTGGATGAGAAAGTAATGCAAATAGTTGAGAAGGTTATAAAAAACAAGGCTTATCAAGTGTTTTACAAACATAAATAAAATACTGTTTGTGCCTGCTCTGCTTTTCTGTGCAATAAGACATTATATTAATTCCTATATTTTTTCAGAGAAAGAAACCCCCGGGGCCCCTGGAATTACGTTTACGTATGTTTGAGGAATCTATGTTTGAAGATGTCATCCTCACTCTAATAGCTCACAAGTTTGGTGATTTGTATGATACTGGTAATTCTGATGTGAAATCGCTAGTTGCTGATGTTGAAAAAACAGTGGCGTCCCTCCCCAATGTGCTCAAGAGAATGCTGTATAAAGAGACACATCCTGGTGAATCTGCTTTTACATCTGTCCAAAAAGTTCTGCAGAGTTCTTTTGGAAATACTATCCCTATCATGACCAAACCCAATTTCTACACTGTGCTAGACAGAATAGTGTCACTGCCCTGGCCAATAAACAAGTAGAGGGAGTAGCTAGTGCAGTACAGTTCAGTTGTTTCTTCCTGGCTGCTGTAGGTGTTGGGGAAGCGGGATCATTGGTCACCCGAGTCAGTATCTAATCTCACTGTCTACATCTGACTTGATGCCTTGTTGTCATTTTTAGAGCTGTCACAATAAAATATTGACATTGAAATATATTTTACTGAGTCTCATATTTTGAATGTCTATACCTTTTCTTTCTCTTTTATTTTTCCAACACTGTACCACCCCAAAAATAATCATAAAATATATAACCTAAAATCATCACACGCACATCACTAAACACAGTTTAAAATACTTTTTTATTAAAACTTTATGTTGTTGTTCTCTTTTTATTTTAATGTATTTTATTTTGCTAACAACTTATCATAACAAACCTAATCATAAAACATAACACAAATAATAATAAGTTTAAACTCTTAAACATTACACACACACACACACATACACCATCAGGGTGAGATGGCAGTAAACACTTGTCAAGATGACCTGTGCCCTTTCCAAAATGCCTGTCATCCTAACAAGATGGAGGTCATCCAAACAAGATGGCTGTCATCCTAACAAGATTACGGTCATCCAAACAAGATGGCTGACAGGAGAGGGTCAAAGGGTAAAACCTGTAACCTAACAAGTTGGCTGACTGGAGAGGATCAAAGGGTACAGGGTAAGGAGGGGCTTCCTGGCCCGTGGGGCTTCTGGGTAAGGCGGGGCTTCCCAGCCCATGGGGCTTCTGGGTAGGGGTGGGGCCACCTGACACTTTGACATAAAGTGCCATCATTACTACTCATAAGCGCAATATGTACAATATCTTTCCCGTTCCTGAGAAAACTATGTTTGAAAACTGTAATTTTTTGCCTGGACTACAATCAAGTTGGCTACCAAACCATGTGACATTATGCCGCCATTTTGCGATCTAGTGACCATGCCATAGACCCCTACATCCATTCAAAGTCTGGTGACTTTTTTGACTGCGGTTCAAAAGTTATAGGCATTTGAACATATTCTGGTGGAAGAGAAGAAAAAATAAGTATAATAATAATAATACTAATAATGACCAGTGACCACCACATTGCTTATGGGATCAATTCTGTCAAGTAACAATCAGTCCAATACATTCTAACATAGTTCCATACTGCACCATATGCATTTATTTGCAACTTGACCATCTCTGAAATTTGATTGGCTCATGGCGGCCATTTTGTTTTCTCAATCAACTTGCCTTGAACAAATCTGATAGAGGAGCTAGCCAAGGTCATGTGTACAAAATTTCATATCAATCAGACCAACCATTTCGGAGATGAAGATCTTTGAAGATTCTTGGCCAATCCAATATGGCTGCCAAACCATATGACTTATTGACTTGTTTTGAACAAATCTGAATTTAGGCCATAACATAACATCACACACCAAGTTTCACATCTGTCCCGTCTGCGGTTTCGGAGAAGAAGATTTTTGTATATTTTCCAAAATGTGTCACTTAAGCCACTATGGCCACCAGACCATGTGACATATGGCCTCCATATTGAATATGGCATAGTACTACATAGCCATCTATCACTGTATGAAGTTTCATGAGTTTTCATCAAGCATTGGTTTCTATAGGCTTTTGAAAAGATACTGCTGAAAAATAATAATCCTAACAATAGGGTTCCAGCAACTTCGTTGCTTGGCCCCCAACTTTTGAGGCTTCCAGGTGCTTGGAGTCGAGAAATGTATGGCTTCAGACTCATAAAAATATGAATCAGATGAAGACACATGTTGACAACAATTGTTGCTTAAAGGTTTTGGTAAGTAGAGTATTCAAGGTCAAGTTCCCCCTCTTGTGGTCTAATATTTTAAGGAACAAGCCATTTCAATCTCAATAAACCATCTACACTTATTTGATTGAAATGTATCAATTTAATTACATTAGTAGTACCATCAATACTTCTAATATCATAATATAGTAGTAAACACTTTATTCTCTAAGTTTCATTTTGTGTACTTTAAAACACAATCTAACAATTTAAGTAGCTTTAGATTGCTGCTGCTCTCCATTTTTCCATTTACCTTCTCAAGCTTATTTAGTTGCATACCTGGTGTTTCATATAGTTATCACGTTGATTTCTGATGTATGTGTTATATATATTTACAGCTGGAAAAGCAAAGTATATCACTAAGGAGCAAATAGCTCCAATTAGTTTTTACTATTGCGCCTGACCGAGTATGTCCGTATGTCCGTATGTTGTCTTATGTTCAACTCTATAGATCCAGCGATTAAATTATCCATTACAGAAATTATCCATTAGGACAAGGCACATCAGGAGGTCTGTGCAATAGGAACAGTCTGGACACCATTTTAAGTTCCGAACGGAATTAACGTCTTTACTATCTACATATTTATTTATTTATTTATTTATACATTTTTTTTTTTTTTTTTTACATTTTGGCACAAATTATCCTCCATACTATCCATGACAAAATTAAAAATAAATACATGGAGAAAATAATAAATACATTAATTAATGTGGAAATAAATAGATGGATAAATAAACAGATTTTGAATTAAATACAATAATAAATAAATCTCCATGTATTTATTAGAACATGTATTTATTTATTTCAACATTTATTTATTATTTTCACTGTGAATTTGTTTTAAATTTTAATTACAGTGAAAATAATCAATACATTAATACATAAATACAAGTTCAAATGGACATTTATTTATGTCAACACTACTACATTTATTCATTTATTTATGTAATGTGAAGCGATTCAAGTAATGAATAAACAATGTATTTGCTAAAATAAGTTTTTCTTAGACTTTAAGGGGAACTGCACCACAATTTTATCTTAATTCTGTTATTTGTATAAATTGTTTTAAATATAGCAATGTCACAAATGTCTGAAGTGAAGATATATTTATTAATATGATTTTCTTAAGGAATAGGTGGCCATTTTCTCTCCACCAGACCCTCGGTAACAGTCTGTACTAGTATGTGTAAGACCTGTAGGCAATACAAAGTAAAAGCATAATAATAATGATGATATTATTTATAACTAGAATGCTAAAGTTCCATGAGAAACATTGTGGAAGTACAGTAAGCAGTATGTTTCAGTGTACATGTAATATATTAAGTACTATAGTACATCACAAGGTACTACAGTAAACTATAGTATACAACAGGGTAGTTCAATATTTGTCTAAGTACCGTAGGAGGCACTATAGTACATTACAAGATACTATAGTATATCACGTAACAAGAGTATACTGTAGTATAACATTGTACTATCGTATGTCACACATTATTCAGTATACCATAGTATAAAAGTTTAGTGTGGTATACAACAGTGTCCTACAGTATTTGTTGTACTACTGTAGTAAGTACTATAGTATAATTGTATTGTTTTATTGTCTATCTTAATTGTAGTTTTAATATTTAATTAACTATATTTTCTTGTAAAGAGCTTTGCGATACACTATGAAATTTCCATGGAATCCGAATGTGTTCAATTTCGTTGGATTTCATGAAATCCGAATGCATGAAATTGCATGATTTAATCAGGTGAATACAGATTAAATCGTGATGCAATTGCATGCTATATAAAGGGTGTTTGGGAGCGAGACTACATGGTGAAGTTTTGAGTTTTGAAAGAGAAAAGCAAGATCAAGAGTGTAAATATGTATAGGAATATTTAGTAATGGCAGCTTCTGCCATGCTGTACATTGGCAAAAAGAAGATGGCTTCACTCACATCTATGCAAGTGTACACTCAGTATTTGTTGCAGAAATTAATGAAAGCAATACTAGTTTCAGTACTGTACTTCGCAAAAACATATTTGCATATTTGTTCAAAACTTGTACTTTAATATTTTTGCGATATCTAACACTGATAGTCCTACATTGTTTCATGTGTGCATGTATTTAAACAAAACAAAAACAAACAAAAAACATTGTTCTCTTTTCTTTGCTAAAACTATTTTTGTTACATTGAATCAGGGGTATGCATACATCTGGAAGGCACACTATATGTAATGGTAAGTTACAACAACATAAATGACACAGTATATATATATATATATATAATCATCACAGTATAGTTCTTAAAAGATCATTTATCAAGCAGATTTAAACAAATTAAAAATGTCTATTATAATGACTGGCTAGTATACAGTACACACTAGAAGCACCGACATTTCAAACTACCTACAAGAGCCAAAACTATAGTATAATAATGATCAAATAAAAAACTTAATAAAAAAAGCTAAAATGCTGTAGGCATATTTAATACATATATTTAGGAAAAGTCAGGAATTGGTATCCATAGTGTATTCAGGAACACATAGTAATTCAAATTAAATCAGTCAAACTGACCAGCCGTGCACTTCTAGAGTTAAATTATAAAGGCAAATCATGCAAAAGATCACATCACGTGTACAGTATCAGCACACAAACTACAGGGTCACAAGCCGCTAATGGGAAACTAAACTTTGGATTCAAACTCGATTTGTAAGGAAATATTGAAGACAAGGAAAGGTTTTCTGTTTCATTTGCATGCAATGCTTTTCTTACAAGAGCAGTGTAGTTTACAGTATAATTTGTGAGCACCCATTTGCTGTAGCAATTATAATTTAGTTTGCTTATTATAATGATTTGGTGTTTTTTAAATATATATTCCTATATATATATATATTTTACCATTCATGTTACAGCGTTGTTTTTATTTTAATAAGTGCCCGATTAATCAGCAATTGCCCATTGATTAACCGATCAAATATTTGAATGGACTGACAGCCTTAATATATATGTGTGTGTGTTATTGTAATGAAATGTATGGTTTGTATTATTATTAGCAACTGTACGCTATCCAAAACAGAGGTATGGAATATTTTGCTTTTGACAGCTTAAAAAGAAAAATATGTGAACAAAGACCAATCAAGGCTAACTTACCAGTATACAAAATAACATTTATAAATATAAATGTAAAACTTTTTGAAGAGCCGGTATTAATGTTTTGTATAAACTGTATAATGTTTTATATTAATGATTGAAAAACATGTCAACAGAGCCAATTATATTAATTGTCAAGCAAGCAAATTTTAGCAAGGCTGTTCTGACACTCCCAGCATCTCCTTCAAGATTTCTGTGGCTAATCTGTGGCTGGAGAGGTCACCTCATCATTATTGATCAACAGTTGCTTTGAGAACTATGAGACCAGACCTCTGCCAGTAGATCAAAGGAAGCCATCTTGATATGTTTATTCATTTATTTACAGTAGTTTACAATTAAGATTAAACATAAATTAGTACATTTTGTGCACCCCCAATTCCTAATATGAGGGGCAAAGCTAACGAACTGAGCTTCCGTCCCTCAGTCCCAACAGCTTTCATATGATATTATTTTAATATAGTGATACAACATTTTGTGACATTCCTGTTTTGGATGCCCTATTTTTCAAGTTTGATTGTAATACATGAGTGTTATTAAAGTTTTAACTTAGAGTTACAGACTACATTTGCTGGGCACATCTAAAGACTAGCAAAAATTTATATTTGGATTTCGTTTTGCGAAAATTACTTCACGCTGGGGAATGATTTATTGCAGGATTTACATATGGTAAGAACAGTATAATTATTAATACTATGTATGTGTAACAACGGAGATAAAGTGCTCAGTTTAATTTATTTAAAAATGTGTTATGCTAATTTAGGTAAGGTAGCTGGGGTTTATTAGGGTGTGTGCAGGGGTTTTAGAGTTGGTGACCACGTGTGCGGAGCAACACCTGGAACTGTGTGAACTTCTTCTGGGCAAGAGGCGCGTAGTTTTTTTCTTCAATAAATCTAGCAGCAAGTAAGCAAGCGATTTGTGGGCTACTTGTTTTCCCCCGCTGAAAATACTACATTGGCATCAGAAATGAGGATGGACACTTACGGCTCCTGGCCAGCAGACAGGGGAGGAGGGGGCGCAGGCCAGAGACTCCAGCTCTTCAGGCAGCCAAGCGTGAGCGGCAGAAAAACCGGCAGTGTGTACAGTGTCGGTCTGCTGTGTATCGCTGTTTCAATAATTAAATTATTATTATTATTTATCTCTTGGCAGACACCCTTATCCTTACAAAACAAAATAATAAATAATAATTCATAATAACCAATAAAATGCCCCTCCAATGCTACAGTATGTAAGTTACTATAAGTACATGTAAGTTATTGTTAACAGTAGTAAGCTACTAGTAGTAGTTTTTGAAAATAATCGAAACGTTAAATGATTTGAAAAAGGTGTTTAAGGAAAATAAGCTAAGGCTATTAGATAAGGATAATATAGGGAATGTATGTATACTATGTTTCTACCAAAGTTGTAACAGGAGTTGGAATTTTGGGGGTAGAAGAAAAGCTGTAAAAATCCTCAGATTAAACTTAATGGATAATTATTTACTGAATATTGGCATATATCATTTGTTTGTACATTTTCTTATCTTGAAAATTATCAAAAAGAAATATAACAAACATTAGAATTAGAGTTACCCTGTGTTAGACTTGTGTCCTTAATTAGAGATAATTAGAGTTGCCTTGTGATAGACTGGTGTTGCTGCAGGGTTGGGCTTCGGAACACTTTAATTTTGTTAAAAAGTAAACAAAATTGGAAACATATATATACACACACATTTAATTGCATGTAATTAACTTAATTAAAAAAAAGTAAATTAAAAACTAAAACAGTAAAATATGTGTATACAAAAAAACAAATCAGTCTGTTACTATTTTTATATTATACATACTTATTTAAAATAACACATCATCCAATAGGCTTCTGGTTTGGAGCCAAACAATAGCACTAAATGCTACTCCTCATTGCTAATTGCAATAGATTGATTGCATTTTTTTTTTACTTTGGATAGTTATGTCTGCTACTACAGGGAGAAGCTGTTCGATCTCCTCCACAGTCTTCAATCCCATCTGCCATAGAAGGTCCTCCACTGGGGCAAGCAATTGCTCCCCTTTCTCTGTGAACAGTAGGAAACCTTCTTCGGTGTCACAGAACCTCAGGATGGTTTTCTGTTTCTTTTCTGTTTTTTATGTTGACTCCTGAATGAGAATTAATTAGATGCTTTTCTGGTTTTACCCAATTTATCCTGATTTCTAAAGGAATTAACGGAATGTAAAAAAGATTTGGAGAGGTTGAGCTTGAGGTGGTGTGAGTGCATCCAGGCAGAGATAGCAGACAAGCAGGAAGAGATGCAGATTTGTCTTTGTGAAGGACGCATCAATCAAAGCCGAGTTGCTTGAATTTGTGCGCCAGGAGTGGCATAAAGTCACCCAACAGCGATGTGAAAGACTGGTGGAGAGCATGCCAAGACGCATGAATGCTGTGATTGAAAATCACCAAATATTAATTTCTGAACTCTTTGTAAGTTAAAACATTAGTATTATGTTTTTTAAAAATTAATATGAACTTATTTTCTTTGCATTATTTGAGGTCTGACAACACTGCATCTTTTTTGTAATTTTGTCCAGTTGTAAATTTCTGCAAATAAATGCTCTAAATGACAATATTTTTATTTGGAATTTGGGAAAAATGTTTTCAGCAGTTTATAGAATAAAACAAAAATGTTCATTTTACCAAAACATATACCTATAAATAGTAAAACCAGAGAAACTGATAATTGTGCACTGGTCTCTTAATTTTTTCCAGAGCTGTATACACCTTTATATGCGCTGCCATATCAAACATTTAACACTAAAGCATGTTGTGAATAAATGTTATGCTTTGGAATTTTAATATTGACATGAATAGAAAATCCATGCAAGTAAACTCAAACACACAATAACAAGTGGTATTGTCACTGTTGTATCCCACACATCCCGCAATTCACAAGCTCCCCTGCAGAGGTCAGCATCACCGGAATTCTAAACCCTCACATTCCCCAGCAATCAGCCACTTAACATTCCTCGGCACCATGTGCACTTGTTCTATCATCCTCGAACTCCCATTGGACCAGCACTCTCCTTCACCGTCCTCTGCTCCTCTCTGCTACACATATAAACCCCTCTGTGACTTTAATTTTAGGGGCTCAAAAGTATTTGGACAAACTAACATAATCATTAATTAAATTGTGAGTTTCAATACTTGGTTGTGATGCGGGACAGTGGCCTGTCCGAATGCCAAATATATTTGCACCATTGTTGCAGTAAGATTGTGTAACCCATGTATGAATTTAAGCTTTGTGTATTGCTCCGCAGAGGACAGGTGCAGTAGTTCTGTGTAGCTGATTTTTAGAAAAACATTTTCATCCAAGGCTATAGAGAAAACAGAAGACAAAGGAGAAGTCTGTGATCAAGTTTGGGGTACATCATTGACGTCATCCAGTTGCCCAGCAACCAAAGGGAGTCATCTTGTATATGATAGCATGTTCTTTAGAAAAACCTTAGATGTGTCTTGCTGACTGACCATCTCCAGAGCACTTAGTTGTAGCTGAATAAACTATTTTGGTATTATTTCAGTTAAATCGGGTCCTGAGTATTCCTTGTCCGCCTGTTTATTGAGGGAGTAAAATGTCTCCCTATCAGTTGCAAATCCTTTGCAGTCAATGACTGCCTGAAGTCTGGAACCCATAGACATCACCAGATGCTGGGTTTCTTCCCTGGTGATGCTATGCCAGGCCTGCACTACAGCTGTCTTTAGATCCTGCTTGTTCTTGGGGTGTTTTGCCTTAGATATCAAAACAAACCAATCAGAGAGCAAAAACATTAGGTGGGGCCAAATCCACTAATAAGAACGTACTGGTGAGCGCAGGAACACCAAAAGGCCAGGAACACCACGGAAAACAACTGTGGTGGATGACAGAATATTTTCCCTGGTGAGGAAAACCCCTTCACAACAGTTGGCCAGATCAAGAATACCCTCCAGGAGGTAGGCGTATCTGTGTCAATGTCAACAATCAAGAGAACAATCGCTAATCTCAAGATGGAGCTGGGGGTAGGTGTTCCATGGCCAGGCTGTCGTTCCCTCTGCCAAGTGTGTACAGGCCAAGATACCTCCATTACTTCAATCACTACATCTTCCGCTGACTTCTATAGGGGGCTGCGTGAACTACTGAAGTAATGCTGTAGAGATAAGTGTCCTTAAACTGGGAAATGGAAATAAAGATTAAGTAAGCATCACTCATTGAAGAAATGCATCACAGTGTCTCTGTCAGCCTGTACAGCAGCGCATGTTTGCCGTAGCCAACATTTATTCAGTGCCAAATTTCCTTGCACAAAGCCATAGCAGATTCTCAAGCCCTCCCATGTTGTTGATTATCTTGTATCCATGTATTAAGAATAATGGTAATGCTTTATTTTAAGTGTCCATTATAAACAATCTATTAACATGTTATGTTATTATTATATGATTAATTTTACAATTTATAAATATATTAGACATTTTTAAACTTTTTTGCTATAATATGTTTTAAGGTATTTAATAACATATTTAATAAAGGGTATAATAACATGACATTCGCACACCGATATCAATCTATTATCATTAACTGCCATGCCAGTTAATTACTGCTATTATCCATCCATTTTTGAAACCAGTTATCCTGGCGAAGGTCGCCGAGCACTGATCCCGGCAGGCAAAGGGCACAAGGCAGGAATACACCCAGGACGGGACCCCAGTCCATCGCTGGGCAACACACACACACACACACACACACACGCAGACACACCCACATACAGGGCAATTTAGAGAAGCCAATTAACCTAACCCACATGTCTTTGGACGGTGGGAGGAAACCCACGTGGACACGGGGAGAACATGCAAACTACATAGTATAGCAAAAATGTTTAAATAAAAATGTCTAATATATGTATAATTTGTAATAATCATATAACAATAACATAATCAATAATTTGTTAATAGATTGTTTATAATGGACACTTGTAAGCATAATAACTAATGTATGTTATCTATCTGTATGTAATGCTGTTGTCCTATAAGTCCTTACATTTGTAAACAGGGATTTTTGAAATAACCATTACTTATTTTGTGAAAAAACAGGGAAACAGAAATAAGGAATGAGTAACTATTACTTATTTCTCCAGAAATAAATAAGTAAACTTTACTTATTTTGCAGAAAAAAATAAAACAGTTTATTATTAATATATTGAGGAAACAGTGAAAAAAATAACCATTACTTATTTTTTGAAAAATAAGGAATCTACTTCATAGAGGTTCTGAAATCAGCATACTTCTCATGGCAGGAAAGGAAACTGGAAGCCTTTTGACACATTTCTTGACTTTGATTGAAGATTTTCCAGTATTTTAATCAGACCTCCTGCCAGAATATATTCTGCAGTGGGTTTCAGAATGGGCTGCCAAAACTGCGTAATCTCCTCCACCAACCTTTCCTGGTTTTCCTTTGTTTGGTAAAACTGCATTTATGGAAGATACCCTTACAAAAATAAAATATTTAAAAATATATATTATTCTGAAATATGAAATGTATTTTAATGTATTAATATGTTTTATAAATGTGCATACCATTTTATAATATATGGTGAAAATATACTTTTAAATATCAATTGCAGTTTTAGTATGTCACTTGATACATAAATATGGTCAAATACACTATATTATACAATACAAATATTGTTTAATATAACTTAAGTATATTCAGAATTATATGTAAACTTGTTTTTAATATATATAATTATATGCAAATATACTGTAACATCTACACATGTATTTTATACTAAATATATAAAAATGCATACATATATGTCTCCTTATAATATACATTTAGTATACTGCTAAATACACAACAATCTCATATTGCATGTATTGTATACTGTGAATATATTAGACTGCAAAAATGTTGCATTCTAAATATACTGGTAGAATATATTTGGATAAACTTCCAAACACATGTATACATGAAGTGTAACTTATAACATTGGGATACTTCAATACTTTAATAGATTTCACTTGGTACTCACTTGGTGTTTGACCCACTTTTGCCTTCAGAACTGCCTTAATTCTACGTGGCATTGATTCAACAAGGTGCTGAAAGCATTCTTTAGAAATGTTGGCCCATATTGATAGGATAGCATCTTGCAATTGATGGAGATTTGTGGGATGCACATCCAGGGCACAAAGCTCCCGTTCCACCACATCCCAAAGATGCTCTATTGGGCTGAGATCTGGTAACTGTGGGGGCCAGTTTAGTACAGTGAACTCATTGTCATGTTCAAGAAACCAATTTGAAATGATTCGACCTTTGTGACATGGTGCATTATCCTGCTGGAAGTAGCCATCAGAGGATGGGTACATGGTGGTCATAAAGGGATGGACATGGTCAGAAACAATGCTCAGGTAGGCCGTGGCATTTAAACGATGCCCAATTGGCAATAAGGGGCATAAAGTGTGCCAAGAAAACATCCCCCACACCATTACACCACCACCACCAGCCTGCACAGTGGTAACAAGGCATGATGGATCCATGTTCTCATTCTGTTTACGCCAAATTCTGACTCTACCATCTGAATGTCTCAAAAGAAATCGAGACTCATCAGACCAGGCAACATTTTTTCAGTCTTCAACTGTCCAATTTTGGTGAGCTTGTGCAAATTGTAGCCTCTTTTTCCTATTTGTAGTGGAGATGAGTGGTACCCGGTGGGGTATGCTACTATCAGCAGTAGCAGCAGATTTGGTGCCGTGGCTCAGTTGGTTAAAGCGCCTGTCTAGTAAACAGGAGGTCCTGGGTTCAAATCCCAGCGGTGCCTTAGGCGGGCTTTGTGTGCTCCTTGCGAAGCTTGTGCTTCCGCTTTGTCGACCATCAGTTTTAGCAAGATAGGCTTATCGTAAAGCCATCAGAGGACGTAATGAACCGGAAAGCCAACTGGACAGATGCCGGTTTGTAAAGAAGAACCAGAACCCAAAGGACACGCGCTACGGCCAACATCCAATTCCCATTGCCGCCCCTGGACAGTCGCAACAGGGAGCTTGTTGCTCCCGTCAACCTTATGTTTTCACCTCTGTGTGCTTCCTTTGTTGCAGCCTGCATCCAGATTTTGTTTTGTTTTGTTTTGTTTTGTGTTGTTTTGTTTTGTTTTGTTTTGTTTTGTGCCTTACGCCTGAGTGTAGGCACTGGGGAATGGGAGAGTCCTGGCACCGTGGCTTAGTTGTTCAAAGCGCCTGTCTTGTAAACAGGAAACCCTGGGTTCGACTCCCAGCAGTGCCTTGGTTTATGTTGGCCTAGGCAATGGAAAGGAAGTTTCTAAACGATCAATACATTTTTGCAAGATGGCCGTCCGCAGCAAGCAGCTTAAGGTTACTGTAGCCGCAGTCTGGCAAGCTGACCGCCAGAAGTAGAAACAATAACAAGGGGCGGGGGGAAAAGTGGGCCGTACCTGGGTGGATTCGAACCACCATCCTTTCGGTTAACAGCCAAACGCGCTGACCGATTGCGCCACAGAGACATACGGAGGTGTTGTGGTTGCTGCAGTCGTGCAGTTCCTTCACAATTGCCAAAAATCATTTCCAGCACACGATTTTCTTTGTCGTTGAATGCAACATACGTGACCATTGGGGGAGCGATAGCAAGCAAGAGAGTTAGATATCGAGAGTCATAGATAGATAGATAGATAGATAGATGGATGGACAGCAAGGCAAGTATCTGATTGACAGTGGTCCGTGATCTGCTGTTATGCTACAATGCTACTGACCATTGGGGGAGCGATAGCAAGCAAGAGAGTTAGATATCAAGAGTCATAGATAGATAGATGGATGGATGGATGGACGGCAAGCAAGCACCTGATTGACAGTGGTCCATGATCTGCTGTTATGCTACTATGCTACTGACCATTGGGGGAGCGATAGCAAGCAAGAGAGTTAGATATCGAGAGTCATTGATAGATAGATAGATAGATGGATGGATGGATGGACGGCAAGGCAAGCATCTGATTGACAGTGGTCCGTGATCTGCTGTTATGCTACTATGCTACTGACCATTGGGGGAGCGATAGCAAGCAAGAGAGTTAGATATCGAGAGTCATTGATAGATAGATAGATAGATGGATGGATGGATGGACGGCAAGGCAAGCATCTGATTGACAGTGGTCCGTGATCTGATGTTATGCTACTATGCTACTGACCATTGGGGGAGCGATAGCAAGCAAGAGAGTTAGATATCAAGAGTCATAGATAGATAGATAGATAGATAGATGGATGGATGGACGGCAAGGCAAGCATCTGATTGACAGTGGTCCGTGATCTGCTGTTATGCTACTATGCTACTGACCATTGGGGGAGCGATAGCAAGCAAGAGAGTTAGATATCGAGAGTCATAGATAGATAGATAGATAGATGGATGGATGGACGGCGAGGCAAGCATCTGATTGACAGTGGTCCGTGATCTGCTGTTATGCTACAATGCTACTGACCATTGGGGGAGCGATAGCAAGCAAGAGAGTTAGATATCGAGAGTCATAGATAGATAGATAGATAGATGGATGAATGGACGGCAAGGCAAGCACCTGATTGACAGTGGTCCGTGATCTGCTGTTATGCTACTATGCTACTGACCATTGGGGGAGCGATAGCAAGCAAGAGAGTTAGATATCGAGAGTCATAGATAGATAGATGGATGGATGGATGGACGGCAAGGCAAGCATCTGATTGACAGTGGTCCGTGATCTGCTGTTATGCTACTATGCTACTGACCATTGGGGGAGCGATAGCAAGCAAGAGAGTTAGATATCGAGAGTCATAGATAGATAGATAGATAGATAGATAGATGGATGGATGGGCGGCAAGGCAAGCATCTGATTGACAGTGGTCCGTGATCTGCTGTTATGCTACTATGCTACTGACCATTGGGGGATCGATAGCAAGCAAGAGAGTAAGATATTGAGAGTCATAGATAGATAGATAGATAGATGGATGGATGGACGGCAAGGCAAGCATCTGATTGACAGTGGTCCGTGATCTGCTGTTATGCTACAATGCTACTGACCATTGGGGGAGCGATAGCAAGGAAGAGAGTTAGATATCAAGAGTCATAGATAGATAGATAGATTGATGGATGGATGGACGGCAAGGCAAGCATCTGATTGACAGTGGTCCGTGATCTGCTGTTATGCTACTATGCTACTGACCATTGGGGGAGCGATAGCAAGCAAGAGAGTTAGATATCAAGAGTCATAGATAGATAGATGGATGGATGGATGGACGGCAAGGCAAGCATCTGATTGACAGTGGTCCGTGATCTGCTGTTATGCTACTATGCTACTGACCATTGGGGGAGCAATAATAAGCAAGAGAGTTAGATATCAAGAGTCATAGATAAATAGATAGATAGATGGATGGATGGCAAGGCAAGCATCTGATTGACAGTGGTCCGTGATCTGCTGTTATGCTACTATGCTACTGACCATTGGGGGAGCGATAGCAAGCAAGAGAGTTAGATATCGAGAGTCATTGATAGATAGATAGATAGATGGATGGATGGATGGACGGCAAGGCAAGCATCTGATTGACAGTGGTCCGTGATCTGCTGTTATGCTACTATGCTACTGACCATTGGGGGAGCGATAGCAAGCAAGAGAGTTAGATATCGAGAGTCATAGATAGATAGATAGATAGATGGATGGATGGACGGCAAGGCAAGCATCTGATTGACAGTGGTCCGTGATCTGCAGTTATGCTACTATGCTACTGACCATTGGGGGAGCGATAGCAAGCAAGAGAGTTAGATATCGAGAGTCATAGATAGATAGATAGATAGATGGATGGATGGATGGACGGCAAGGCAAGCATCTGATTGACAGTGGTCCGTGATCTGCTGTTATGCTACTATGCTACTGACCATTGGGGGAGCAATAATAAGCAAGAGAGTTAGATATCAAGAGTCATAGATAAATAGATAGATAGATGGATGGATGGCAAGGCAAGCATCTGATTGACAGTGGTCCGTGATCTGCTGTTATGCTACTATGCTACTGACCATTGGGGGAGCGATAGCAAGCAAGAGAGTTAGATATCGAGAGTCATTGATAGATAGATAGATAGATGGATGGATGGATGGACGGCAAGGCAAGCATCTGATTGACAGTGGTCCGTGATCTGCTGTTATGCTACTATGCTACTGACCATTGGGGGAGCGATAGCAAGCAAGAGAGTTAGATATCGAGAGTCATTGATAGATAGATAGATAGATGGATGGATGGATGGACGGTAAGGCAAGCATCTGATTGACAGTGGTCCGTGATCTGCTGTTATGCTACTATGCTACTGACCATTGGGGGAGCGATAGCAAGCAAGAGAGTTAGATATCGAGAGTCATTGATAGATAGATAGATGGATGGATGGATGGACGGCAAGGCAAGCATCTGATTGACAGTGGTCCGTGATCTGCTGTTATGCTACTATGCTACTGACCATTGGGGGAGCGATAGCAAGCAAGAGAGTTAGATATCGAGAGTCATAGATAGATAGATAGATAGATGGATGGATGGACGGCAAGGCAAGCATCTGATTGACAGTGGTCCGTGATCTGCAGTTATGCTACTATGCTACTGACCATTGGGGGAGCGATAGCAAGCAAGAGAGTTAGATATCGAGAGTCATAGATAGATAGATAGATAGATGGATGGATGGATGGACGGCAAGGCAAGCATCTGATTGACAGTGGTCCGTGATCTGCTGTTATGCTACTATGCTACTGACCATTGGGGGAGCAATAATAAGCAAGAGAGTTAGATATCAAGAGTCATAGATAGATAGATGGATGGATGGATGGACGGCAAGGCAAGCATCTGATTGACAGTGGTCCGTGATCTGCTGTTATGCTACTATGCTACTGACCATTGGGGGAGCGATAGCAAGCAAGAGAGTTAGATATCGAGAGTCATTGATAGATAGATAGATAGATAGATGGATGGATGGACGGCAAGGCAAGCATCTGATTGACAGTGGTCCGTGATCTGCTGTTATGCTACTATGCTACTGACCATTGGGGGAGCGATAGCAAGGAAGAGAGTTAGATATCAAGAGTCATAGATAGATAGATAGATTGATGGATGGATGGACGGCAAGGCAAGCATCTGATTGACAGTGGTCCGTGATCTGCTGTTATGCTACTATGCTACTGACCATTGGGGGAGCGATAGCAAGCAAGAGAGTTAGATATCAAGAGTGATAGATAGATAGATGGATGGATGGATGGACGGCAAGGCAAGCATCAGATTGACAGTGTTCCGTGATCTGTTGTTATGCTACTATGCTACTGACCATTGGGGGAGCGATAGCAAGCAAGAGAGTTAGATATCAAGAGTCATAGATAGATAGATAGATAGATGGATGGACGGCAAGGCAAGCATCTGATTGACAGTGGTCCGTGATCTGCTGTTATGCTACTATGCTACTGACCATTGGGGGAGCGATAGCAAGCAAGAGAGTTAGATATCGAGAGTCATTGATAGATAGATAGATAGATGGATGGATGGATGGACGGCAAGGCAAGCATCTGATTGACAGTGTTCCGTGATCTGCTGTTATGCTACTATGCTACTGACCATTGGGGGAGCGATAGCAAGCAAGAGAGTTAGATTTCGAGAGTCATTGATAGATAGATAGATAGATAGATAGATAGATAGATAGATAGATAGATAGATAGATAGATAGATAGATAGATGGATGGACGGCAAGGCAAGCATCTGATTGACAGTGGTCCGTGATCTGCTGTGATGCTACTATGCTACTGACCATTGGGGGAGCGATAGCAAGCAAGAGAGTTAGATTTCGAGAGTCATTGATAGATAGATAGATAGATGGATGGATGGATGGACGGCAAGGCAAGCATCTGATTGACAGTGGTCCGTGATCTGATGTTATGCTACTATGCTACTGACCATTGGGGGAGCGATAGCAAGCAAGAGAGTTAGATATCAAGAGTCATAGATAGATAGATAGATAGATAGATGGATGGATGGACGGCAAGGCAAGCATCTGATTGACAGTGGTCCGTGATCTGCTGTTATGCTACTATGCTACTGACCATTGGGGGAGCGATAGCAAGCAAGAGAGTTAGATATCGAGAGTCATAGATAGATAGATAGATAGATGGATGGATGGACGGCAAGGCAAGCATCTGATTGACAGTGGTCCGTGATCTGCTGTTATGCTACAATGCTACTGACCATTGGGGGAGCGATAGCAAGCAAGAGAGTTAGATATCGAGAGTCATAGATAGATAGATAGATAGATGGATGGATGGACGGCAAGGCAAGCACCTGATTGACAGTGGTCCGTGATCTGCTGTTATGCTACTATGCTACTGACCATTGGGGGGGCGATAGCAAGCAAGAGAGTTAGATATCAAGAGTCATAGATAGATAGATGGATGGATGGATGGACGGCAAGGCAAGCATCTGATTGACAGTGGTCCGTGATCTGCTGTTATGCTACTATGCTACTGACCATTGGGGGAGCGATAGCAAGCAAGAGAGTTAGATATCAAGAGTCATAGATAGATAGATAGATAGATAGATGGATGGATGGACGGCAAGGCAAGCATCTGATTGACAGTGGTCCGTGATCTGCTGTTATGCTACTATGCTACTGACCATTGGGGGATTGATAGCAAGCAAGAGAGTTAGATATTGAGAGTCATAGATAGATAGATAGATGGATGGATGGACGGCAAGGCAAGCATCTGATTGACAGTGGTCCGTGATCTGCTGTTATGCTACAATGCTACTGACCATTGGGGGAGCGATAGCAAGGAAGAGAGTTAGATATCAAGAGTCATAGATAGATAGATAGATTGATGGATGGATGGACGGCAAGGCAAGCATCTGATTGACAGTGGTCCGTGATCTGCTGTTATGCTACTATGCTACTGACCATTGGGGGAGCGATAGCAAGCAAGAGAGTTAGATATCAAGAGTGATAGATAGATAGATGGATGGATGGATGGACGGCAAGGCAAGCATCTGATTGACAGTGTTCCGTGATCTGCTGTTATGCTACTATGCTACTGACCATTGGGGGAGCGATAGCAAGCAAGAGAGTTAGATATCAAGAGTCATAGATAGATAGATAGATAGATGGATGGACGGCAAGGCAAGCATCTGATTGACAGTGGTCCATGATCTGCTGTTATGCTACTATGCTACTGACCATTGGGGGAGCGATAGCAAGCAAGAGAGTTAGATATCGAGAGTCATTGATAGATAGATAGATAGATGGATGGATGGATGGACGGCAAGGCAAGCATCTGATTGACAGTGGTCCGTGATCTGCTGTTATGCTACTATGCTACTGACCATTGGGGGAGAGATAGCAAGCAAGAGAGTTAGATATCAAGAGTCATAGATAGATAGATAGATAGATAGATGGATGGATGGACGGCAAGGCAAGCATCTGATTGACAGTGGTCCGTGATCTGCTGTTATGCTACTATGCTACTGACCAATGGGGGAGCGATAGCAAGCAAGAGAGTTAGATATCAAGAGTCATAGATAGATAGATAGATAGATGGATGGACAGCAAGGCAAGCATCTGATTGACAGTGGTCCGTGATCTGCTGTTATGCTACTATGCTACTGACCATTGGGGGAGCGATAGCAAGCAAGAGAGTTAGATATCGAGAGTCATAGATAGATAGATAGATAGATGGATGGATGGACGGCAAGGCAAGCATCTGATTGACAGTGGTCCGTGATCTGCTGTTATGCTACTATGCTACTGACCATTGGGGGAGCGATAGCAAGCAAGAGAGTTAGATATCGAGAGTCATAGATAGATAGATAGATAGATGGATGGATGGACGGCAAGGCAAGCATCTGATTGACAGTGGTCCGTGATCTGCTGTTATGCTACAATGCTACTGACCATTGGGGGAGCGATAGCAAGCAAGAGAGTTAGATATCGAGAGTCATAGATAGATAGATAGATAGATGGATGGATGGACGGCAAGGCAAGCACCTGATTGACAGTGGTCCGTGATCTGCTGTTATGCTACTATGCTACTGACCATTGGGGGAGCGATAGCAAGCAAGAGAGTTAGATATCAAGAGTCATAGATAGATAGATGGATGGATGGATGGACGGCAAGGCAAGCATCTGATTGACAGTGGTCCGTGATCTGCTGTTATGCTACTATGCTACTGACCATTGGGGGAGCGATAGCAAGCAAGAGAGTTAGATATCAAGAGTCATAGATAGATAGATAGATAGATAGATGGATGGATGGACGGCAAGGCAAGCATCTGATTGACAGTGGTCCGTGATCTGCTGTTATGCTACTATGCTACTGACCATTGGGGGATTGATAGCAAGCAAGAGAGTTAGATATTGAGAGTCATAGATAGATAGATAGATGGATGGATGGACGGCAAGGCAAGCATCTGATTGACAGTGGTCCGTGATCTGCTGTTATGCTACTATGCTACTGACCATTGGGGGAGCGATAGCAAGCAAGAGAGTTAGATATCGAGAGTCATAGATAGATAGATAGATAGATGGATGGATGGACGGCAAGGCAAGCATCTGATTGACAGTGGTCCGTGATCTGCTGTTATGCTACTATGCTACTGACCATTGGGGGAGCGATAGCAAGCAAGAGAGTTAGATATCGAGAGTCATAGATAGATAGATAGATAGATGGATGGATGGACGGCAAGGCAAGCATCTGATTGACAGTGGTCCGTGATCTGCTGTTATGCTACAATGCTACTGACCATTGGGGGAGCGATAGCAAGCAAGAGAGTTAGATATCGAGAGTCATAGATAGATAGATAGATAGATGGATGGATGGACGGCAAGGCAAGCACCTGATTGACAGTGGTCCGTGATCTGCTGTTATGCTACTATGCTACTGACCATTGGGGGAGCGATAGCAAGCAAGAGAGTTAGATATCAAGAGTCATAGATAGATAGATGGATGGATGGATGGACGGCAAGGCAAGCATCTGATTGACAGTGGTCCGTGATCTGCTGTTATGCTACTATGCTACTGACCATTGGGGGAGCGATAGCAAGCAAGAGAGTTAGATATCAAGAGTCATAGATAGATAGATAGATAGATAGATGGATGGATGGACGGCAAGGCAAGCATCTGATTGACAGTGGTCCGTGATCTGCTGTTATGCTACTATGCTACTGACCATTGGGGGATTGATAGCAAGCAAGAGAGTTAGATATTGAGAGTCATAGATAGATAGATAGATGGATGGATGGACGGCAAGGCAAGCATCTGATTGACAGTGGTCCGTGATCTGCTGTTATGCTACTATGCTACTGACCATTGGGGGAGCGATAGCAAGCAAGAGAGTTAGATATCAAGAGTCATAGATAGATAGATAGATAGATGGATGGACGGCAAGGCAAGCATCTGATTGACAGTGGTCCGTGATCTGCTGTTATGCTACTATGCTACTGACCATTGGGGGAGCGATAGCAAGCAAGAGAGTTAGATATCGAGAGTCATTGATAGATAGATAGATAGATGGATGGATGGATGGACGGCAAGGCAAGCATCTGATTGACAGTGGTCCGTGATCTGCTGTTATGCTACTATGCTACTGACCATTGGGGGAGCGATAGCAAGCAAGAGAGTTAGATATCAAGAGTCATAGATAGATAGATAGATAGATAGATGGATGGATGGACGGCAAGGCAAGCATCTGATTGACAGTGGTCCGTGATCTGCTGTTATGCTACTATGCTACTGACCAATGGGGGAGCGATAGCAAGCAAGAGAGTTAGATATCAAGAGTCATAGATAGATAGATAGATAGATGGATGGACAGCAAGGCAAGCATCTGATTGACAGTGGTCCGTGATCTGCTGTTATGCTACTATGCTACTGACCATTGGGGGAGCGATAGCAAGCAAGAGAGTTAGATATCGAGAGTCATAGATAGATAGATAGATAGATGGATGGATGGACGGCAAGGCAAGCATCTGATTGACAGTGGTCCGTGATCTGCTGTTATGCTACTATGCTACTGACCATTGGGGGAGCGATAGCAAGCAAGAGAGTTAGATATCGAGAGTCATAGATAGATAGATAGATAGATAGATGGATGGATGGACGGCAAGGCAAGCATCTGATTGACAGTGGTCCGTGATCTGCTGTTATGCTACAATGCTACTGACCATTGGGGGAGCGATAGCAAGCAAGAGAGTTAGATATCGAGAGTCATAGATAGATAGATAGATAGATGGATGGATGGACGGCAAGGCAAGCACCTGATTGACAGTGGTCCGTGATCTGCTGTTATGCTACTATGCTACTGACCATTGGGGGAGCGATAGCAAGCAAGAGAGTTAGATATCAAGAGTCATAGATAGATAGATGGATGGATGGATGGACGGCAAGGCAAGCATCTGATTGACAGTGGTCCGTGATCTGCTGTTATGCTACTATGCTACTGACCATTGGGGGAGCGATAGCAAGCAAGAGAGTTAGATATCAAGAGTCATAGATAGATAGATAGATAGATAGATGGATGGATGGACGGCAAGGCAAGCATCTGATTGACAGTGGTCCGTGATCTGCTGTTATGCTACTATGCTACTGACCATTGGGGGATTGATAGCAAGCAAGAGAGTTAGATATTGAGAGTCATAGATAGATAGATAGATAGATGGATGGATGGACGGCAAGGCAAGCATCTGATTGACAGTGGTCCGTGATCTGCTGTTATGCTACAATGCTACTGACCATTGGGGGAGCGATAGCAAGGAAGAGAGTTAGATATCAAGAGTCATAGATAGATAGATAGATTGATGGATGGATGGACGGCAAGGCAAGCATCTGATTGACAGTGGTCCGTGATCTGCTGTTATGCTACTATGCTACTGACCATTGGGGGAGCGATAGCAAGCAAGAGAGTTAGATATCAAGAGTGATAGATAGATAGATGGATGGATGGATGGACGGCAAGGCAAGCATCTGATTGACAGTGTTCCGTGATCTGCTGTTATGCTACTATGCTACTGACCATTGGGGGAGCGATAGCAAGCAAGAGAGTTAGATATCAAGAGTCATAGATAGATAGATAGATAGATGGATGGACGGCAAGGCAAGCATCTGATTGACAGTGGTCCGTGATCTGCTGTTATGCTACTATGCTACTGACCATTGGGGGAGCGATTGCAAGCAAGAGAGTTAGATATCGAGAGTCATTGATAGATAGATAGATAGATGGATGGATGGATGGACGGCAAGGCAAGCATCTGATTGACAGTGTTCCGTGATCTGCTGTTATGCTACTATGCTACTGACCATTGGGGGAGCGATAGCAAGCAAGAGAGTTAGATATCAAGAGTCATAGATAGATAGATAGATAGATAGATGGATGGATGGACGGCAAGGCAAGCATCTGATTGACAGTGGTCCGTGATCTGCTGTTATGCTACTATGCTACTGACCATTGGGGGAGCGATAGCAAGCAAGAGAGTTAGATATCGAGAGTCATAGATAGATAGATAGATAGATGGATGGATGGACGGCAAGGCAAGCATCTGATTGACAGTGGTCCGTGATCTGCTGTTATGCTACAATGCTACTGACCATTGGGGGAGCGATAGCAAGGAAGAGAGTTAGATATCAAGAGTCATAGATAGATAGATAGATTGATGGATGGATGGACGGCAAGGCAAGCATCTGATTGACAGTGGTCCGTGATCTGCTGTTATGCTACTATGCTACTGACCATTGGGGGAGCGATAGCAAGCAAGAGAGTTAGATATCAAGAGTGATAGATAGATAGATGGATGGATGGATGGACGGCAAGGCAAGCATCTGATTGACAGTGTTCCGTGATCTGCTGTTATGCTACTATGCTACTGACCATTGGGGGAGCGATAGCAAGCAAGAGAGTTAGATATCAAGAGTCATAGATAGATAGATAGATAGATGGATGGACGGCAAGGCAAGCATCTGATTGACAGTGGTCCGTGATCTGCTGTTATGCTACTATGCTACTGACCATTGGGGGAGCGATAGCAAGCAAGAGAGTTAGATATCGAGAGTCATTGATAGATAGATAGATAGATGGATGGATGGATGGACGGCAAGGCAAGCATCTGATTGACAGTGGTCCGTGATCTGCTGTTATGCTACTATGCTACTGACCATTGGGGGAGCGATAGCAAGCAAGAGAGTTAGATATCAAGAGTCATAGATAGATAGATAGATAGATAGATGGATGGATGGACGGCAAGGCAAGCATCTGATTGACAGTGGTCCGTGATCTGCTGTTATGCTACTATGCTACTGACCAATGGGGGAGCGATAGCAAGCAAGAGAGTTAGATATCAAGAGTCATAGATAGATAGATAGATAGATGGATGGACAGCAAGGCAAGCATCTGATTGACAGTGGTCCGTGATCTGCTGTTATGCTACTATGCTACTGACCATTGGGGGAGCGATAGCAAGCAAGAGAGTTAGATATCGAGAGTCATAGATAGATAGATAGATAGATGGATGGATGGACGGCAAGGCAAGCATCTGATTGACAGTGGTCCGTGATCTGCTGTTATGCTACTATGCTACTGACCATTGGGGGAGCGATAGCAAGCAAGAGAGTTAGATATCGAGAGTCATAGATAGATAGATAGATAGATAGATGGATGGATGGACGGCAAGGCAAGCATCTGATTGACAGTGGTCCGTGATCTGCTGTTATGCTACAATGCTACTGACCATTGGGGGAGCGATAGCAAGCAAGAGAGTTAGATATCGAGAGTCATAGATAGATAGATAGATAGATGGATGGATGGACGGCAAGGCAAGCATCTGATTGACAGTGTTCCGTGATCTGCTGTTATGCTACTATGCTACTGACCATTGGGGGAGCGATAGCAAGCAAGAGAGTTAGATATCAAGAGTCATAGATAGATAGATAGATAGATGGATGGACGGCAAGGCAAGCATCTGATTGACAGTGGTCCGTGATCTGCTGTTATGCTACTATGCTACTGACCATTGGGGGAGCGATAGCAAGCAAGAGAGTTAGATATCAAGAGTCATAGATAGATAGATGGATGGATGGATGGACGGCAAGGCAAGCATCTGATTGACAGTGGTCCGTGATCTGCTGTTATGCTACTATGCTACTGACCATTGGGGGAGCGATAGCAAGCAAGAGAGTTAGATATCAAGAGTCATAGATAGATAGATAGATAGATAGATGGATGGATGGACGGCAAGGCAAGCATCTGATTGACAGTGGTCCGTGATCTGCTGTTATGCTACTATGCTACTGACCATTGGGGGATTGATAGCAAGCAAGAGAGTTAGATATTGAGAGTCATAGATAGATAGATAGATAGATGGATGGATGGACGGCAAGGCAAGCATCTGATTGACAGTGGTCCGTGATCTGCTGTTATGCTACAATGCTACTGACCATTGGGGGAGCGATAGCAAGGAAGAGAGTTAGATATCAAGAGTCATAGATAGATAGATAGATTGATGGATGGATGGACGGCAAGGCAAGCATCTGATTGACAGTGGTCCGTGATCTGCTGTTATGCTACTATGCTACTGACCATTGGGGGAGCGATAGCAAGCAAGAGAGTTAGATATCAAGAGTGATAGATAGATAGATGGATGGATGGATGGACGGCAAGGCAAGCATCTGATTGACAGTGTTCCGTGATCTGCTGTTATGCTACTATGCTACTGACCATTGGGGGAGCGATAGCAAGCAAGAGAGTTAGATATCAAGAGTCATAGATAGATAGATAGATAGATGGATGGACGGCAAGGCAAGCATCTGATTGACAGTGGTCCGTGATCTGCTGTTATGCTACTATGCTACTGACCATTGGGGGAGCGATAGCAAGCAAGAGAGTTAGATATCGAGAGTCATTGATAGATAGATAGATAGATGGATGGATGGATGGACGGCAAGGCAAGCATCTGATTGACAGTGGTCCGTGATCTGCTGTTATGCTACTATGCTACTGACCATTGGGGGAGCGATAGCAAGCAAGAGAGTTAGATATCAAGAGTCATAGATAGATAGATAGATAGATAGATGGATGGATGGACGGCAAGGCAAGCATCTGATTGACAGTGGTCCGTGATCTGCTGTTATGCTACTATGCTACTGACCATTGGGGGAGCGATAGCAAGCAAGAGAGTTAGATATCAAGAGTCATAGATAGATAGATAGATAGATGGATGGATGGACGGCAAGGCAAGCATCTGATTGACAGTGGTCCGTGATCTGCTGTTATGCTACAATGCTACTGACCATTGGGGGAGCGATAGCAAGCAAGAGAGTTAGATATCGAGAGTCATAGATAGATAGATAGATAGATGGATGGATGGACGGCAAGGCAAGCACCTGATTGACAGTGGTCCGTGATCTGCTGTTATGCTACTATGCTACTGACCATTGGGGGAGCGATAGCAAGCAAGAGAGTTAGATATCAAGAGTCATAGATAGATAGATGGATGGATGGATGGACGGCAAGGCAAGCATCTGATTGACAGTGGTCCGTGATCTGCTGTTATGCTACTATGCTACTGACCATTGGGGGAGCGATAGCAAGCAAGAGAGTTAGATATCAAGAGTCATAGATAGATAGATAGATAGATAGATGGATGGATGGACGGCAAGGCAAGCATCTGATTGACAGTGGTCCGTGATCTGCTGTTATGCTACTATGCTACTGACCATTGGGGGATTGATAGCAAGCAAGAGAGTTAGATATTGAGAGTCATAGATAGATAGATAGATAGATGGATGGATGGACGGCAAGGCAAGCATCTGATTGACAGTGGTCCGTGATCTGCTGTTATGCTACTATGCTACTGACCATTGGGGGAGCGATAGCAAGGAAGAGAGTTAGATATCAAGAGTCATAGATAGATAGATAGATTGATGGATGGATGGACGGCAAGGCAAGCATCTGATTGACAGTGGTCCGTGATCTGCTGTTATGCTACTATGCTACTGACCATTGGGGGAGCGATAGCAAGCAAGAGAGTTAGATATCAAGAGTGATAGATAGATAGATGGATGGATGGATGGACGGCAAGGCAAGCATCTGATTGACAGTGTTCCGTGATCTGCTGTTATGCTACTATGCTACTGACCATTGGGGGAGCGATAGCAAGCAAGAGAGTTAGATATCAAGAGTCATAGATAGATAGATAGATAGATGGATGGACGGCAAGGCAAGCATCTGATTGACAGTGGTCCGTGATCTGCTGTTATGCTACTATGCTACTGACCATTGGGGGAGCGATAGCAAGCAAGAGAGTTAGATATCGAGAGTCATTGATAGATAGATAGATAGATGGATGGATGGATGGACGGCAAGGCAAGCATCTGATTGACAGTGGTCCGTGATCTGCTGTTATGCTACTATGCTACTGACCATTGGGGGAGCGATAGCAAGCAAGAGAGTTAGATATCAAGAGTCATAGATAGATAGATAGATAGATAGATGGATGGATGGACGGCAAGGCAAGCATCTGATTGACAGTGGTCCGTGATCTGCTGTTATGCTACTATGCTACTGACCAATGGGGGAGCGATAGCAAGCAAGAGAGTTAGATATCAAGAGTCATAGATAGATAGATAGATAGATAGATGGATGGACAGCAAGGCAAGCATCTGATTGACAGTGGTCCGTGATCTGCTGTTATGCTACTATGCTACTGACCATTGGGGGAGCGATAGCAAGCAAGAGAGTTAGATATCGAGAGTCATAGATAGATAGATAGATAGATGGATGGATGGACGGCAAGGCAAGCATCTGATTGACAGTGGTCCGTGATCTGCTGTTATGCTACTATGCTACTGACCATTGGGGGAGCGATAGCAAGCAAGAGAGTTAGATATCGAGAGTCATAGATAGATAGATAGATAGATAGATGGATGGATGGACGGCAAGGCAAGCATGTGATTGACAGTGGTCCGTGATCTGCTGTTATGCTACAATGCTACTGACCATTGGGGGAGCGATAGCAAGCAAGAGAGTTAGATATCGAGAGTCATAGATAGATAGATAGATAGATGGATGGATGGACGGCAAGGCAAGCACCTGATTGACAGTGGTCCGTGATCTGCTGTTATGCTACTATGCTACTGACCATTGGGGGAGCGATAGCAAGCAAGAGAGTTAGATATCAAGAGTCATAGATAGATAGATGGATGGATGGATGGACGGCAAGGCAAGCATCTGATTGACAGTGGTCCGTGATCTGCTGTTATGCTACTATGCTACTGACCATTGGGGGAGCGATAGCAAGCAAGAGAGTTAGATATCAAGAGTCATAGATAGATAGATAGATAGATAGATGGATGGATGGACGGCAAGGCAAGCATCTGATTGACAGTGGTCCGTGATCTGCTGTTATGCTACTATGCTACTGACCATTGGGGGATTGATAGCAAGCAAGAGAGTTAGATATTGAGAGTCATAGATAGATAGATAGATAGATGGATGGATGGACGGCAAGGCAAGCATCTGATTGACAGTGGTCCGTGATCTGCTGTTATGCTACAATGCTACTGACCATTGGGGGAGCGATAGCAAGGAAGAGAGTTAGATATCAAGAGTCATAGATAGATAGATAGATTGATGGATGGATGGACGGCAAGGCAAGCATCTGATTGACAGTGGTCCGTGATCTGCTGTTATGCTACTATGCTACTGACCATTGGGGGAGCGATAGCAAGCAAGAGAGTTAGATATCAAGAGTGATAGATAGATAGATGGATGGATGGATGGACGGCAAGGCAAGCATCTGATTGACAGTGTTCCGTGATCTGCTGTTATGCTACTATGCTACTGACCATTGGGGGAGCGATAGCAAGCAAGAGAGTTAGATATCAAGAGTCATAGATAGATAGATAGATAGATGGATGGACGGCAAGGCAAGCATCTGATTGACAGTGGTCCGTGATCTGCTGTTATGCTACTATGCTACTGACCATTGGGGGAGCGATAGCAAGCAAGAGAGTTAGATATCGAGAGTCATTGATAGATAGATAGATAGATGGATGGATGGATGGACGGCAAGGCAAGCATCTGATTGACAGTGGTCCGTGATCTGCTGTTATGCTACTATGCTACTGACCATTGGGGGAGCGATAGCAAGCAAGAGAGTTAGATATCAAGAGTCATAGATAGATAGATAGATAGATAGATGGATGGATGGACGGCAAGGCAAGCATCTGATTGACAGTGGTCCGTGATCTGCTGTTATGCTACTATGCTACTGACCAATGGGGGAGCGATAGCAAGCAAGAGAGTTAGATATCAAGAGTCATAGATAGATAGATAGATAGATGGATGGACAGCAAGGCAAGCATCTGATTGACAGTGGTCCGTGATCTGCTGTTATGCTACTATGCTACTGACCATTGGGGGAGCGATAGCAAGCAAGAGAGTTAGATATCGAGAGTCATTGATAGATAGATAGATAGATGGATGGATGGATGGACGGCAAGGCAAGCATCTGATTGACAGTGGTCCGTGATCTGCTGTTATGCTACTATGCTACTGACCATTGGGGGAGCGATAGCAAGCAAGAGAGGATATCGAGAGTCATAGATAGATAGATAGATAGATAGATGGATGGATGGACGGCAAGGCAAGCATCTGATTGACAGTGGTCCGTGATCTGCTGTTATGCTACTATGCTACTGACCATTGGGGGAGCGATAGCAAGCAAGAGAGTTAGATATCGAGAGTCATTGATAGATAGATAGATAGATGGATGGATGGATGGATGGACGGTAAGGCAAGCATCTGATTGACAGTGGTCCGTGATCTGCTGTTATGCTACTATGCTACTGACCATTGGGGGAGCGATAGCAAGCAAGAGAGTTAGATATCGAGAGTCATAGATAGATAGATAGATAGATGGATGGATGGACGGCAAGGCAAGCATCTGATTGACAGTGGTCCGTGATCTGCTGTTATGCTACTATGCTACTGACCATTGGGGGAGCAATAATAAGCAAGAGAGTTAGATATCAAGAGTCATAGATAGATAGATAGATAGATGGATGGATGGACGGCAAGGCAAGCATCTGATTGACAGTGGTCCGTGATCTGCTGTTATGCTACTATGCTACTGACCATTGGGGGAGCGATAGCAAGCAAGAGAGTTAGATATCAAGAGTCATAGATAGATAGATAGATAGATGGATGGACAGCAAGGCAAGCATCTGATTGACAGTGGTCCGTGATCTGCTGTTATGCTACTATGCTACTGACCATTGGGGGAGCGATAGCAAGCAAGAGAGTTAGATATCGAGAGTCATTGATAGATAGATAGATAGATGGATGGATGGATGGACGGCAAGGCAAGCATCTGATTGACAGTGGTCCGTGATCTGCTGTTATGCTACTATGCTACTGACCATTGGGGGAGCGATAGCAAGCAAGAGAGGATATCGAGAGTCATAGATAGATAGATAGATAGATAGATGGATGGATGGACGGCAAGGCAAGCATCTGATTGACAGTGGTCCGTGATCTGCTGTTATGCTACTATGCTACTGACCATTGGGGGAGCGATAGCAAGCAAGAGAGTTAGATATCGAGAGTCATTGATAGATAGATAGATAGATGGATGGATGGATGGACGGTAAGGCAAGCATCTGATTGACAGTGGTCCGTGATCTGCTGTTATGCTACTATGCTACCGACCATTGGGGGAGCGATAGCAAGCAAGAGAGTTAGATATCGAGAGTCATTGATAGATAGATAGATGGATGGATGGATGGACGGCAAGGCAAGCATCTGATTGACAGTGGTCCGTGATCTGCTGTTATGCTACTATGCTACTGACCATTGGGGGAGCGATAGCAAGCAAGAGAGTTAGATATCGAGAGTCATAGATAGATAGATAGATAGATGGATGGATGGACGGCAAGGCAAGCATCTGATTGACAGTGGTCCGTGATCTGCTGTTATGCTACAATGCTACTGACCATTGGGGGAGCGATAGCAAGCAAGAGAGTTAGATATGAAGAGTCATAGATAGATAGATAGATAGATGGATGGATGGACGGCAAGGCAAGCATCTGATTGACAGTGGTCCGTGATCTGCAGTTATGCTACTATGCTACTGACCATTGGGGGAGCAATAATAAGCAAGAGAGTTAGATATCAAGAGTCATAGATAGATAGATAGATAGATGGATGGATGGACGGCAAGGCAAGCATCTGATTGACAGTGGTCCGTGATCTGCTGTAATGCTACTATGCTACTGACCATTGGGGGAGCAATAATAAGCAAGAGAGTTAGATATCAAGAGTCATAGATAGATAGATGGATGGATGGATGGACGGCAAGGCAAGCATCTGATTGACAGTGGTCCGTGATCTGCTGTTATGCTACTATGCTACTGACCATTGGGGGAGCGATAGCAAGCAAGAGAGTTAGATATCAAGAGTCATAGATAGATAGATGGATGGATGGATGGACGGCAAGGCAAGCATCTGATTGACAGTGGTCCGTGATCTGCTGTTATGCTACTATGCTACTGACCATTGGGGGAGCGATAGCAAGCAAGAGAGTTAGATATCAAGAGTCATAGATAGATAGATAGATAGATAGATGGATGGATGGACGGCAAGGCAAGCATCTGATTGACAGTGGTCCGTGATCTGCTGTTATGCTACTATGCTACTGACCATTGGGGGATCGATAGCAAGCAAGAGAGTTAGATATTGAGAGTCATAGATAGATAGATAGATAGATAGATAGATAGATATATAGATAGATAGATAGATAGATGGATGGATGGACGGCAAGGCAAGCATCTGATTGACAGTGGTCCGTGATCTGCTGTTATGCTACTATGCTACTGACCATTGGGGGAGCGATAGCAAGCAAGAGAGTTAGATATCGAGAGTCATAGATAGATAGATAGATAGATGGATGGATGGACGGCAAGGCAAGCATCTGATTGACAGTGGTCCGTGATCTGCTGTTATGCTACAATGCTACTGACCATTGGGGGAGCGATAGCAAGCAAGAGAGTTAGATATGAAGAGTCATAGATAGATAGATAGATAGATGGATGGATGGACGGCAAGGCAAGCATCTGATTGACAGTGGTCCGTGATCTGCAGTTATGCTACTATGCTACTGACCATTGGGGGAGCAATAATAAGCAAGAGAGTTAGATATCAAGAGTCATAGATAGATAGATAGATAGATGGATGGATGGACGGCAAGGCAAGCATCTGATTGACAGTGGTCCGTGATCTGCTGTTATGCTACTATGCTACTGACCATTGGGGGAGCAATAATAAGCAAGAGAGTTAGATATCAAGAGTCATAGATAGATAGATGGATGGATGGATGGACGGCAAGGCAAGCATCTGATTGACAGTGGTCCGTGATCTGCTGTTATGCTACTATGCTACTGACCATTGGGGGAGCGATAGCAAGCAAGAGAGTTAGATATCAAGAGTCATAGATAGATAGATAGATAGATAGATAGATAGATAGATAGATAGATGGATGGATGGACGGCAAGGCAAGCATCTGATTGACAGTGGTCCGTGATCTGCTGTTATGCTACTATGCTACTGACCATTAAGGGAACGATAGCAAGCAAGAGAGTTAGATATTGAGAGTCATAGATAGATAGATAGATAGATGGATGGATGGACGGCAAGGCAAGCATCTGATTGACAGTGGTCCGTGATCTGCTGTTATGCTACAATGCTACTGACCATTGGGGGAGCGATAGCAAGGAAGAGAGTTAGATATCAAGAGTCATAGATAGATAGATAGATTGATGGATGGATGGACGGCAAGGCAAGCATCTGATTGACAGTGGTCCGTGATCTGCTGTTATGCTACTATGCTACTGACCATTGGGGGAGCGATAGCAAGCAAGAGAGTTAGATATCAAGAGTGATAGATAGATAGATGGATGGATGGATGGACGGCAAGGCAAGCATCTGATTGACAGTGGTCCGTGATCTGCTGTTATGCTACTATGCTACTGACCATTGGGGGAGCGATAGCAAGCAAGAGAGTTAGATATCAAGAGTCATAGATAGATAGATAGATAGATGGATGGACGGCAAGGCAAGCATCTGATTGACAGTGGTCCGTGATCTGCTGTTATGCTACTATGCTACTGACCATTGGGGGAGCGATAGCAAGCAAGAGAGTTAGATATCGAGAGTCATAGATAGATAGATAGATAGATGGATGGATGGACGGCAAGGCAAGCATCTGATTGACAGTGGTCCATGATCTGCTGTTATGCTACTATGCTACTGACCATTGGGGGAGCGATAGCAAGCAAGAGAGTTAGATATCAAGAGTCATAGATAGATAGATAGATAGATAGATGGATGGACGGCAAGGCAAGCATCTGATTGACAGTGGTCCGTGATCTGCTGTTATGCTACTATGCTACTGACCATTGGGGGAGCGATAGCAAGCAAGAGAGTTAGATATCAAGAGTCATAGATAGATAGATAGATAGATAGATGGATGGATGGACGGCAAGGCAAGCATCTGATTGACAGTGGTCCGTGATCTGCTGTTATGCTACTATGCTACTGACCAATGGGGGAGCGATAGCAAGCAAGAGAGTTAGATATCAAGAGTCATAGATAGATAGATAGATAGATGGATGGACGGCAAGGCAAGCATCTGATTGACAGTGGTCCGTGATCTGCTGTTATGCTACTATGCTACTGACCATTGGGGGAGCGATAGCAAGCAAGAGAGTTAGATATCGAGAGTCATAGATAGATAGATAGATAGATGGATGGATGGACGGCAAGGCAAGCATCTGATTGACAGTGGTCCGTGATCTGCTGTTATGCTACTATGCTACTGACCATTGGGGGAGCGATAGCAAGCAAGAGAGGATATCGAGAGTCATAGATAGATAGATAGATAGATTGATGGATGGATGGACGGCAAGGCAAGCATCTGATTGACAGTGGTCCGTGATCTGCTGTTATGCTACTATGCTACTGACCATTGGGGGAGCGATAACAAGCAAGAGAGTTAGATATCGAGAGTCATTGATAGATAGATAGATAGATGGATGGATGGATGGACGGTAAGGCAAGCATCTGATTGACAGTGGTCCGTGATCTGCTGTTATGCTACTATGCTACTGACCATTGGGGGAGCGATAGCAAGCAAGAGAGTTAGATATCGAGAGTCATTGATAGATAGATAGATGGATGGATGGATGGACGGCAAGGCAAGCATCTGATTGACAGTGGTCCGTGATCTGCTGTTATGCTACTATGCTACTGACCATTGGGGGAGCGATAGCAAGCAAGAGAGTTAGATATCGAGAGTCATAGATAGATAGATAGATAGATGGATGGATGGACGGCAAGGCAAGCATCTGATTGACAGTGGTCCGTGATCTGCTGTTATGCTACAATGCTACTGACCATTGGGGGAGCGATAGCAAGCAAGAGAGTTAGATATCAAGAGTCATAGATAGATAGATAGATAGATAGATGGATGGATGGACGGCAAGGCAAGCATCTGATTGACAGTGGTCCGTGATCTGCTGTTATGCTACTATGCTACTGACCATTGGGGGATCGATAGCAAGCAAGAGAGTTAGATATTGAGAGTCATAGATAGATAGATAGATAGATGGATGGATGGACGGCAAGGCAAGCATCTGATTGACAGTGGTCCGTGATCTGCTGTTATGCTACAATGCTACTGACCATTGGGGGAGCGATAGCAAGGAAGAGAGTTAGATATCAAGAGTCATAGATAGATAGATAGATTGATGGATGGATGGACGGCAAGGCAAGCATCTGATTGACAGTGGTCCGTGATCTGCTGTTATGCTACTATGCTACTGACCATTGGGGGAGCGATAGCAAGCAAGAGAGTTAGATATCAAGAGTCATAGATAGATAGATAGATAGATAGATAGATATATAGATAGATAGATAGATAGATGGATGGATGGACGGCAAGGCAAGCATCTGATTGACAGTGGTCCGTGATCTGCTGTTATGCTACTATGCTACTGACCATTGGGGTAGCGATAGCAAGCAAGAGAGTTAGATATCGAGAGTCATAGATAGATAGATAGATAGATGGATGGATGGACGGCAAGGCAAGCATCTGATTGACAGTGGTCCGTGATCTGCTGTTATGCTACAATGCTACTGACCATTGGGGGAGCGATAGCAAGCAAGAGAGTTAGATATGAAGAGTCATAGATAGATAGATAGATAGATGGATGGATGGACGGCAAGGCAAGCATCTGATTGACAGTGGTCCGTGATCTGCAGTTATGCTACTATGCTACTGACCATTGGGGGAGCAATAATAAGCAAGAGAGTTAGATATCAAGAGTCATAGATAGATAGATAGATAGATGGATGGATGGACGGCAAGGCAAGCATCTGATTGACAGTGGTCCGTGATCTGCTGTTATGCTACTATGCTACTGACCATTGGGGGAGCAATAATAAGCAAGAGAGTTAGATATCAAGAGTCATAGATAGATAGATGGATGGATGGATGGACGGCAAGGCAAGCATCTGATTGACAGTGGTCCGTGATCTGCTGTTATGCTACTATGCTACTGACCATTGGGGGAGCGATAGCAAGCAAGAGAGTTAGATATCAAGAGTCATAGATAGATAGATAGATAGATAGATAGATAGATGGATGGATGGACGGCAAGGCAAGCATCTGATTGACAGTGGTCCGTGATCTGCTGTTATGCTACTATGCTACTGACCATTAAGGGAACGATAGCAAGCAAGAGAGTTAGATATTGAGAGTCATAGATAGATAGATAGATAGATGGATGGATGGACGGCAAGGCAAGCATCTGATTGACAGTGGTCCGTGATCTGCTGTTATGCTACAATGCTACTGACCATTTGGGGAGCGATAGCAAGGAAGAGAGTTAGATATCAAGAGTCATAGATAGATAGATAGATTGATGGATGGATGGACGGCAAGGCAAGCATCTGATTGACAGTGGTCCGTGATCTGCTGTTATGCTACTATGCTACTGACCATTGGGGGAGCGATAGCAAGCAAGAGAGTTAGATATCAAGAGTGATAGATAGATAGATAGATGGATGGATGGACGGCAAGGCAAGCATCTGATTGACAGTGGTCCGTGATCTGCTGTTATGCTACTATGCTACTGACCATTGGGGGAGCGATAGCAAGCAAGAGAGTTAGATATCAAGAGTCATAGATAGATAGATAGATAGATGGATGGACGGCAAGGCAAGCATCTGATTGACAGTGGTCCGTGATCTGCTGTTATGCTACTATGCTACTGACCATTGGGGGAGCGATAGCAAGCAAGAGAGTTAGATATCGAGAGTCATAGATAGATAGATAGATAGATGGATGGATGGACGGCAAGGCAAGCATCTGATTGACAGTGGTCCATGATCTGCTGTTATGCTACTATGCTACTGACCATTGGGGGAGCGATAGCAAGCAAGAGAGTTAGATATCAAGAGTCATAGATAGATAGATAGATAGATAGATGGATGGACGGCAAGGCAAGCATCTGATTGACAGTGGTCCGTGATCTGCTGTTATGCTACTATGCTACTGACCATTGGGGGAGCGATAGCAAGCAAGAGAGTTAGATATCAAGAGTCATAGATAGATAGATAGATAGATAGATGGATGGATGGACGGCAAGGCAAGCATCTGATTGACAGTGGTCCGTGATCTGCTGTTATGCTACTATGCTACTGACCAATGGGGGAGCGATAGCAAGCAAGAGAGTTAGATATCAAGAGTCATAGATAGATAGATAGATAGATGGATGGACGGCAAGGCAAGCATCTGATTGACAGTGGTCCGTGATCTGCTGTTATGCTACTATGCTACTGACCATTGGGGGAGCGATAGCAAGCAAGAGAGTTAGATATCGAGAGTCATAGATAGATAGATAGATAGATGGATGGATGGACGGCAAGGCAAGCATCTGATTGACAGTGGTCCGTGATCTGCTGTTATGCTACTATGCTACTGACCATTGGGGGAGCGATAGCAAGCAAGAGAGGATATCGAGAGTCATAGATAGATAGATAGATAGATTGATGGATGGATGGACGGCAAGGCAAGCATCTGATTGACAGTGGTCCGTGATCTGCTGTTATGCTACTATGCTACTGACCATTGGGGGAGCGATAGCAAGCAAGAGAGTTAGATATCGAGAGTCATTGATAGATAGATAGATGGATGGATGGATGGACGGCAAGGCAAGCATCTGATTGACAGTGGTCCGTGATCTGCTGTTATGCTACTATGCTACTGACCATTGGGGGAGCGATAGCAAGCAAGAGAGTTAGATATCGAGAGTCATAGATAGATAGATAGATAGATGGATGGATGGACGGCAAGGCAAGCATCTGATTGACAGTGGTCCGTGATCTGCTGTTATGCTACAATGCTACTGACCATTGGGGGAGCGATAGCAAGCAAGAGAGTTAGATATCAAGAGTCATAGATAGATAGATAGATAGATGGATGGATGGCAAGGCAAGCATCTGATTGACAGTGGTCCGTGATCTGCTGTTATGCTACTATGCTACTGACCATTGGGGGAGCGATAGCAAGCAAGAGAGTTAGATATCGAGAGTCATTGATAGATAGATAGATAGATGGATGGATGGATGGACGGCAAGGCAAGCATCTGATTGACAGTGGTCCGTGATCTGCTGTTATGCTACTATGCTACTGACCATTGGGGGAGCGATAGCAAGCAAGAGAGTTAGATATCGAGAGTCATAAATAGATAGATAGATAGATGGATGGATGGACGGCAAGGCAAGCATCTGATTGACAGTGTTCCGTGATCTGCTGTTATGCTACTATGCTACTGACCATTGGGGGAGCGATAGCAAGCAAGAGAGTTAGATATCAAGAGTCATAGATAGATAGATAGATAGATGGATGGACGGCAAGGCAAGCATCTGATTGACAGTGGTCCGTGATCTGCTGTTATGCTACTATGCTACTGACCATTGGGGGAGCGATAGCAAGCAAGAGAGTTAGATATCGAGAGTCATAAATAGATAGATAGATAGATGGATGGATGGACGGCAAGGCAAGCATCTGATTGACAGTGTTCCGTGATCTGCTGTTATGCTACTATGCTACTGACCATTGGGGGAGCGATAGCAAGCAAGAGAGTTAGATATCAAGAGTCATAGATAGATAGATAGATAGATGGATGGACGGCAAGGCAAGCATCTGATTGACAGTGGTCCGTGATCTGCTGTTATGCTACTATGCTACTGACCATTGGGGGAGCGATAGCAAGCAAGAGAGTTAGATATCGAGAGTCATTGATAGATAGATAGATAGATGGATGGATGGATGGACGGCAAGGCAAGCATCTGATTGACAGTGGTCCGTGATCTGCTGTCATGCTACTATGCTACTGACCATTGGGGGAGCGATAGCAAGCAAGAGAGTTAGATATCAAGAGTCATAGATAGATAGATAGATAGATAGATGGATGGATGGACGGCAAGGCAAGCATCTGATTGACAGTGGTCCGTGATCTGCTGTTATGCTACTATGCTACTGACCAATGGGGGAGCGATAGCAAGCAAGAGAGTTAGATATCAAGAGTCATAGATAGATAGATAGATAGATGGATGGACGGCAAGGCAAGCATCTGATTGACAGTGGTCCGTGATCTGCTGTTATGCTACTATGCTACTGACCATTGGGGGAGCGATAGCAAGCAAGAGAGTTAGATATCGAGAGTCATAGATAGATAGATAGATAGATGGATGGATGGACGGCAAGGCAAGCATCTGATTGACAGTGGTCCGTGATCTGCTGTTATGCTACTATGCTACTGACCATTGGGGGAGCGATAGCAAGCAAGAGAGGATATCGAGAGTCATAGATAGATAGATAGATAGATAGATGGATGGATGGACGGCAAGGCAAGCATCTGATTGACAGTGGTCCGTGATCTGCTGTTATGCTACTATGCTACTGACCATTGGGGGAGCGATAGCAAGCAAGAGAGTTAGATATCGAGAGTCATTGATAGATAGATAGATAGATGGATGGATGGATGGACGGTAAGGCAAGCATCTGATTGACAGTGGTCCGTGATCTGCTGTTATGCTACTATGCTACTGACCATTGGGGGAGCGATAGCAAGCAAGAGAGTTAGATATCGAGAGTCATTGATAGATAGATAGATGGATGGATGGATGGACGGCAAGGCAAGCATCTGATTGACAGTGGTCCGTGATCTGCTGTTATGCTACTATGCTACTGACCATTGGGGGAGCGATAGCAAGCAAGAGAGTTAGATATCGAGAGTCATAGATAGATAGATAGATAGATGGATGGATGGACGGCAAGGCAAGCATCTGATTGACAGTGGTCCGTGATCTGCTGTTATGCTACAATGCTACTGACCATTGGGGGAGCGATAGCAAGCAAGAGAGTTAGATATCAAGAGTCATAGATAGATAGATAGATAGATGGATGGATGGACGGCAAGGCAAGCATCTGATTGACAGTGGTCCGTGATCTGCAGTTATGCTACTATGCTACTGACCATTGGGGGAGCGATAGCAAGCAAGAGAGTTAGATATCGAGAGTCATAGATAGATAGATAGATAGATGGATGGATGGATGGACGGCAAGGCAAGCATCTGATTGACAGTCATCCGTGATCTGCTGTTATGCTACTATGCTACTGACCATTGGGGGAGCAATAATAAGCAAGAGAGTTAGATATCAAGAGTCATAGATAGATAGATAGATAGATGGATGGATGGCAAGGCAAGCATCTGATTGACAGTGGTCCGTGATCTGCTGTTATGCTACTATGCTACTGACCATTGGGGGAGCGATAGCAAGCAAGAGAGTTAGATATCGAGAGTCATTGATAGATAGATAGATAGATGGATGGATGGATGGACGGCAAGGCAAGCATCTGATTGACAGTGGTCCGTGATCTGCTGTTATGCTACTATGCTACTGACCATTGGGGGAGCGATAGCAAGCAAGAGAGTTAGATATCGAGAGTCATAAATAGATAGATAGATAGATGGATGGATGGACGGCAAGGCAAGCATCTGATTGACAGTGTTCCGTGATCTGCTGTTATGCTACTATGCTACTGACCATTGGGGGAGCGATAGCAAGCAAGAGAGTTAGATATCAAGAGTCATAGATAGATAGATAGATAGATGGATGGACGGCAAGGCAAGCATCTGATTGACAGTGGTCCGTGATCTGCTGATATGCTACTACGCTACTGACCATTGGGGGAGCGATAGCAAGCAAGAGAGTTAGATATCGAGAGTCATTGATAGATAGATAGATAGATGGATGGATGGATGGACGGCAAGGCAAGCATCTGATTGACAGTGGTCCGTGATCTGCTGTTATGCTACTATGCTACTGACCATTGGGGGAGCGATAGCAAGCAAGAGAGTTAGATATCAAGAGTCATAGATAGATAGATAGATAGATAGATGGATGGATGGACGGCAAGGCAAGCATCTGATTGACAGTGGTCCGTGATCTGCTGTTATGCTACTATGCTACTGACCAATGGGGGAGCGATAGCAAGCAAGAGAGTTAGATATCAAGAGTCATAGATAGATAGATAGATAGATGGATGGATGGACGGCAAGGCAAGCATCTGATTGACAGTGGTCCGTGATCTGCTGTTATGCTACTATGCTACTGACCATTGGGGGAGCGATAGCAAGCAAGAGAGGATATCGAGAGTCATAGATAGATAGATAGATAGATGGATGGATGGACGGCAAGGCAAGCATCTGATTGACAGTGGTCCGTGATCTGCTGTTATGCTACTATGCTACTGACCATTGGGGGAGCGATAGCAAGCAAGAGAGTTAGATATCGAGAGTCATAGATAGATAGATAGATAGATGGATGGATGGATGGACGGTAAGGCAAGCATCTGATTGACAGTGGTCCGTGATCTGCTGTTATGCTACTATGCTACTGACCATTGGGGGAGCGATAGCAAGCAAGAGAGTTAGATATCAAGAGTCATAGATAGATAGATGGATGGATGGACGGCAAGGCAAGCATCTGATTGACAGTGGTCCGTGATCTGCTGTTATGCTACTATGCTACTGACCATTGGGGGAGCGATAGCAAGCAAGAGAGTTAGATATCGAGAGTCATAGATAGATAGATAGATAGATGGATGGATGGACGGCAAGGCAAGCATCTGATTGACAGTGGTCCGTGATCTGCTGTTATGCTACAATGCTACTGACCATTGGGGGAGCGATAGCAAGCAAGAGAGTTAGATATCAAGAGTCATAGATAGATAGATAGATAGATGGATGGATGGACGGCAAGGCAAGCATCTGATTGACAGTGGTCCGTGATCTGCTGTTATGCTACTATGCTACTGACCAATGGGGGAGCGATAGCAAGCAAGAGAGTTAGATATCAAGAGTCATAGATAGATAGATAGATAGATGGATGGACGGCAAGGCAAGCATCTGATTGACAGTGGTCCGTGATCTGCTGTTATGCTACTATGCTACTGACCATTGGGGGAGCGATAGCAAGCAAGAGAGTTAGATATCGAGAGTCATAGATAGATAGATAGATAGATGGATGGATGGACGGCAAGGCAAGCATCTGATTGACAGTGGTCCGTGATCTGCTGTTATGCTACTATGCTACTGACCATTGGGGGAGCGATAGCAAGCAAGAGAGGATATCGAGAGTCATAGATAGATAGATAGATAGATAGATGGACGGATGGACGGCAAGGCAAGCATCTGATTCACAGTGGTCCGTGATCTGCTGTTATGCTACTATGCTACTGACCATTGGGGGAGCGATAGCAAGCAAGAGAGTTAGATATCGAGAGTCATTGATAGATAGATAGATAGATGGATGGATGGATGGACGGTAAGGCAAGCATCTGATTGACAGTGGTCCGTGATCTGCTGTTATGCTACTATGCTACTGACCATTGGGGGAGCGATAGCAAGCAAGAGAGTTAGATATCGAGAGTCATTGATAGATAGATAGATGGATGGATGGATGGACGGCAAGGCAAGCATCTGATTGACAGTGGTCCGTGATCTGCTGTTATGCTACTATGCTACTGACCATTGGGGGAGCGATAGCAAGCAAGAGAGTTAGATATCAAGAGTCATAGATAGATAGATAGATAGATGGATGGATGGACGGCAAGGCAAGCATCTGATTGACAGTGGTCCGTGATCTGCAGTTATGCTACTATGCTACTGACCATTGGGGGAGCGATAGCAAGCAAGAGAGTTTGATATCGAGAGTCATAGATAGATAGATAGATAGATGGATGGATGGATGGACGGCAAGGCAAGCATCTGATTGACAGTGGTCCGTGATCTGCTGTTATGCTACTATGCTACTGACCATTGGGGGAGCAATAATAAGCAAGAGAGTTAGATATCAAGAGTCATAGATAGATAGATAGATAGATGGATGGATGGCAAGGCAAGCATCTGATTGACAGTGGTCCGTGATCTGCTGTTATGCTACTATGCTACTGACCATTGGGGGAGCGATAGCAAGCAAGAGAGTTAGATATCGAGAGTCATTGATAGATAGATAGATAGATGGATGGATGGATGGACGGCAAGGCAAGCATCTGATTGACAGTGGTCCGTGATCTGCTGTTATGCTACTATGCTACTGACCATTGGGGGAGCGATAGCAAGCAAGAGAGTTAGATATCGAGAGTCATAAATAGATAGATAGATAGATGGATGGATGGACGGCAAGGCAAGCATCTGATTGACAGTGTTCCGTGATCTGCTGTTATGCTACTATGCTACTGACCATTGGGGGAGCGATAGCAAGCAAGAGAGTTAGATATCAAGAGTCATAGATAGATAGATAGATAGATGGATGGACGGCAAGGCAAGCATCTGATTGACAGTGGTCCGTGATCTGCTGTTATGCTACTATGCTACTGACCATTGGGGGAGCGATAGCAAGCAAGAGAGTTAGATATCGAGAGTCATTGATAGATAGATAGATAGATGGATGGATGGATGGACGGCAAGGCAAGCATCTGATTGACAGTGGTCCGTGATCTGCTGTTATGCTACTATGCTACTGACCATTGGGGGAGCGATAGCAAGCAAGAGAGTTAGATATCAAGAGTTATAGATAGATAGATAGATAGATAGATAGATAGATAGATGGATGGACGGCAAGGCTAGCATCTGATTGACAGTGGTCCGTGATCTGCTGTTATGCTACTATGCTACTGACCATTGGGGGAGCGATAGCAAGCAAGAGAGTTAGATATCGAGAGTCATTGATAGATAGATAGATAGATGGATGGATGGATGGACGGCAAGGCAAGCATCTGATTGACAGTGGTCCGTGATCTGCTGTTATGCTACTATGCTACTGACCATTGAGGGAGCGATAGCAAGCAAGAGAGTTAGATATCAAGAGTCATAGATAGATAGATAGATAGATAGATAGATGGATGGATGGACGGCAAGGCAAGCATCTGATTGACAGTGGTCCGTGATCTGCTGTTATGCTACTATGCTACTGACCAATGGGGGAGCGATAGCAAGCAAGAGAGTTAGATATCAAGAGTCATAGATAGATAGATAGATAGATGGATGGACGGCAAGGCAAGCATCTGATTGACAGTGGTCCGTGATCTGCTGTTATGCTACTATGCTACTGACCATTGGGGGAGCGATAGCAAGCAAGAGAGTTAGATATCGAGAGTCATAGATAGATAGATAGATAGATGGATGGATGGACGGCAAGGCAAGCATCTGATTGACAGTGGTCCGTGATCTGCTGTTATGCTACTATGCTACTGACCATTGGGGGAGCGATAGCAAGCAAGAGAGGATATCGAGAGTCATAGATAGATAGATAGATAGATAGATGGATGGATGGACGGCAAGGCAAGCATCTGATTGACAGTGGTCCGTGATCTGCTGTTATGCTACTATGCTACTGACCATTGGGGGAGCGATAGCAAGCAAGAGAGTTAGATATCGAGAGTCATTGATAGATAGATAGATAGATGGATGGATGGATGGACGGTAAGGCAAGCATCTGATTGACAGTGGTCCGTGATCTGCTGTTATGCTACTATGCTACTGACCATTGGGGGAGCGATAGCAAGCAAGAGAGTTAGATATCGAGAGTCATTGATAGATAGATAGATGGATGGATGGATGGACGGCAAGGCAAGCATCTGATTGACAGTGGTCCGTGATCTGCTGTTATGCTACTATGCTACTGACCATTGGGGGAGCGATAGCAAGCAAGAGAGTTAGATATCGAGAGTCATAGATAGATAGATAGATAGATGGATGGATGGACGGCAAGGCAAGCATCTGATTGACAGTGGTCCGTGATCTGCTGTTATGCTACAATGCTACTGACCATTGGGGGAGCAATAGCAAGCAAGAGAGTTAGATATCAAGAGTCATAGATAGATAGATAGATAGATGGATGGATGGACGGCAAGGCAAGCATCTGATTGACAGTGGTCCGTGATCTGCAGTTATGCTACTATGCTACTGACCATTGGGGGAGCGATAGCAAGCAAGAGAGTTAGATATCGAGAGTCATAGATAGATAGATAGATAGATGGATGGATGGATGGACGGCAAGGCAAGCATCTGATTGACAGTCATCCGTGATCTGCTGTTATGCTACTATGCTACTGACCATTGGGGGAGCAATAATAAGCAAGAGAGTTAGATATCAAGAGTCATAGATAGATAGATAGATAGATGGATGGATGGCAAGGCAAGCATCTGATTGACAGTGGTCCGTGATCTGCTGTTATGCTACTATGCTACTGACCATTGGGGGAGCGATAGCAAGCAAGAGAGTTAGATATCGAGAGTCATTGATAGATAGATAGATAGATGGATGGATGGATGGACGGCAAGGCAAGCATCTGATTGACAGTGGTCCGTGATCTGCTGTTATGCTACTATGCTACTGACCATTGGGGGAGCGATAGCAAGCAAGAGAGTTAGATATCGAGAGTCATAAATAGATAGATAGATAGATGGATGGATGGACGGCAAGGCAAGCATCTGATTGACAGTGTTCCGTGATCTGCTGTTATGCTACTATGCTACTGACCATTGGGGGAGCGATAGCAAGCAAGAGAGTTAGATATCAAGAGTCATAGATAGATAGATAGATAGATGGATGGACGGCAAGGCAAGCATCTGATTGACAGTGGTCCGTGATCTGCTGTTATGCTACTATGCTACTGACCATTGGGGGAGCGATAGCAAGCAAGAGAGTTAGATATCGAGAGTCATTGATAGATAGATAGATAGATGGATGGATGGATGGACGGCAAGGCAAGCATCTGATTGACAGTGGTCCGTGATCTGCTGTTATGCTACTATGCTACTGACCATTGGGGGAGCGATAGCAAGCAAGAGAGTTAGATATCAAGAGTCATAGATAGATAGATAGATAGATAGATGGATGGATGGACGGCAAGGCAAGCATCTGATTGACAGTGGTCCGTGATCTGCTGTTATGCTACTATGCTACTGACCAATGGGGGAGCGATAGCAAGCAAGAGAGTTAGATATCAAGAGTCATAGATAGATAGATAGATAGATGGATGGACGGCAAGGCAAGCATCTGATTGACAGTGGTCCGTGATCTGCTGTTATGCTACTATGCTACTGACCATTGGGGGAGCGATAGCAAGCAAGAGAGTTAGATATCGAGAGTCATAGATAGATAGATAGATAGATGGATGGATGAATGGACGGTAAGGCAAGCATCTGATTGACAGTGGTCCGTGATCTGCTGTTATGCTACTATGCTACTGACCATTGGGGGAGCGATAGCAAGCAAGAGAGTTAGATATCGAGAGTCATTGATAGATAGATAGATGGATGGATGGATGGACGGCAAGGCAAGCATCTGATTGACAGTGGTCCGTGATCTGCTGTTATGCTACTATGCTACTGACCATTGGGGGAGCGATAGCAAGCAAGAGAGTTAGATATCGAGAGTCATAGATAGATAGATAGATAGATGGATGGATGGACGGCAAGGCAAGCATCTGATTGACAGTGGTCCGTGATCTGCTGTTATGCTACAATGCTACTGACCATTGGGGGAGCGATAGCAAGCAAGAGAGTTAGATATCAAGAGTCATAGATAGATAGATAGATAGATGGATGGATGGACGGCAAGGCAAGCATCTGATTGACAGTGGTCCGTGATCTGCAGTTATGCTACTATGCTACTGACCATTGGGGGAGCGATAGCAAGCAAGAGAGTTAGATATCGAGAGTCATAGATAGATAGATAGATAGATGGATGGATGGATGGACGGCAAGGCAAGCATCTGATTGACAGTGGTCCGTGATCTGCAGTTATGCTACTATGCTACTGACCATTGGGGGAGCGATAGCAAGCAAGAGAGTTAGATATCGAGAGTCATAGATAGATAGATAGATAGATGGATGGATGGATGGACGGCAAGGCAAGCATCTGATTGACAGTGGTCCGTGATCTGCTGTTATGCTACTATGCTACTGACCATTGGGGGAGCAATAATAAGCAAGAGAGTTAGATATCAAGAGTCATAGATAGATAGATAGATAGATAGATGGATGGATGGCAAGGCAAGCATCTGATTGACAGTGGTCCGTGATCTGCTGTTATGCTACTATGCTACTGACCATTGGGGGAGCGATAGCAAGCAAGAGAGTTAGATATCGAGAGTCATTGATAGATAGATAGATAGATGGATGGATGGATGGACGGCAAGGCAAGCATCTGATTGACAGTGGTCCGTGATCTGCTGTTATGCTACTATGCTACTGACCATTGGGGGAGCGATAGCAAGCAAGAGAGTTAGATATCAAGAGTCATAGATAGATAGATAGATAGATGGATGGACGGCAAGGCAAGCATCTGATTGACAGTGGTCCGTGATCTGCTGTTATGCTACTATGTTACTGACCATTGGGGGAGCGATAGCAAGCAAGAGAGTTAGATATCGAGAGTCATAGATAGATAGATAGATAGATAGATGGATGGACGGCAAGGCAAGCATCTGATTGACAGTGGTCCGTGATCTGCTGTTATGCTACTATGCTACTGACCATTGGGGGAGCGATAGCAAGCAAGAGAGGATATCGAGAGTCATAGATAGATAGATAGATAGATGGATGGATGGACGGCAAGGCAAGCATCTGATTGACAGTGGTCCGTGATCTGCTGTTATGCTACTATGCTACTGACCATTGGGGGAGCGATAGCAAGCAAGAGAGTTAGATATCGAGAGTCATAGATAGATAGATAGATAGATGGATGGATGGACGGCAAGGCAAGCATCTGATTGACAGTGGTCCGTGATCTGCTGTTATGCTACAATGCTACTGACCATTGGGGGAGCGATAGCAAGCAAGAGAGTTAGATATCAAGAGTCATAGATAGATAGATAGATAGATGGATGGATGGACGGCAAGGCAAGCATCTGATTGACAGTGGTCCGTGATCTGCAGTTATGCTACTATGCTACTGACCATTGGGGGAGCGATAGCAAGCAAGAGAGTTAGATATCGAGAGTCATAGATAGATAGATAGATAGATGGATGGATGGATGGACGGCAAGGCAAGCATCTGATTGACAGTGGTCCGTGATCTGCAGTTATGCTACTATGCTACTGACCATTGGGGGAGCGATAGCAAGCAAGAGAGTTAGATATCGAGAGTCATAGATAGATAGATAGATAGATGGATGGATGGATGGACGGCAAGGCAAGCATCTGATTGACAGTGGTCCGTGATCTGCTGTTATGCTACTATGCTACTGACCATTGGGGGAGCAATAATAAGCAAGAGAGTTAGATATCAAGAGTCATAGATAGATAGATAGATAGATGGATGGATGGCAAGGCAAGCATCTGATTGACAGTGGTCCGTGATCTGCTGTTATGCTACTATGCTACTGACCATTGGGGGAGCGATAGCAAGCAAGAGAGTTAGATATCGAGAGTCATTGATAGATAGATAGATAGATGGATGGATGGATGGACGGCAAGGCAAGCATCTGATTGACAGTGGTCCGTGATCTGCTGTTATGCTACTATGCTACTGACCATTGGGGGAGCGATAGCAAGCAAGAGAGTTAGATATCGAGAGTCATAGATAGATAGATAGATAGATGGATGGACGGCAAGGCAAGCATCTGATTGACAGTGGTCCGTGATCTGCTGTTATGCTACTATGTTACTGACCATTGGGGGAGCGATAGCAAGCAAGAGAGTTAGATATCGAGAGTCATAGATAGATAGATAGATAGATAGATGGATGGACGGCAAGGCAAGCATCTGATTGACAGTGGTCCGTGATCTGCTGTTATGCTACTATGCTACTGACCATTGGGGGAGCGATAGCAAGCAAGAGAGGATATCGAGAGTCATAGATAGATAGATAGATAGATGGATGGATGGACGGCAAGGCAAGCATCTGATTGACAGTGGTCCGTGATCTGCTGTTATGCTACTATGCTACTGACCATTGGGGGAGCGATAGCAAGCAAGAGAGTTAGATATCGAGAGTCATAGATAGATAGTTAGATTGATGGATGGATGGATGGACGGTAAGGCAAGCATCTGATTGACAGTGGTCCGTGATCTGTTGTTATGCTACTATGCTACTGACCATTGGGGGAGCGATAGCAAGCAAGAGAGTTAGATATCGAGAGTCATTGATAGATAGATAGATGGATGGATGGATGGACGGCAAGGCAAGCATCTGATTGACAGTGGTCCGTGATCTGCTGTTATGCTACAATGCTACTGACCATTGGGGGAGCGATAGCAAGCAAGAGAGTTAGATATCAAGAGTCATAGATAGATAGATAGATAGATGGATGGATGGACGGCAAGGCAAGCATCTGATTGACAGTGGTCCGTGATCTGCAGTTATGCTACTATGCTACTGACCATTGGGGGAGCGATAGCAAGCAAGAGAGTTAGATATCGAGAGTCATAGATAGATAGATAGATAGATGGATGGATGGATGGACGGCAAGGCAAGCATCTGATTGACAGTGGTCCGTGATCTGCTGTTATGCTACTATGCTACTGACCATTGGGGGAGCAATAATAAGCAAGAGAGTTAGATATCAAGAGTCATAGATAGATAGATAGATAGATGGATGGATGGCAAGGCAAGCATCTGATTGACAGTGGTCCGTGATCTGCTGTTATGCTACTATGCTACTGACCATTGGGGGAGCGATAGCAAGCAAGAGAGTTAGATATCGAGAGTCATTGATAGATAGATAGATAGATGGATGGATGGATGGACGGCAAGGCAAGCATCTGATTGACAGTGGTCCGTGATCTGCTGTTATGCTACTATGCTACTGACCATTGGGGGAGCGATAGCAAGCAAGAGAGTTAGATATCGAGAGTCATAAATAGATAGATAGATAGATGGATGGATGGACGGCAAGGCAAGCATCTGATTGACAGTGGTCCGTGATCTGCTGTTATGCTACTATGCTACTGACCATTGGGGGAGCGATAGCAAGCAAGAGAGTTAGATATCGAGAGTCATAGATAGATGGATAGATAGATGGATAGATAGATAGATAGATAGATAGATAGATAGATGGATGGACGGCAAGGCAAGCATCTGATTGACAGTGGTCCGTGATCTGATGTTATGCTACTATGCTACTGACCATTGGGGGAGCGATAGCAAGCAAGAGAGTTAGATATCGAGAGTCATAGATAGATAGATAGATAGATAGATAGATAGATAGATAGATAGATAGATGGATGGATGGACGGCAAGGCAAGCATCTGATTGACAGTGGTCCGTGATCTGATGTTATGCTACTATGCTACTGACCATTGGGGGAGCGATAGCAAGCAAGAGAGTTAGATATCGAGAGTCATACATAGATAGATAGATAGATGGATGGATGGACGGCAAGGCAAGCATCTGATTGACTGTGGTCCATGATCTGCTGATATGCTACTATTCTACTGACCATTGGGGTAGCGATAGCAAGCAAGAGAGTTAGATATCAAGAGTCATAGATAGATAGATTGATGGATGGATGGATGGACGGCAAGGCAAGCATCTGATTGACAGTGGTCCGTGATCTGCTGTTATGCTACTATGCTACTGACCATTGGGGGAGCGATAGCAAGCAAGAGAGTTAGATATCGAGAGTCATAGATAGATAGATAGATGGATGGATGGATGGACGGCAAGGCAAGCATCTGATTGACAGTGGTTCGTGATTTGCTGTTATGCTACTATGCTACTGACCATTGGGGAAGCGATAGCAAGCAAGAGAGTTAGATATCGAGAGTCATAGATAGATAGATAGATAGATGGATGGATGGACGGCAAGGCAAGCATCTGATTGACAGTGGTCCGTGATCTGATGTTATGCTTCTATGCTACTGACCATTGGGGGAGCGATAGCAAGCAAGAGAGTTAGATATCGAGAGTCATAGATAGATAGATAGATAGATGGATGGATGGACGGCAAGGCAAGCATCTGATTGACAGTGGTCCATGATCTGCTGATATGCTACTATTCTACTGACCATTGGGGTAGCGATAGCAAGCAAGAGAGTTAGATATCAAGAGTCATAGATAGATAGATAGATGGATGGATGGATGGACGGCAAGGCAAGCATCTGATTGACAGTGGTCCGTGATCTGATGTTATGCTACTATGCTACTGACCATTGGGGGAGCGATAGCAAGCAGGAGAGTTAGATATCGAGAGTCATAGACAGATAGATAGATAGATGGATGGATGGACGGCAAGGCAAGCATCTGATTGACAGTGGTCCGTGATCTGCTGTTATGCTACTATGCTACTGACCATTGAGGGAGCGATAGCAAGCAAGAGAATTAGATATCGAGAGTCATAGATAGATATATAGATGGATGGACGGCAAGGCAAGCATCTGATTGACAGTGGTCCGTGATCTGCTGTTATGCTACTATGCTACTGACCATTGGGGGAGCGATAGCAAGCAAGAGAGTTAGATATCGAGAGTCATAGATAGATAGATAGATAGATGGATGGATGGATGGACGGCAAGGCAAGCATCTGATTGACAGTGGTCCGTGATCTGCTGTTATGTTACAATGCTACTGACCATTGGGGGAGCGATACCAAGCAAGAGAGTTAGATATCGAGAGTCATAGATAGATAGATAGATAGATAGATGGATGGATGGACGGCAAGGCAAGCATCTGATTGACAGTGGTCCATGTTCTGCTGTTATGCTACAATGATACTGACCATTGGGGGAGCGATACCAAGCAAGAGAGTTAGATATCGAGAGTCATAGATAGATGGATGGATGGATGGACGGCAAGGCAAGCATCTGATTGACAGTGGTCCGTGATCTGCTGTTATGCTACAATGCTACTGACCATTGGGGGAGCGATAGCAAGCAAGAGAGTTAGATATCAAGAGTCATAGATAGATAGATAGATAGATGGATGGATGGACGGCAAGGCAAGCATCTGATTGACAGTGGTCCGTGATCTGCAGTTATGCTACTATGCTACTGACCATTGGGGGAGCGATAGCAAGCAAGAGAGTTAGATATCGAGAGTCATAGATAGATAGATAGATAGATGGATGGATGGATGGACGGCAAGGCAAGCATCTGATTGACAGTGGTCCGTGATCTGCAGTTATGCTACTATGCTACTGACCATTGGGGGAGCGATAGCAAGCAAGAGAGTTAGATATCGAGAGTCATAGATAGATAGATAGATAGATGGATGGATGGATGGACGGCAAGGCAAGCATCTGATTGACAGTGGTCCGTGATTTGCTGTTATGCTACTATGCTACTGACCATTGGGGGAGCAATAATAAGCAAGAGAGTTAGATATCAAGAGTCATAGATAGATAGATTGATGGATGGATGGATGGACGGCAAGGCAAGCATCTGATTGACAGTGGTCCGTGATCTGCTGTTATGCTACTATGCTACTGACCATTGGGGGAGCGATAGCAAGCAAGAGAGTTAGATATCGAGAGTCATAGATAGATAGATAGATAGATGGATGGATGGACGGCAAGGCAAGCATCTGATTGACAGTGGTCCGTGATTTGATGTTATGCTACTATGCTACTGACCATTGGGGAAGCGATAGCAAGCAAGAGAGTTAGATATCGAGAGTCATAGATAGATAGATAGATAGATGGATGGATGGACGGCAAGGCAAGCATCTGATTGACAGTGGTCCGTGATCTGATGTTATGCTACTATGCTACTGACCATTGGGGGAGCGATAGCAAGCAAGAGAGTTAGATATCGAGAGTCATAGATAGATAGATAGATAGATGGATGGATGGACGGCAAGGCAAGCATCTGATTGACTGTGGTCCATGATCTGCTGATATGCTACTATTCTACTGACCATTGGGGTAGCGATAGCAAGCAAGAGAGTTAGATATCAAGAGTCATAGATAGATAGATAGATGGATAGATGGATGGACGGCAAGGCAAGCATCTGATTGACAGTGGTCCGTGATCTGATGTTATGCTACTATGCTACTGACCATTGGGGGAGCGATAGCAAGCAGGAGAGATAGATATCGAGAGTCATAGACAGATAGATAGATAGATGGATGGATGGACGGCAAGGCAAGCATCTGATTGACAGTGGTCCGTGATCTGCTGTTATGCTACTATGCTACTGACCATTGAGGGAGCGATAGCAAGCAAGAGAATTAGATATCGAGAGTCATAGATAGATATATAGATGGATGGACGGCAAGGCAAGCATCTGATTGACAGTGGTCCGTGATCTGCTGTTATGCTACTATGCTACTGACCATTGGGGGAGCGATAGCAAGCAAGAGAGTTAGATATCGAGAGTCATAGATAGATACATAGATAGATGGATGGATGGATGGACGGCAAGGCAAGCATCTGATTGACAGTGGTCCATGTTCTGCTGTTATGCTACAATGATACTGACCATTGGGGGAGCGATACCAAGCAAGAGAGTTAGATATCGAGAGTCATAGATAGATGGATGGATGGATGGACGGCAAGGCAAGCATCTGATTTACAGTGGTCCGTGATCTGCTGTTATGCTACTATGCTACTAAACATTGGGGAACGATAGCATGCAAGAGAGTTAGATATCGAGAGTCATAGCTAGATAGATAGATAGATGGATGGATGGACGGCAAGGCAAGCATCTGATTGACAGTGGTCTGTGATCTGCTGTTATGCTACTATGCTACTGACCATTGAGGGAGCGATAGCAAGCAAGAGAATTAGATATCGAGAGTCATCGATAGATATATAGATGGATGGACGGCAAGGCAAGCATCTGATTGACAGTGGTCCGTGATCTGCTGTTATGCTACTATGCTACTGACCATTGGGGGAGCGATAGCAAGCAAGAGAGTTAGATAGCGAGAGTCATAGATAGATAGATAGATAGATAGATGGATGGATGGACGGCAAGGCAAGCATCTGATTGACAGTGGTCCGTGAACTGCTGTTATGCTACTATGCTACTGACCATTGGGGGAGCGATAGCAAGCAAGAGAGTTAGATATCGAGAGTCATAGATAGATAGATAGATAGATAGATGGATGGATGGATGGATGGCAAGGCAAGCATCTGATTGACAGTGGTCCGTGATCTGCTGTTATGCTACTATGCTACTGACCATTGGGGGAGCGATAGCAAGCAAGAGAGTTATATATCAAGAGTCATAGATAGACAGATAGATAGATAGATAGATGGATGGATGGATGGATGGACGGCAAGGCAAGCACCTGATTGACAGCGGTCCGTGATCTGCTGTTATGCTACTATCAGCAGCAGCAGCGGCAGATTTGGCGCCGAGGCTTAGTTGGTTAAAGCGCCTGTCTAGTAAACAGGAGGTCCTGGGTTCAAATCCCAGCGGTGCCTTGGTTTATGTTGGCCTAGGCAATGGAAAGGAAGTTTCTAAACGCTCGATACATTTTTGCAAGATGGACGTCCGCAGCAAGCAGCTTAAGGTTACTGTAGCCGCAGTCTGGCAAGCTGACCGCCAGAAGTAGAAACAATAACAAGGGGCGGGGGGAAAAGTGGGCCGTCCCTGGGTGGGTTCGAACCACCATCCTTTCGGTTAACAGCCAAACGCGCTGACCGATTGCGCCACAGAGACAGACGGAGGTGTTGCGGTTGCTGCAGTCGTGCAGTTCCTTCACAGTTGCCAGAAATCATTTCCAGCACACGATTTTCTTTGTCGTTGAATGCAACATACGTGACCATTGGGGGAGCGATAGCAAGCAAGAGAGTTAGATATCGAGAGTCATAGATAGATAGATAGATAGATGGATGGATGGATGGACGGCAAGGCAAGCATCTGATTGCAAGATAGGCTTATCGTAAAGCCATCAGAGGACGTAATGAACCGGAAAGCCAACTGGACAGACGCCGGTTTGTAAAGATGAACCAGAACCCAAAGGACACGCGCTACGGCCAACATCCAATTCCCATTGCCGCCCCTGGACAGTCGCAACAGGGAGCTTGTTGCTCCCGTCAACCTTACGTTTTCACCTCTGTGTGCTTCCTTTGTTGCAGCCTGCATCCAGATTTTGTTTTGTTTTGTTTTGTTTTGTTTTGTTTTGTTTTGTTTTGTTTTGTTTTGTTTTGTTTTGTTTTGTTTTGTTTTGTTTTGTTTTGTTTTGTTTTGTTTTGTGCCATACACCTGAGTGTAGGCACTGGGGAATGGGAGAGTCCTGGCACCGTGGCTTAGTTGGTCAAAGCGCCTGTCTTGTAAACAGGAAACCCTGGGTTCGACTCCCAGCAGTGCCTTGGTTTATGTTGGCCTAGGCAATAGAAAGGAAGTTTCTAAACGCTCAATACATTTTTGCAAGATGGCCGTCCGCAGCAAGCAGCTTAAGGTTACTGTAGCCGCAGTCTGGCAAGCTGACTGCCAGAAGTAGAAACAATAACAAGGGGCGGGGGGAAAAGTGGGCCGTCCCTGGGTGGATTCGAACCACCATCCTTTCGGTTAACAGCCAAACGCGCTGACCGATTGCGCCACAGAGACAGACAGAGGTGTTGTGTTTGCTGCAGTCGTGCAGTTCCTTCACAGTTGCCAAAAATCATTTCCAGCACACGATTTTCTTTGTCGTTGAATGCAACATACGTGACCATTGGGGGAGCGATAGCAAGCAAGAGAGTTAGATAACAAGAGTCATAGATAGATAGATAGATAGATGGATGGACGGCAAGGCAAGCATCTGATTGACAGTGGTCCATGATCTGCTGTTATGCTACTATGCTACTGACCATTGGGGGAGCGATAGCAAGCAAGAGAGTTAGATATCGAGAGTCATTGATAGATAGATAGATAGATAGATGGATGGATGGACGGCAAGGCAAGCATCTGATTGACAGTGGTCCGTGATCTGCTGTTATGCTACTATGCTACTGACCATTGGGGGAGCGATAGCAAGCAAGAGAGTTAGATATCGAGAGTCATAGATAGATAGATAGATAGATAGATGGATGGACGGCAAGGCAAGCATCTGATTGACAGTGGTCCGTGATCTGCTGATTTGCTACTATGCTACTGACCATTGGGGGAGCGATAGCAAGCAAGAGAGTTAGATATCGAGTCATTAATTGATAGATAGATAGATGGATGGATGGACAGCAAGGCAAGCATCTGATTGACAGTGGTCCGTGATCTGCTGTTATGCTACAATGCTACTGACCATTGGGGGAGCGATAGCAAGCAAGAGAGTTAGATATCAAGAGTCATAGATAGATAGATAGATTGATGGATGGATGGACGGCAAGGCAAGCATCTGATTGACAGTGGTCCGTGATCTGCTGTTATGCTACTATGCTACTGACCATTGGGGGAGCGATAGCAAGCAAGAGAGTTAGATATCGAGAGTCATAGATAGATAGATAGATAGATGGATGGACGGCAAGGCAAGCATCTGATTGACTGTGGTCCGTGATCTGCTGTTATGCTACTATGCTACTGACCATTGGGGGAGCGATAGCAAGCAAGAGAGTTAGATATCGAGAGTCATTGATAGATAGATAGATAGATGGATGGATGGATGGACGGCAAGGCAAGCATCTGATTGACAGTGGTCCGTGATCTGCTGTTATGCTACTATGCAACTGACCATTGGGGGAGAGATAGCAAGCAAGAGAGTTAGATATCAAGAGTCATAGATAGATAGATGGATGGATGGACGGCAAGGCAAGCATCTGATTGACAGTGGTCCGTGATCTGCTGTTATGCTACTATGCTACTGACCATTGGGGGAGCGATAGCAAGCAAGAGAGTTAGATATCGAGAGTCATAGATAGATAGATAGATAGATGGATGGATGGACGGCAAGGCAAGCATCTGATTGACAGTGGTCCGTGATCTGCTGTTATGCTACTATGCTACTGACCATTGGGGGAGCGATAGCAAGCAAGAGAGTTAGATATCAAGAGTCATAGATAGATAGATAGATAGATGGATGGACGGCAAGGCAAGCATCTGATTGACAGTGGTCCGTGATCTGCTGTTATGCTACTATGCTACTGACCATTGGGGGAGCGATAGCAAGCAAGAGAGTTAGATATCGAGAGTCATAGATAGATAGATAGATAGATGGATGGACGGCAAGGCAAGCATCTGATTGACAGTGGTCCGTGATCTGCTGTTATGCTACTATGCTACTGACCATTGGGGGAGCGATAGCAAGCAAGAGAGTTAGATATCGAGAGTCATAGATAGATAGATAGATAGATGGATGGATGGACGGCAAGGCAAGCATCTGATTGACAGTGGTCCGTGATCTGCTGTTATGCTACAATGCTAATGACCATTGGGGGAGCGATAGCAAGCAAGAGAGTTAGATATCAAGAGTCATAGATAGATAGATAGATAGATGGATGGATGGACGGCAAGGCAAGCATCTGATTGACAGTGGTCCGTGATCTGCTGTTATGCTACTATGCTACTGACCATTGGGGGAGCGATAGCAAGCAAGAGAGTTAGATATCAAGAGTCATAGATAGATAGATAGATGGATGGATGGACGGCAAGGCAAGCATCTGATTGACAGTGGTCCGTGATCTGCTGTTATGCTACTATGCTACTGACCATTGGGGGAGCGATAGCAAGCAAGAGAGTTAGATATCGAGAGTCATAGATAGATAGATAGATAGATGGATGGACGGCAAGGCAAGCATCTGATTGACAGTGGTCCGTGATCTGCTGTTATGCTACTATGCTACTGACCATTGGGGGAGCGATAGCAAGCAAGAGAGTTAGATATCGAGAGTCATAGATAGATAGATAGATAGATGGATGGATGGACGGCAAGGCAAGCATCTGATTGACAGTGGTCCGTGATCTGCTGTTATGCTACAATGCTAATGACCATTGGGGGAGTGATAGCAAGCAAGAGAGTTAGATATCAAGAGTCATAGATAGATAGATAGATAGATGGATGGATGGACGGCAAGGCAAGCATCTGATTGACAGTGGTCCGTGATCTGCTGTTATGCTACTATGCTACTGACCATTGGGGGAGCGATAGCAAACAAGAGAGTTAGATATCAAGAGTCATAGATAGATAGATAGATAGATGGATGGATGGACGGCAAGGCAAGCATCTGATTGACAGTGGTCCGTGATCTGCTGTTATGCTACAATGCTACTGACCATTGGGGGAGCGATAGCAAGCAAGAGAGTTAGATATCAAGAGTCATAGATAGATAGATAGATAGATGGATGGATGGACGGCAAGGCAAGCATCTCTCTTGACAGTGGTCCGTGATCTGCTGTTATGCTACTATGCTACTGACCATTGGGGGAGCGATAGCAAGCAAGAGAGTTAGATATCAAGAGTCATAGATAGATAGATAGATAGATGGATGGATGGACGGCAAGGCAAGCATCTGATTGACAGTGGTCCGTAATCTGCTGTTATGCTACTATGCTACTGACCATTGGGGGAGCGATAGCAAGCAAGAGAGTTAGATATCAAGAGTCATAGATAGATAGATGGATGGATGGATGGACGGCAAGGCAAGCATCTGATTGACAGTGGTCCGTGATCTGCTGTTATGCTACTATGCTACTGACCATTGGGGGAGCGATAGCAAGCAAGAGAGTTAGATATCGAGAGTCATTGATAGATAGATAGATAGATGGATGGATGGATGGACGGCAAGGCAAGCATCTGATTGACAGTGGTCCGTGATCTGCTGTTATGCTACTATGCAACTGACCATTGGGGGAGCGATAGCAAGCAAGAGAGTTAGATATCAAGAGTCATAGATAGATAGATGGATGGATGGACGGCAAGGCAAGCATCTGATTGACAGTGGTCCGTGATCTGCTGTTATGCTACTATGCTACTGACCATTGGGGGAGCGATAGCAAGCAAGAGAGTTAGATATCAAGAGTCATAGATAGATAGATGGATGGATGGATGGACGGCAAGGCAAGCATCTGATTGACAGTGGTCCGTGATCTGCTGTTATGCTACTATGCTACTGACCATTGGGGGAGCGATAGCAAGCAAGAGAGTTAGATATCGAGAGTCATTGATAGATAGATAGATAGATGGATGGATGGATGGACGGCAAGGCAAGCATCTGATTGACAGTGGTCCGTGATCTGCTGTTATGCTACTATGCAACTGACCATTGGGGGAGCGAAAGCAAGCAAGAGAGTTAGATATCTAGAGTCATAGATAGATAGATGGATGGATGGACGGCAAGGCAAGCATCTGATTGACAGTGGTCCGTGATCTGCTGTTATGCTACTATGCTACTGACCATTGGGGGAGCGATAGAAAGCAAGAGAGTTAGATATCGAGAGTCATAGATAGATAGATAGATAGATGGATGGACGGCAAGGCAAGCATCTGATTGACAGTGGTCCGTGATCTGCTGTTATGCTACTATGCTACTGACCATTGGGGGAGCGATAGCAAGCAAGAGAGTTAGATATCGAGAGTCATAGATAGATAGATAGATAGATGGATGGATGGACGGCAAGGCAAGCATCTGATTGACAGTGGTCCGTGATCTGCTGTTATGCTACTATGCTACTGACCATTGGGGGAGCGATAGCAAGCAAGAGAGTTAGATATCAAGAGTCATAGATAGATAGATAGATGGATGGATGGACGGCAAGGCAAGCATCTGATTGACAGTGGTCCGTGATCTGCTGTTATGCTACTATGCTACTGACCATTGGGGGAGCGATAGCAAGCAAGAGAGTTAGATATCGAGAGTCATAGATAGATAGATAGATAGATGGATGGACGGCAAGGCAAGCATCTGATTGACAGTGGTCCGTGATCTGCTGTTATGCTACTATGCTACTGACCATTGAGTGAGCGATAGCAAGCAAGAGAATTAGATATCGAGAGTCATAGATAGATATATAGATGGATGGACGGCAAGGCAAGCATCTGATTGACAGTGGTCCGTGATCTGCTGTTATGCTACTATGCTACTGACCATTGGGGGAGCGATAGCAAGCAAGAGAGTTAGATATCGAGAGTCATAGATAGATAGATAGATAGATAGATGGATGGATGGATGGACGGCAAGGCAAGCATCTGATTGACAGTGGTCCGTGATCTGCTGTTATGCTACAATGCTACTGACCATTGGGGGAGCGATACCAAGCAAGAGAGTTAGATATCGAGAGTCATAGATAGATAGATAGATAGATAGATGGATGGATGGACGGCAAGGCAAGCATCTGATTGACAGTGGTCCATGTTCTGCTGTTATGCTACAATGATACTGACCATTGGGGGAGCGATACCAAGCAAGAGAGTTAGATATCGAGAGTCATAGATAGATGGATGGATGGATGGACGGCAAGGCAAGCATCTGATTTACAGTGGTCCGTGATCTGCTGTTATGCTACTATGCAACTGACCATTGGGGAACGATAGCATGCAAGAGAGTTAGATATCGAGAGTCATAGCTAGATAGATAGATAGATGGATGGATGGACGGCAAGGCAAGCATCTGATTGACAGTGGTCTGTGATCTGCTGTTATGCTACTATGCTACTGACCATTGAGGGAGCGATAGCAAGCAAGAGAATTAGATATCGAGAGTCATCGATAGATATATAGATGGATGGACGGCAAGGCAAGCATCTGATTGACAGTGGTCTGTGATCTGCTGTTATGCTACTATGCTACTGACCATTGGGGGAGCGATAGCAAGCAAGAGAGTTAGATAGCGAGAGTCATAGATAGATAGATAGATAGATAGATGGATGGATGGACGGCAAGGCAAGCATCTGATTGACAGTGGTCCGTGAACTGCTGTTATGCTACTATGCTACTGACCATTGGGGGAGCGATAGCAAGCAAGAGAGTTAGATATCGAGAGTCATAGATAGATAGATAGATAGATGGATGGATGGATGGATGGCAAGGCAAGCATCTGATTGACAGTGGTCCGTGATCTGCTGTTATGCTACTATGCTACTGACCATTGGGGGAGCGATAGCAAGCAAGAGAGTTATATATCAAGAGTCATAGATAGACAGATAGATAGATAGATAGATAGATGGATGGATGCATGGATGGACGGCAAGGCAAGCACCTGATTGACAGCGGTCCGTGATCTGCTGTTATGCTACTATCAGCAGCAGCAGCGGCAGATTTGGTGCCGAGGCTTAGTTGGTTAAAGCGCCTGTCTAGTAAACAGGAGGTCCTGGGTTCAAATCCCAGCGGTGCCTTGGTTTATGTTGGCCTAGGCAATGGAAAGGAAGTTTCTAAACGCTCGATACATTTTTGCAAGATGGCCGTCCGCAGCAAGCAGCATAAGGTTACTGTAGCCACAGTCTGGCAAGCTGACCGCCAGAAGTAGAAACAATAACAAGGGGCGGGGGGAAAAGTGGGCCGTCCCTGGGTGGGTTCGAACCACCATCCTTTCGGTTAACAGCCGAACGCGCTGACCGATTGCGCCACAGAGACAGACGGAGGTGTTGCGGTTGCTGCAGTCGTGCAGTTCCTTCACAGTTGCCAGAAATCATTTCCAGCACACGATTTTCTTTGTCGTTGAATGCAACATACGTGACCATTGGGGGAGCGATAGCAAGCAAGAGAGTTAGATATCGAGAGTCATAGATAGATAGATAGATAGATGGATGGATGGATGGACGGCAAGGCAAGCATCTGATTGCAAGATAGGCTTATCGTAAAGCCATCAGAGGACGTAATGAACCGGAAAGCCAACTGGACAGACGCCGGTTTGTAAAGATGAACCAGAACCCAAAGGACACGCGCTACGGCCAACATCCAATTCCCATTGCCGCCCCTGGACAGTCGCAACAGGGAGCTTGTTGCTCCCGTCAACCTTACGTTTTCACCTCTGTGTGCTTCCTTTGTTGCAGCCTGCATCCAGATTTTGTTAAGTTTTGTTTTGTTTTGTTTTGTTTTGTTTTGTTTTGTTTTGTTTTGTTTTGTTTTGTTTTGTTTTGTTTTGTTTTGTTTTGTTTTGTTTTGTTTTGTTTTGTTTTGTGCCATACACCTGAGTGTAGGCACTGGGGAATGGGAGAGTCCTGGCACCGTGGCTTATTTGGTCAAAGCGCCTGTCTTGTAAACAGGAAACCCTGGGTTCGACTCCCAGCAGTGCCTTGGTTTATGTTGGCCTAGGCAATAGAAAGGAAGTTTCTAAACGCTCAATACATTTTTGCAAGATGGCCGTCCGCAGCAAGCAGCTTAAGGTTACTGTAGCCGCAGTCTGGCAAGCTGACTGCCAGAAGTAGAAACAATAACAAGGGGCGGGGGGAAAAGTGGGCCGTCCCTGGGTGGATTCGAACCACCATCCTTTCGGTTAACAGCCAAACGCGCTGACCGATTGCGCCACAGAGACAGACAGAGGTGTTGTGTTTGCTGCAGTCGTGCAGTTCCTTCACAGTTGCCAAAAATCATTTCCAGCACACGATTTTCTTTGTCGTTGAATGCAACATACGTGACCATTGGGGGAGCGATAGCAAGCAAGAGAGTTAGATAACAAGAGTCATAGATAGATAGATAGATAGATGGATGGACGGCAAGGCAAGCATCTGATTGACAGTGGTCCATGATCTGCTGTTATGCTACTATGCTACTGACCATTGGGGGAGCGATAGCAAGCAAGAGAGTTAGATATCGAGAGTCATTGATAGATAGATAGATAGATAGATGGATGGATGGACGGCAAGGCAAGCATCTGATTGACAGTGGTCCGTGATCTGCTGTTATGCTACTATGCTACTGACCATTGGGGGAGCGATAGCAAGCAAGAGAGTTAGATATCGAGAGTCATAGATAGATAGATAGATAGATAGATGGATGGACGGCAAGGCAAGCATCTGATTGACAGTGGTCCGTGATCTGCTGATTTGCTACTATGCTACTGACCATTGGGGGAGCGATAGCAAGCAAGAGAGGTAGATATCGAGAGTCATAGATTGATAGATAGATAGATGGATGGATGGACGGCAAGGCAAGCATCTGATTGACAGTGGTCCGTGATCTGCTGTTATGCTACAATGCTACTGACCATTGGGGGAGCGATAGCAAGCAAGAGAGTTAGATATCAAGAGTCATAGATAGATAGATAGATTGATGGATGGATGGACGGCAAGGCAAGCATCTGATTGACAGTGGTCCGTGATCTGCTGTTATGCTACTATGCTACTGACCATTGGGGGAGCGATAGCAAGCAAGAGAGTTAGATATCGAGAGTCATAGATAGATAGATAGATAGATGGATGGATGGACGGCAAGGCAAGCATCTGATTGACAGTGGTCCGTGATCTGCTGTTATGCTACTATGCTACTGACCATTGGGGGAGCGATAGCAAGCAAGAGAGTTAGATATCAAGAGTCATAGATAGATAGATGGATGGATGGATGGACGGCAAGGCAAGCATCTGATTGACAGTGGTCCGTGATCTGCTGTTATGCTACTATGCTACTGACCATTGGGGGAGCGATAGCAAGCAAGAGAGTTAGATATCGAGAGTCATTGATAGATAGATAGATAGATGGATGGATGGATGGACGGCAAGGCAAGAATCTGATTGACAGTGGTCCGTGATCTGCTGTTATGCTACTATGCAACTGACCATTGGGGGAGCGATAGCAAGCAAGAGAGTTAGATATCAAGAGTCATAGATAGATAGATGGATGGATGGACGGCAAGGCAAGCATCTGATTGACAGTGGTCCGTGATCTGCTGATTTGCTACTATGCTACTGACCATTGGGGGAGCGATAGCAAGCAAGAGAGTTATATATCAAGAGTCATAGATAGACAGATAGATAGATAGATAGATGGATGGATGGATGGATGGACGGCAAGGCAAGCATCTGATTGACAGTGGTCCGTGATCTGCTGTTATGCTACTATGCTACTGACCATTGGGGGAGCGATAGCAAGCAAGAGAGTTAGATATCGAGAGTCATAGATAGATAGATAGATAGATGGATGGACGGCAAGGCAAGCATCTGATTGACAGTGGTCCGTGATCTGCTGTTATGCTACTATGCTACTGACCATTGGGGGAGCGATAGCAAGCAAGAGAGTTAGATATCGAGAGTCATAGATAGATAGATAGATAGATGGATGGATGGACGGCAAGGCAAGCATCTGATTGACAGTGGTCTGTGATCTGCTGTTATGCTACTATGCTACTGACCATTGGGGGAGCGATAGCAAGCAAGAGAGTTAGATATCGAGAGTCATAGATAGATAGATAGATAGATGGATGGATGGACGGCAAGGCAAGCATCTGATTGACAGTGGTCCGTGATCTGCTGTTATGCTACTATGCTACTGACCATTGGGGGAGCGATAGCAAGCAAGAGAGTTAGATATCGAGAGTCATAGATAGATAGATAGATAGATGGATGGACGGCAAGGCAAGCATCTGATTGACAGTGGTCCGTGATCTGCTGTTATGCTACTATGCTACTGACCATTGGGGGAGCGATAGCAAGCAAGAGAGTTAGATATCGAGAGTCATAGATAGATAGATAGATAGATGGATGGATGGACGGCAAGGCAAGCATCTGATTGACAGTGGTCCGTGATCTGCTGTTATGCTACTATGCTACTGACCATTGGGGGAGCGATAGCAAGCAAGAGAGTTAGATATCGAGAGTCATAGATAGATAGATAGATAGATGGATGGATGGACGGCAAGGCAAGCATCTGATTGACAGTGGTCCGTGATCTGCTGTTATGCTACAATGCTAATGACCATTGGGGGAGCGATAGCAAGCAAGAGAGTTAGATATCAAGAGTCATAGATAGATAGATAGATAGATGGATGGATGGACGGCAAGGCAAGCATCTGATTGACAGTGGTCCGTGATCTGCTGTTATGCTACTATGCTACTGACCATTGGGGGAGCGATAGCAAACAAGAGAGTTAGATATCAAGAGTCATAGATAGATAGATAGATAGATGGATGGATGGACGGCAAGGCAAGCATCTGATTGACAGTGGTCCGTGATCTGCTGTTATGCTACAATGCTACTGACCATTGGGGGAGCGATAGCAAGCAAGAGAGTTAGATATCAAGAGTCATAGATAGATAGATAGATAGATGGATGGATGGACGGCAAGGCAAGCATCTCTCTTGACAGTGGTCCGTGATCTGCTGTTATGCTACTATGCTACTGACCATTGGGGGAGCGATAGCAAGCAAGAGAGTTAGATATCAAGAGTCATAGATAGATAGATAGATAGATGGATGGATGGACGGCAAGGCAAGCATCTGATTGACAGTGGTCCGTAATCTGCTGTTATGCTACTATGCTACTGACCATTGGGGGAGCGATAGCAAGCAAGAGAGTTAGATATCAAGAGTCATAGATAGATAGATGGATGGATGGATGGACGGCAAGGCAAGCATCTGATTGACAGTGGTCCGTGATCTGCTGTTATGCTACTATGCTACTGACCATTGGGGGAGCGATAGCAAGCAAGAGAGTTAGATATCGAGAGTCATTGATAGATAGATAGATAGATGGATGGATGGATGGACGGCAAGGCAAGCATCTGATTGACAGTGGTCCGTGATCTGCTGTTATGCTACTATGCAACTGACCATTGGGGGAGCGATAGCAAGCAAGAGAGTTAGATATCAAGAGTCATAGATAGATACATGGATGGATGGACGGCAAGGCAAGCATCTGATTGACAGTGGTCCGTGATCTGCTGTTATGCTACTATGCTACTGACCATTGGGGGAGCGATAGCAAGCAAGAGAGTTAGATATCAAGAGTCATAGATAGATAGATGGATGGATGGATGGACGGCAAGGCAAGCATCTGATTGACAGTGGTCCGTGATCTGCTGTTATGCTACTATGCTACTGACCATTGGGGGAGCGATAGCAAGCAAGAGAGTTAGATATCGAGAGTCATTGATAGATAGATAGATAGATGGATGGATGGATGGACGGCAAGGCAAGCATCTGATTGACAGTGGTCCGTGATCTGCTGTTATGCTACTATGCAACTGACCATTGGGGGAGCGATAGCAAGCAAGAGAGTTAGATATCAAGAGTCATAGATAGATAGATGGATGGATGGACGGCAAGGCAAGCATCTGATTGACAGTGGTCCGTGATCTGCTGTTATGCTACTATGCTACTGACCATTGGGGGAGCGATAGAAAGCAAGAGAGTTAGATATCGAGAGTCATAGATAGATAGATAGATAGATGGATGGACGGCAAGGCAAGCATCTGATTGACAGTGGTCCGTGATCTGCTGTTATGCTACTATGCTACTGACCATTGGGGGAGCGATAGCAAGCAAGAGAGTTAGATATCGAGAGTCATAGATAGATAGATAGATAGATGGATGGATGGACGGCAAGGCAAGCATCTGATTGACAGTGGTCCGTGATCTGCTGTTATGCTACTATGCTACTGACCATTGGGGGAGCGATAGCAAGCAAGAGAGTTAGATATCAAGAGTCATAGATAGATAGATAGATGGATGGATGGACGGCAAGGCAAGCATCTGATTGACAGTGGTCCGTGATCTGCTGTTATGCTACTATGCTACTGACCATTGGGGGAGCGATAGCAAGCAAGAGAGTTAGATATCGAGAGTCATAGATAGATAGATAGATAGATGGATGGACGGCAAGGCAAGCATCTGATTGACAGTGGTCCGTGATCTGCTGTTATGCTACTATGCTACTGACCATTGGGGGAGCGATAGCAAGCAAGAGAGTTAGATATCGAGAGTCATAGATAGATAGATAGATAGATGGATGGATGGACGGCAAGGCAAGCATCTGATTGACAGTGGTCCGTGATCTGCTGTTATGCTACAATGCTAATGACCATTGGGGGAGCAATAGCAAGCAAGAGAGTTAGATATCAAGAGTCATAGATAGATAGATAGATAGATGGATGGATGAACGGCAAGGCAAGCATCTCTCTTGACAGTGGTCCGTGATTTGCTGTTATGCTACTATGCTACTGACCATTGGGGGAGCGATAGCAAGCAAGAGAGTTAGATATCAAGAGTCATAGATAGATAGATAGATAGATGGATGGATGGACGGCAAGGCAAGCATCTGATTGACAGTGGTCCGTGATCTGCTGTTATGCTACAATGCTACTTACCATTGGGGGAGCGATAGCAAGCAAGAGAGTTAGATATCAAGAGTCATAGATAGATAGATAGATAGATGGATGGATGGACGGCAAGGCAAGCATCTGATTGACAGTGGTCCGTAATCTGCTGTTATGCTACTATGCTACTGACCATTGGGGGAGTGATAGCAAGCAAGAGAGTTAGATATCAAGAGTCATAGATAGATAGATGGATGGATGGATGGACGGCAAGGCAAGCATCTGATTGACAGTGGTCCGTGATCTGCTGTTATGCTACTATGCTACTGACCATTGGGGGAGCGATAGCAAGCAAGAGAGTTAGATATCGAGAGTCATTGATAGATAGATAGATAGATGGATGGATGGATGGACGGCAAGGCAAGCATCTGATTGACAGTGGTCCGTGATCTGCTGTTATGCTACTATGCAACTGACCATTGGGGGAGCGATAGCAAGCAAGAGAGTTAGATATCAAGAGTCATAGATAGATAGATGGATGGATGGACGGCAAGGCAAGCATCTGATTGACAGTGGTCCGTGATCTGCTGTTATGCTACTATGCTACTGACCATTGGGGGAGCGATAGAAAGCAAGAGAGTTAGATATCGAGAGTCATAGATAGATAGATAGATAGATGGATGGACGGCAAGGCAAGCATCTGATTGACAGTGGTCCGTGATCTGCTGTTATGCTACTATGCTACTGACCATTGGGGGAGCGATAGCAAGCAAGAGAGTTAGATATCGAGAGTCATAGATAGATAGATAGATAGATGGATGGATGGACGGCAAGGCAAGCATCTGATTGACAGTGGTCCGTGATCTGCTGTTATGCTACTATGCTACTGACCATTGGGGGAGCGATAGCAAGCAAGAGAGTTAGATATCAAGAGTCATAGATAGATAGATAGATGGATGGATGGACGGCAAGGCAAGCATCTGATTGACAGTGGTCCGTGATCTGCTGTTATGCTACTATGCTACTGACCATTGGGGGAGCGATAGCAAGCAAGAGAGTTAGATATCGAGAGTCATAGATAGATAGATAGATAGATGGATGGACGGCAAGGCAAGCATCTGATTGACAGTGGTCCGTGATCTGCTGTTATGCTACTATGCTACTGACCATTGGGGGAGCGATAGCAAGCAAGAGAGTTAGATATCGAGAGTCATAGATAGATAGATAGATAGATGGATGGATGGACGGCAAGGCAAGCATCTGATTGACAGTGGTCCGTGATCTGCTGTTATGCTACAATGCTAATGACCATTGGGGGAGCAATAGCAAGCAAGAGAGTTAGATATCAAGAGTCATAGATAGATAGATAGATAGATGGATGGATGAACGGCAAGGCAAGCATCTCTCTTGACAGTGGTCCGTGATTTGCTGTTATGCTACTATGCTACTGACCATTGGGGGAGCGATAGCAAGCAAGAGAGTTAGATATCAAGAGTCATAGATAGATAGATAGATAGATGGATGGATGGACGGCAAGGCAAGCATCTGATTGACAGTGGTCCGTGATCTGCTGTTATGCTACAATGCTACTTACCATTGGGGGAGCGATAGCAAGCAAGAGAGTTAGATATCAAGAGTCATAGATAGATAGATAGATAGATGGATGGATGGACGGCAAGGCAAGCATCTGATTGACAGTGGTCCGTAATCTGCTGTTATGCTACTATGCTACTGACCATTGGGGGAGTGATAGCAAGCAAGAGAGTTAGATATCAAGAGTCATAGATAGATAGATGGATGGATGGATGGACGGCAAGGCAAGCATCTGATTGACAGTGGTCCGTGATCTGCTGTTATGCTACTATGCTACTGACCATTGGGGGAGCGATAGCAAGCAAGAGAGTTAGATATCGAGAGTCATTGATAGATAGATAGATAGATGGATGGATGGATGGACGGCAAGGCAAGCATCTGATTGACAGTGGTCCGTGATCTGCTGTTATGCTACTATGCAACTGACCATTGGGGGAGCGATAGCAAGCAAGAGAGTTAGATATCAAGAGTCATAGATAGATAGATGGATGGATGGACGGCAAGGCAAGCATCTGATTGACAGTGGTCCGTGATCTGCTGTTATGCTACTATGCTACTGACCATTGGGGGAGCGATAGCAAGCAAGAGAGTTAGATATCAAGAGTCATTGATAGATAGATAGATAGATGGATGGACGGCAAGGCAAGCATCTGATTGACAGTGGTCCATGATCTGCTGTTATGCTACTATGCTACTGACCATTGGGGGAGCGATAGCAAGCAAGAGAGTTAGATATCGAGAGTCATAGATAGATAGATAGATAGATGGATGGATGGATGGACGGCAAGGCAAGCACCTGATTGACAGTGGTCCGTGACCTGCTGTTATGCTACTATGCTACTGACCATTGGGGGAGCGATAGCAAGCAAGAGAGTTAGATATCGAGAGTCATAGATAGATAGATAGATAGATGGATGGACGGCAAGGCAAGCATCTGATTGACAGTGGTCCGTGATCTGCTGTTATGCTACTATGCTACTGACCATTGGGGGAGCGATAGCAAGCAAGAGAGTTAGATATCGAGAGTCATTGATAGATAGATAGATAGATGGATGGATGGATGGACGGCAAGGCAAGCATCTGATTGACAGTGGTCCGTGATCTGCTGTTATGCTACTATGCTACTGACCATTGGGGGAGCGATAGCAAGCAAGAGAGTTAGATATCGAGAGTCATAGATAGATAGATAGATAGATGGATGGACGGCAAGGCAAGCATCTGATTGACAGTGGTCCGTGATCTGCTGTTATGCTACTATGCTACTGACCATTGGGGGAGCGATAGCAAGCAAGAGAGTTAGATATCAAGAGTCATTGATAGATAGATAGATACATGGATGGATGGATGGACGGCAAGGCAAGCATCTGATTGACAGTGGTCCGTGAACTGCTGTTATGCTACTATGCTACTGACCATTGGGGGAGCGATAGCAAGCAAGAGAGTTAGATATCGAGAGTCATAGATAGATAGATAGATAGATGGATGGATGGACGGCAAGGCAAGCATCTGATTGACAGTGGTCCGTGATCTGCTGTTATGCTACTATGCTACTGACCATTGGGGGAGCGATAGCAAGCAAGAGAGTTAGATATCGAGAGTCATAGATAGATAGATAGATAGATAGATAGATAGATGGATGGATGGACAGCAAGGCAAGCATCTGATTGACAGTGGTCCGTGATCTGCTGTTATGCTACTGACCATTGGGGGAGCGATAGCAAGCAAGAGAGTTAGATATCAATAGTCATAGATAGATAGATGGATGGATGGATGGACGGCAAGGCAAGCATCTGATTGACAGTGGTCCGTGATCTGCTGTTATGCTACTGACCATTGGGGGAGCGATAGCAAGCAAGAGAGTTAGATATCGAGAGTCATAGATAGATAGATAGATAGATAGATGGATGGATGGACGGCAAGGCAAGCATCTGATTGACAGTGGTTCTTGATCTGCTGTAATGCTACTATGCTACTGACCATTGGGGGAGCGATAGCAAGCAAGAGAGTTAGATATCGAGAGTCATAGATAGATAGATAGATAGATGGATGGACGGCAAGGCAAGCATCTGATTGACAGTGGTCCGTGATCTGCTGTTATGCTACTATGCTACTGACCATTGGGGGAGCGATAGCAAGCAAGAGAGTTAGATATCGAGAGACATAGATACATAGATAGATAGATGGATGGATGGATGGACGGCAAGGCAAGCATCTGATTGACAGTGGTCTGTGATCTGCTGTTATGCAACTATGCTACTGACCATTGGGGGAGCGATAGCAAGCAAGAAATTTAGATATCGAGAGTCATAGATAGATAGATAGATAGATAGATAGATGGATGGATGGATGGACGGCAAGGCAAGCACCTGATTGACAGTGGTCCGTGATCCTAACCCTAACCCTAACCCTAACCCCTAACCCCTAACCCCTAACCCTAACCCTAAAATATAATTAGCCCACAATTTAACTAGGCACTCAAACCAACCTCTAAACCCAATCCCTAAACCTAACCATTATTCAAATGTAACCCTCAATCCTATCCCCAATAATCAATTTCACAACTTATCCTTAAATTTATTCCCCATAACTTATTTACCCCCCAAAACAAAACCCAGACTCCCTTAAAAACCTAGGTAATAGACTTCCAGACTCTATAATTAAATTTTAATCCCAATTCCATACATTCCCCTTACTTTTAAGACGTATTCTTGTACATACAAACTTCACATCATTCAATTACACCACATCTCATCCCACTGAATTACCTTAACAAAACAGACTATAGAACGAATACTTTCGGATGCATCTTTTAAGGACACAACAATAGCCTCAACACCTGTGAGTGCCAGTGCACTTGAGGATGTCAGAGGAACCAAAGGTTTGATTCACCTGACAACCTCAATAACCTATTTTTTTAAACCTAACCCTAACCCTAACCCTAACCCTAATGACCTGTGGCCCCATGCCATGCAGAAGTCCACAGCTATGCGTGTCAGCATGCCCTGCTCCTCATCCCCAATGTGCCACTTGTAAGAACTGTGTAAAAAGCGACAGAGAACGTGATCAGCAAAGAAACACAATTCTCCTGAGAACGACAATCATCGTGCCGATCGTAATCTCAGTGCATACCTGGATGCCCAACAAGCCAAGCCAGTGGTTCCCAAGCGTTGTAATTCCACCGCACACTTTGCTGAGACCAAAAACCTTCGCGGCGCACCAACTTGAAAAAAAATGAGGATTTACTAGGTATTGTCTCACCTGAATGGCAACAGGGTGCTAAAACTATTATGACACATTGCACATTGCATGTTAAAGTATGTCAGTAAGGGAGTAATTAAAAGGGCAAATGTATGAAGTGCAAGGAGTGACCTTTAGTGGTTAGGTAAAAAAGTAGACAGACAAACTAAATAATTACTTGATACAAATCATTTATTTAGTGCAGACAGACCAAGACCAGACACAATAAACTATTCGCAGTAAATATAAATTCACAGCGAAATAGGTTCAGTTCACAATATCCTATAACAAGCTCTATTCAACGAAACGGTTAAACGTTACAAAGGGCATTACAATTGTTGAAAAACAATAGCACACGGATCAAACATGAGTTCACAATATCCTATAACAAGCTCTATTCAACGAAGTGGTTAAACGTTACAAAGGGCATTACAATTGTTTAAAAACAATAGCACACAGATCAAACATGCTATCCCCGCCGTTTTATTCGATTTGATTAGACGTTTCGCGACCGAAATGTTTTGTGTTCGGACTGAACGCACACCTGAGCCGAGCACGATCACAATACATATCCACAGTAAATCTATGCAGTATCATATTGTAATCGTTTCGGTTTGTTATCAACCCTTCCGGATCCAAAACCAGGAGTCAGACACCCTTTTCGGTGGACACGCTGTTGACTTCTCACAAGCACCATCCGCCTTCACAAAGGCAGCGCTAGCAGTGGAAAGAACGAAGAACTGCAGGAGAAACGCCGGGGCTATTTAGAGCCCGATTATTCATCAAAGAGGGGGGAAACCAAAGCCAAATGAGACTTAGAGGAACAGGAGACATCCAACAACAGTACACAACGGTACAGTACACAATCAATACATAACAATGAACAGGCCCTCAATTCACTCTTTACAGTCCTTTCTCTTATCTCCCAGCAGCCCCTACGGAGATGGCCGCATATTAATCGAGAGGGGTGGTGCTGCCTCTCCATCTCCGTTACAGTATCAAAAAAATAAGCCTACCAAAAGGGCAAGAACAAACACATTGAATAATATTGATAAAATAGATTTCGTTCACCAGTCCAACTTAGAAAAAGGACAAGCAGAGTGCAAGATAAAAAGGAATTCACCATCTGTCCCTTTCATCAATTGCCTTTCAGTACCACTGATAGCACTGCAACTCAGTGTAGGTGTGCGTTCAGTCCGGCAAACACAACATTTCAGTTATGAAACGCTTTCTACAGGTGATGTATAAATGTAACATTTTCACAAATTTGAATAAGTTTGATTTGATACAAGATTCATGAAGTTGACCTAACGAAATGACATAATATTTTTGAGGGGATAAAAATCTCAAGACACAATTGGGTAGTCCTCAAGGCACACGGGTTGAAAACCACTGAGCCAAGCCACGGTGCTTCTTGGCTTTGCACGGCCACTGAGACTGCCAGGAGAAGGTGGTGAGAGGCTTTCCTTCGATAGCTCAGTTGGTAGAGCGGAGGACTGTAGGTTTCAGGCAGCGGGCATCCTTAGGTCGCTGGTTCAATTCCGGCTCGAAGGAAGCCGTGCTTATGGTTTGACGTCGGTTTTGGACGAGCTCCCAAATGTCAAGCCGTTGGAATTGCATGAAGACAAGGAGAAAACCTCGAAAATTCGGATTTGTAGTCGAGAACTCGCATTGCCCAAACATCTCATATGCATGTGACCCTTTTCACCCTGAGCCCAGGGTGTCTGCTAAGAAAGAAGTAGTGAGAAATGACAATCGGTCGTCTGCACGCCCCCCCCCCCCCCAAAAAAAAAAAAAAAAGGAAAAAACGGCGGGAAAATTCGCCCGCATCGAAAGGGGTCGATAGATCCGCTGCGACGCAGGAGTGCGAGAGGACTCAACGCCACCGAGCACGGGCGCGAGAGGGAGAGCTGCCCAGTGCGACAAACCGCCCGCGACGCAAGCACCAGATGTCCGCGATGCCAAGGGGAACCGGCGCGCTGCGGAGAACCTGACCAAAATATGGAACGCTTCAAGAATTTGCGTGTCATCCTTGCGCCCAGATAGGCTGAATGTGCTCTGTATCGACATACTAAAATGTAACCAATGGGAACGACTGCTTTTTCTAAAATTCCACTGAAATTGGCAGCCTCAGCCTGCATGGATTGCTTACAATTGCCGCTGGAACAACCCCCGATTTCCCACGCCACTCAATGTGTTTTCTTTCAGCTGGTTGGCTACATGACCCGGAGAGGCGGGCTTTGCGGGTGGACTTCTAATAGTAAATACGTGTTTTGTCAGACGTTGCCTAGGGAGTGAAAAGAATCTTTGAGACATACAGACAGACATACAGACAGACATCAATATCTCTCTCTCTGTCTCTATCTATATATATATTCTATCAATCTAGCTTTATCTTTATCTATCGATCTATTTTTCTATCTATGCCTCCCTCCATCCCTCCCTCCCTCCCTCCTTCTTTCCTTCCTTCCTTCCTTCCTTCCTATTATTTTATTTTTTGCTATCGATCCACGTAAGTAAGCATTTTCTTAATTGATCAATCGGTCTGTCGATTAATGTGTTAATACGATCTGTTTATATGACCTGCTGTGTTTGCGGTGTTATTTCATGCTTTTTATACATTTGATAATAACCCTGGTGTTTTGTGTAAGGTATGTGTCTTCTATACTGTTGAGAGAGAAGTGTTTTGAACCGTAAAAAAGTCAAAGATACGTTTCACTGCGTCACATAATGATAAGAATAAGAATAGTATTAATAATAATGATTATTATTATTATTATTATTATTATTATTATTATTATTATTATTATTATTATTCCATCCATCCATCCATCCATCCATTCATTTTCGAAACTGCTTATCCTGGTGAGGGTCGTGGGGAAGCCGGAGACGATATTATTATTATTATTATTATTATTAGTCATTGTGTCACATCATCATCATAATAGTATTAATAATGGTATTAAAATACTATTTAGTAGTAGTAGTATGTGCTGCATTGAAACATAAAACAGAAAAAATCGTGTAACGTTTCACTGCGTCACATCATCATCATCATAATAATAGTAATAATAATGAGGATGATGATAATAGTACTAGTACGAATCATAATACGAATAATTGTAGCAGTGATACAAGGTATATGATGAATTATAACATATCTTGTATTATTTGTTGTCATTTAATTGAAAGTATTGTTATTTTTTAATATTATTATTATTATTATTATTATTATTATTACTATTATTATTACTATTCATAATAATAATAAAACATACTAATTGTAATGATCTCCTTATTCAATATTGTTTGTCAGTGACTTCCTGACTATTTGTACCTGCTGTACAGGAACATGAAGGCCACCCCACAGTTCAGCTCCCTGCTGGTCCTGCAAGCCACAACTGAAGCTAAAAGCGTCGCGTCTGCCACCAAGTCCTCCAGCGATCCATTTGTCCCCCTCACACCTCTTGAGTCCGGAAGGATGCTGTGGCCCGCATCCTGTCTCAGGGGGGTGACCCCGGGAACGCCAAACTGGTACTCAGCCAGAGTACCCTGCAGTTTGGCAGGTACCGGGGTCAGACATTCAAGTGGATCCTGGAGAACGACGGTGGGTACGCCGTGTCTCTCGTGGCCGCTCATCAGAAGGAGCGGGAGATGGACATGTCTGACACGGTGTACATGGCCAACAAGGACGCGCTGGCCAGCTACGCCTGTGGCTTCCCAAAAGTCACCATCGCTGTGGGTGACCGGAGGGCCAGGAATGCCACCCGCGCCATGGCGTCCCAGAGTGGCCGGGAGGACCAGCAGGTGGTGGGCTTCGGGGCCCACAAGGGCCAGACCTGGCAGGAGCTCTACGAGGCCACAGACAAGGAGAGGAGAGGGTGTGTATTAATCTATTCTAATAACTATTGCCTACTCTAGTTTATGTATGTTTCAGGGAATTAAGAGCACCCTGGCCTGCAGTTGTATAGTCAGTGTAGTTGTAGTTAGACAGAGAACCTGGGTTTATTACAGGTATGTGAGATGGATAAGGAGGCAGACTCCCCAGCCCGGAACGCAGATGGCCAAATTCCTGGCATACATCCTGCGGCGGGACAGGGAGTCACAGGCCCAGAAGCCAGCAGCACAGCCTGCCTCCTCCCAGCCCACACCCTCGGTGCCTGCACCCTGCCAGCCTCCCAGGACGAGTGCCTCGCAGTCGACTCCCACCTTCTCCTCGTCTGCCACCAAGTCCAGAGCTCCAGTGGCAAAAGGTTCATTTTGTGGAAGTGTGTGATTTGAGCAATTAGAATTAATTGTAGTTTATTAAGGCAGCAATTAGGTAAACAGTTATACCAGGGCTATCACACAATTTAAAGTTCACACTTAAAACAGACCGACGGCAAACACACGATAATCGCACACATTTTGTGATTTCAAAAACAAAATACACCAGTTACCATGACCCCTGTACCAAATGCCCACCGTTACAGCGCACGTTTACTCCTCCTTCCAACGGTGTCCAGGAAGGAGCGCCCGTCACTGGCCTTCAGCAACGATGCACTCACTGACGCTGAGCTGCTGGCAGCTGTGGAGGACATGGCCCCCCCGCGTAAGTCTTCACGCAGCTGTTACAAATATCAGCCTATTTCAATACATGTCTAAATGTCAGTCATTTCAGGTTCAAGATGGAGTTCTTGCCATTTGGCACAAACTAACTTGTATTGTTGTATTTTGTTAGCTTAAGATGGATGGATCTCCCAGTGTAAGGTAAGTGAGATGGACCCGGGGTCCACACGGTGCTTTGGCTACATATCGCTTTACAGTCACCTCGTCTGCCCTGCCTCGACACCCCCAAGTATCTGTGACCCCTGGCTTTATGCGCTGAGCTGCATGTTTGCTATGCGTTGCATCCTCACCGTGTGTGCTGTGCATGTGGAGTGGCACGCTGTGATATAGTGTAGTGGCATGGCGTGATGTAGTGGCATGGTGTGATATGATGTAGTGGCACAGTAACATGGTTGATTGAATGATAAGGCTTCATAGACCTAGTCACCTTGGAATTAACATAGATTTGGATAATTTCACCATTAGTTACATCTCTGTTGTTGCGAGATTTTGAATCTCCCGTTTTATCTCTAGTGTCTTCAGTGCAGGAGCCGGGGGCAGCGGCCATGGCTAGCTCAGCTCAGCAGCCGACACCGCTCGGTTCAGCGGAGCAGCCTGGTGGGGGTAAGAGTGGTGTGTGTGTGTGTGTGTGTGTGAGTGTGTCTTTGTGTGTTTGTTAAATCTGGGTGCAGTATCCGTAGTGTCCTGGCAACTCCTGTCACTGTCTGTCTGTCTGTCTGTCTGTCTGTCTGTCCCTGTGTTTCTGCAGGTCCTGCTTCCTGAGGGCTGGAAGCAGACGCTGCCCGCTGAGCAGCTGCAGTGGGTCTCCAAGGCCCTGTTCACTAGGAGCAGGTTTGGGAAGCTGGAGCTGACCTCGGACCTGCGTCTGTGGTTGTTCCCTCCCTAGCCCTGCCCGGTGTATCGGCAGCCCCCGGCCTCTCCCAGCCTGCACTTCGCTCGGCCGCTGTTCCTGTGGATGCCCTACCGCATTTGGGCTGTGAAGCTCACCTGCATCCAGCCCCAGTGTGAGGGACACAGGCTCAAAGAAGTACGCAGGCTGGTCCGGAGATGTGCTGCAGCAGCTGGATGTGGCTCATCGGAGCCAGTTCCCGGCCATCCTCACCTACCCGTATGGAGACAATTCACCACACAGCATCTGTGCTTTCCCTCCCCCCCTCCCTCTCTGCTGAAATGTTTCCTGAACTCTAACTGCTGTACTGCTGTGTCTTGGGCAGGCTGTCCTGCGACTACACGGTGCTGAGTCTCATGAGGGAGCACACCCTGGGGAACAGCGCCACCCGGCTGTGCAAACAGCTGCAGGAGCAGCACAGCGAGGCGTGGCAGCGTAAAAACCCTGCGGTACCTCGCAGACTGCGAGCCCTTTGTGACCTCTGCACCTGTAGTCCCGAGCTTCCGGCCACCGCCACCCATGCCACCGGTGCCTGGACCCAAGTGGCTGCTGGCAGTGTATGACCTCGACGTGCTAGGGCAGCTGGCCGAGGTAAAGGCCCAGGTCACGTCTGTGTTCGGGTCCATTTTAAAACTGGACTCGACAAAGAAGGTGAGTATCGTCAGTCAGATTTTTTGTGCTGCGGTCTCAGCGGCCACTTGGTGCATCGTGGTGCCGCTCAGCTGAATGCATTACAATTAAAGACCTAATAACTTAATGTGTCTCATACATTTTTCAGTTGACCAGGAAGCTCGCAGGAGCAGCCACTGGCACGGCAGCGTGGGCCACCAACGTCGGCAATGAGTTCGGGCAGGTCCTGAACTCGGTGCTAACATGCGGAGAGGGTGAGGGGCTGCAGCCCATGGCTGCTGGGCTGGTGGAGTGGTACCGCTTGGCCGGAGAGGCTCCCCCTCAGATCCTGTATGTGGACTGGGACTGCTGCTCTGTGGCTGGACGGTCGAAGGTGGCCGGGGGGCACAGGATACGGAGCGGCTCATCCAGGAGCTGCTGGACATTTTTGACAGCAGGAGGGGGCTGGACACCATGGGCGTGCCGCTGCTGGACCACAAGCAGATCCAGGCCATCTGGAAGACACAGCGGCCCCACCTCGCCTGCATTCAGGACCCCGAGGGGGTGCAGCTGTATACCCAGACAGGGCAGCTGCGGAAGGGGGGTGTGCTGCTGCCAGTATACCGCTGCGCCTGTGGATCGATCTCCTTGGAGTCTTTCCACCTCCACCTGGCCCTTTTCATCCCAGGTTAGTGCCAGCTGCACCGCAAATAAAGACGCCAGATTCTATTATGCTTTTTGAACCCAGTGGATCAGTAGACTAGTTTTTTTTTCTGTAATTGTTACAGTACGTGTATATTTATATACTATGGCTTTGTGAAGAGTATATTTTGAACTGTATTGAAGTGTGTGTTTCTGTTTCCTCCTGCTCTGCTCAGGCACCAGTGCCAGCGATGTGCACTTCCTGGCATTTCTGCTGGAGGGCCTGGTGAGGTGGAACGCGGACCGTGCAGTGGCGGCCATGGAGGATGCTGGCAAGCTTCTGTGCTCCTACAGTGGCTCCTTGCAGAACGCCCTGGGCAACCTGAGCCAGAAGGTGCTGGCCAGGGACCTGTCGGAGGGGTTCGTGAAGTCAGGCGTGTACACGCGTCAGTGAGCGTGTCAGTGTGGGGGGTTGATTTGTAAGGTGCTCTTTAGCAGTGTTATGAAAATAATAAAAGCGGTGAACCCATGCTTCTGTTATGATTGTGTTGAAGGGGAGCTCATTGGGATCAAGTACCTGTACTCACAGACAGGGAAAGAGCTCCAACGTGTGCACAGCGACCCCAACGTCCCGGACGAGGCAGCTGGCCAAGACTCAGACAGGAAGGAGAGTGACGACGAGGGCTTTGAGGAAGACGATGACCCCACCATCTCCAACCCCTTCGCCCCGTCTCCTGCCCGACTGCCCCCGTCTCCTGTGCGGTCAACGGCCCGACTGCCCCCGTCTCCTGCGCGGTCAATGGCCCGACTGCCCCCGTCTCCCGAGATGGAGCCCCCCTGCGCTGCAGGAGACGCCCCCCCGTTGCTAATCCCGAGGTGAGGAGGCAGTGATGGCGCTCAGCTCGTCTCTTATATTGTAGTGCACAAAACCCTGGAATGATAGCTATTGCCAGAACATGGTCCTGTAACTGACTGTCGTCTGTATCCTGTTGTTTCAGGAATCGTGCGGCCCTGATGGCGTTCCTGGGCTCCAGCACGTCCAGCAGTTGGCCAGCTGTCTGGTGGACCTGAGAGCCCAGGCATTCCTGACCAATCGCCAGGTGGCGGAGCTGGTACACCTGTGGCAGCAGCTCCCCGAGGGAGACAAGCAGCGCCTCTTGTACCCGTCCCGTCACAAGGACAGGCTGACTCAGGGGCGCTTCAAAGCTGGGAGGAGGTCTTCAGTCGCTCCGGGAGTGGACAGCTTGAAGAGGTGTGATATAAAGACACATTTTAAATCACTGCCGAGAAGCAGATGAATACGAGTATGTGCCTGTAAGTAGTGACTGTGAGGTGTGAAGGATGCTTCCTAACACAGATCTCTTACCTGGTTGCAGGTGCATGGTGGGCGAGAACACGGGGCCAGCCCAGTGGCCGGACGCGAGCCGCTTGGTAGAGGCCATCTGACACCAAGCTCAAGCATTTTCCTTACCTCCTCTGTGATAGCGACCTTCCCTGGGCAGGGTTGCTGTTCCCAGTTTTCTTTTGTGATGTTGAGGAGGCCTCGCGATCTGTGGGAAAAAAAAAGCTCAAAAGGTGAAAAACCTGTGGAAGATTGGGGTACTTCCCAGATGGTGAATATGAGAAAAGGGAGCAGTTGATCCCAGTTACGCCCATCCCTTTCCATCGTCCTCCTCAGCATGCTTTTTAACGTTTTGTTAAACCGCTCCACTAGACCGTCCGTCTGTTGATGGTAAACAGAAGTGTGAAGACTTAATTCGGAGAAGATGGCACACATCTTTCATTACCTTGGACATGAACGGTGTACCAAAATTTCTTTGGGCAGCCCGACTCTGGAAAACATTTGGATTAGCTCTTGGGCTATATTTTTTGTGGTGGCATACGCAAAGGCATGGCCTCAGAGTACCTTTTGGCATAGTCCACTACCACCAGGATGTGCTGGAAACCTTTGGCCGACTTGGGTAAAGGTCCAATTAAATCCATGCCTATTCTCTCAAAAGGCATGCCTATTACCGGAATTGGTATGAGAGGGTTGCGGAACGATGGCATGGGGGCCGTACACTGGCATTCTGGACAGCTTTGACAGTAACGTATAACCTCAGCATATACCTCTGGCCAAAAGAATCTTTGCAGCAGCCTCTCCAGGGTTTTCGCTCTTCCCAGGTGTCCCCCAAGCAGGTGGCTATGGGAGAGATTCAGAACAGTGTGCCTGAAAGGGGTGGGTACAAGGAGCTGTGCATAGACAACATTATTTTTCTTTGTCATTTGATACAACAGGTTAGGGCGCATGGCGAAATGAGGATATGAAAGTGGTCGGGTGGGGTCCACAGCCGTCCCATTTATTACCTGCACATTCCGCCGGGCGTTTTGAAGGGTAAGGTCTTCCATCTGGGCAGTCCCAAATCTCCCACAGTACTGGGTCAGATCTGGTGGAAATCACGCATCGTCCTTTCGGTGTGTAGATCCTCATTTGGGCAAAGGGGTATCTTTTCATGTCCCCATGTATGCAGGTGATTGAAATAGGAGCAAGCCGCTTCCTCTGGGTTTTGGGCATGATGTCAGGGATCACCAAGGTGACCATGCTACCTGAATCCAGCAGGGCATCAACTCTGCGGCCCCCTATGTTGACCGGGCTGAGACGGGGAGGTTCATTACTGGAACTCCCATGGGTGGATCTCACATGACCGGGTTTGGTGGAGGCCATGCCCACCTGCATGGGTTCCTCTCTCTTGGGGCAGTTCCATGATACATGTCCTTTGTCCCCACAGATGAAACATTCCTGTCCATCTCTGTCCACTAGTCCCCTGGGGTTCTGGGTGGGTGTTGCTTCCCTGGCGCTGGTGATCGCTCCTGGTCATCCAGTTTAGGGGCGGGGGCTGGGGTTCTTCTTCTCCCCAGGTTTCTCAATCCTCTGGCTTCAACAGTTCGTTTGAGGTGTGACATCGCTCCACCAAGTCCACAACCGCATCAGCTGTGGTAGGGCTGCACTGGCGGATTATTTTTTTGAGTTCATAAGGCAGTCCCCTAATGAACCGGTCCACCACGGTTCGTTCCACCATAGCCCCCAGGTTGAGGCTAGCCGGTTCTAACCATTTCTTGGCCAAGTGGTCAAACATTTGCGATCGAGGTGCTTGCTCAGTTTGAAATGTCCAAGCATGAAACCGCTGAGCCCGTAACGCTGGGGTGACCCCTATCCGAGCAAGAATTTCTCTTTAATTTCTTATAGTCATTGGCATCAGCAGCCTCCAAGTCGGAGCAGGCTTTTTGTGCTTCCCCACAGAGGAACGGTGCAAGGATTCCGGCCCACTTGTCCTCCGTCCAGCCTTCACGCTCAGCCGTCCGCTCGAACGTCTTCAGGAAGGCTTCCACGTCATCAGCCAGAGTTATTTTTTTGGAGGGATCGTGTAGCAACGATGGGGACTGAGGCTGCTTGGAAGTTGACCTTGGCAACAGCTAGTTCAGCAGACATCATCTGCATGTCCAGCTCCATCTTCTGCTGACATCTTTGTTGTTCTTCCAACAGGAGGCGGTTGGTCTCCTGTTGAGCCTGATTGGCAGTAACAAGTTGTTTCAGCAGATCGTCCATGTTCTCCTTTCTGGTTCTATGTTGTGAAATCTGAACCTGCCTGCATTCTTCACCACTGTAACGAGGTGCGGGGTTGGGTTACTGCAGCCAAATGATTTCAGTCGGGGAATAAATGTCAAAACACAAGACAAACCAAGGAAGAGGATAATAAAGCCCACGCTGTTGGTTTATTTTAGTTCTGTCGTGGATATTGAAACTTGAAAACAAAAACCTAGCTCTTTGTACAGAGCACTTTCTGTAGCAGGAATGGTCTGCTACACAAAAACAAAATCCCTGACTAGCCTTGGAAAGCTAAGCGGTTTCCCAGGGTTAACAAAACAAAGACAGACAAACTAAACAGTCTTGAGGGGTTAGGTAGTCTCGTGGTCAAAAAGGGTTTCAGGGGTCTTCACCAGGGTCGTAGTCTTCCAAAACAATCCAAACGCCTTTCAAGGTCCTCAGCCAGTCCAACTTGTCATCTAGTTTCCAATCCAGTTACTTTGTCCTTTCTTTTGCTCCTCTGTTCACCCTCCTTGTCTTTCCGTCCACCCCCCCCACTTCTAAGACAAAGAAGAAACCACAGTGTGAGTTTAAATAGTCTGTACTGATCAGCCACACCTGCTTGCAGTCTGGGTGATTTGTAATCAAAGGCAGGTGCGGCTGTTCTGCTGCCTCGCCAGTGTTTTTCCATTGGGCTGTCCATGGTCCTGATCCATGGAGTGTCTGGCTCTGCTGTCCATGGTCCTGTCTATGGCAAAAGAGAGCATTAGGGCAGGCACATAGCGGTGATCGAAGACCCGCCCCCTCAACTCGTTACAATGTATAAGAACATAAGAAAGTTTACAAACGAGAGGAGGCCATTCGACCCATCATGCTCATTTGGTGTCCATTAATAACTAAGTGATCCAAGGATCCTATCCAGTCTGTTTTTGAATATTCCCAAACTTTCATCTTCTACCACATTGCTGGGGAGTTTGTTCAGATTGTGACGCCTCTCTGTGTGAAGAAGTGTCTTGAATGCCTTGGGGCCTCCTTGCTTTCCTCTGAATTGCCTCTATAGCAGCGATATCTTTCTTGAAGTGTGGAGCCCAGAACTGTACACAGTATTCCAGATGAGCTCTAACTAGTGCATTGTACAGTCTCAACATTACTGCCCTTGTTCTCAATTCTACACTTTTGACAATATACCCTAACATTCTGTTTGCCTTTTTTATTGCTTCCACAGATTGCTTGGATGGAGAAAGTGAGGAGTCCACATAGACTCCTAGGTCTTTCTCATGCATTACTTCTATTCCTCCCATAGAGTAATTATAGTGGACATTTTTGTTACCTGTATGTATTACCTTGCACTTGTCCACATTGAGTTTCATCTGCCAGGTGTCGGCCCACAACTGAATATTATCTAAGTCCCTTTGAATAGTCTGTGCTGCCGAGATTGTATCTGCTGAGCCACCTATTTTAGTATCATCTGCAAATTTGACAAGTTTGCTAACTATCCCAGAGTCCAGATCATTAATATAGATTAGAAAAAGCACAGGCCCTAGTACTGATCACCGTGGAACTCCACTAACAACCTCACTCCAGTTAGAAGCAACTCCTCTAATCGACACCCTCTGCTTCCTATACATCAACCAGTTCATAATCCATCTACTTACATTACCCTGAATGCCTACAGCTTCCAATTTGAGGCTCAGTCTTTGGTATGGAACCTTATCAAATGCTTTTTGAAAATCTAAGTATATCATATCATATGCTTTCACATGATCCACAGCTGCAGTTGCATGTTCAAAAAATTCTAATAAATTAGTATAACATGATCTGCCTCGTCTAAACCCATGTTGACTATCTCCAAGAATATGGTTTTCATTAAGATGCTCCTCTATTTTCTGTGTAATCATTTTTTCCAATATTTTACAGGTGATGCAGGTGAGACTGATTGGTCTGTAATTTCCTGGCTCAGTTTTGTCCCCTTTCTTGTGGATTGGTATGACGTTTGCTGTCTTCCAGTCAGTTGGCACATCCCCTGTTTGAAGTGTCATTTGGAATATTTGAGTTAGAGGCCTATAAATAATTTCCCTAATTTCTTTAAGTACTGTTGGAAATATACCATCTGGCCCAGGTGATTTGTTTGTTTTTAATTCTGCTAGTCCCTTTAGTACCTCCTCATCCTTTACCCTAATCTCTCTTAGGATTTGACTGGACTGGTTGTTAACCTGTGGCATGTTATCTGTTTTTTTCCTTTGTAAAAATCTCTGTGAAAAACTCATTTAGAACATTTGCCACATCTTGTTCATTTTCCAAGATACTTCAATTTTTGCCCTTTATCTGTTTCACTTCCTACTTTATTGACCTCTTGCTGTGGCAGTATTGAAAAGCTCTTTGCATTAGTTTTAGTTCCAAGAGCTATGTTTCTTTCTATTTCCCTATTTGCTTTCCTGACCCCTTTCTTAAGGTCTCCTTGCAGCTCAACATATTCTATGTATTTTGTTTAATCTCCGTCCCTTTTGTATGTGCTATACAACATTGTTTTTCTCTTGATATTTTTTTGCATACCTCTATTAAACCATTTTGACCAATGTTTTTTGGTCCTCAATTTGCTAAGTTTTGGTACATAGACTCGTTCAACTTCCTACCCATGAAATTGAGCGGCCACTTTTTTAACATGGTCGAAACACAGAATTATAGAGGACCCTACCCAGCACCCAGTTATTACGGGGTTGAAACCAAGCAATCAATTAATCAGATTCCAAACTCTCCACCATGGCCAAGACCAAAGAGCTGTCCAAGGATGTCAGGGACAAGATTGTAGACCTACACAAGGCTGGAATGGGCTAAAAGACCATCGCCAAGCAGCTTGGTGAGAAGGTGACAACAGTTGGTGCAATTATTCGCAAATGGAAGAAACACAAAATAACTGTCAGTGTCCCTCGGTCTGGGGCTCCATGCAAGATCTCACCTCGTGGAGTTTCAATGATCATGAGAACGGTGAGGAATAACCATAGTCACCTAGAAAACAATTGGTAACACACTATACCGTGAAGGACTGAAATCCTGCAGCACCTGCAAGGTCCCCCTGCTCAAGAAAGCACATGTACAGGCCCGTCTGAAGTTTCCCAATGAACATCTGAATGATTCAGAAGAGAACTGGGTGAAAGTGTTGTGGTCAGATGAGACCAAAATCGAGCGCTTTGGCATCAACTCAACTCGCCGTGTTTGGAGGAGGAGGAATGACCCCAAGAAAACCATCCCCCACTGTCAAACATGGAGGTGGAAACATTATGCTTTGGGGGTGTTTTTCTGCTAAGGGGACAGGACAACTGCACCGCATCAAAGGGACGATGGACGGGGCCATGTAACGTCAAATCTTGGGTGAGAACCTCCTTCCCTCAGCCAGGGCATTGGAAATGGGTCATGGATGGGTATTCCAGCATGACATTGACCCAAAACACACAGCCAAGGCAACAAAGGAGTGGTTCAAGAAGAAGCACATTAAGGTCCTGGCGTGGCCTAGCCAGTCTCCAGACCTTAATCCCATAGACAATCTGTGGAGGGAGCTGAAGGTTCGAGTTGCCAAACGTCAGCCTCGAAACCTTAATGACTTGGAGAGGATCTGCAAAGAGGATTGGGACAAAATCCCTCCTGAGATGTGTGCAAACCTGATGGCCAACTACAAGAAACGTCTGACCTCTGTGATTGCCAACAAGGGTTTTGCCACCACGTACTAAGTCGAAGGGGTCAAATACTTATTTCCCTCATTAACATGCAAATCAATGTATAACTTTTTTGAAATGCGTTTTTCTGGATTTTTTTGTTGTTATTCTGTCTCTCACTGTTAAAATACACCTACCATTAAAATTATAGACTTATAATTTCTTTGTCATTTCTTTTTTCTTTGTTGTGTGCAGGTGGGTTCCTCTTATCCCCTTACATCAGCCACTTGGGGTCGTAACATAATTGGGGGCTCGTCCGGGAGTTATATTCTTTCCCGTAGTTGCATGCAAATAGTGGTAGTGTTTGTGTGGGTGTTGTGCTGTGCAGGTGGTTTGTTTATATTATTGGTATTGGTTTTTGTGGTGTATTTTGTCACAATTATGGCCAGTTTTGATTTAAGTACTTTTCTGAGTGTCCCGTCTCTGGATCAGCTTGATGTGTGTCGCAAGGCTGATTTATATGCTTTAGCGGATCACTTCTGTTTCACAGTTTCGAGGAACATTGTTAAAGCTCAGCTTAGACAGATCGTCATGGATAAGTTGGTGGAAGGACAAGTGCTCGTTGTGCCTCCGGTGTTGCCTGATCCTGCCCGTGTCCCTGATCCTGCCCCTGCCCCAGTCACCCCGGTGATGCGCACGGCGGCCCCGGCAGTGCGGCCCGTGCCCGGTCTGAAGGAGAGTGTGGGCAGCGCGGAGGCCGCCAATATGGGTGCGGATGCGGAGGCAACAAAACCAGAACCTGGTCACACGTTCTCTACAGCCAGGTGACCAGGTTCTGGTTTTGTTGCATATTCCAGGGTCCTCCCTCTCTGCCCGGTTTTCAGGTCCATACCTGGTTGATAAAAAGTTAAGTGACACTGATTATGTGATTCGAACTCCCGACCGCAGACGCCAGTCTCGAGTGTTCCACATTAACATGTTAAAGTTATATCACTCGAGACTGACCCCTCCAGTAAAGTCGTCAGAGAAGATTGCAGAGCCCGATGTCTGCTCTGCTGTCCCAGCCTCTGTGGTTGACACTATGGAGGTTAGTTTTGGTGATGAGGATGGCTTGGTATTGCGAAACACTCCTCAGCAGTGAGCTCGGTTGCTTAATTCTGAAATGTTGCTGGTTTTCCCTTCCCAATTAGCCCATCTACCTAGTGAACAAAGAGAGGACATTATGGAATTAATCCAGGACTTCCCCTGTCTTTTCGGTGATGTCCCCACTCGCACTACAGTTTTGGAACACAATTTAAACGTGGGAAATGCTGCTCCTATTAAACAACATGCCTATCACATTAATTCTACCAAAAGGGACATCATGAAACAGGAGGTAGCATATCTGCTAGAAAATGGCCTTGCTACGCCGAGTTCTAGTCCCTGGAGTTCCCCTTGTATTTTGGTCCCTAAACCCAACGGTACCTACCAATTTTGTACGGATTACCGGAAGGTGAATGCTGTGACTGTCCCAGATTCATTCCCGTTACCAAGATTAGATGATTGCATAGATAAGGTTGGCTCCGCCATCTTTGTCAGTAAGCTGGATCTCCTGAAAGGTTACTGGCAAGTACCATTAACCCCTCGTGACCCCAGATAACTTTCTGCAGTACTCTGTCATGCCCTTCGGCATGCGCAACGCTCCTGCCACTTTTCAGCATTTGGTGAATTTAATCTTGTCTGACGTTCCACACTGTGATGCATATCTGGATGACTTAGTTGTTTATTCATCCAACTGGTCGTCTCATATCATGACGTTACGAGCTGTATTTGAGCGTTTAGCACAGGCGTCATTAACACTCAACCTGGCTAAATGTGAATTTGGAAAAGCTACGGTTTCCTACCTTGGCAAACAGGTTGGCCACGGTCAGGTGCGTCCACTGGATGCCAAGGTATCTGCTATTGTCTCCTTCCCCATGCCCACGACCCGGTGCGAATTGCAGCGTTTTCTAGGCATGGCGGGCTACTATCGTAGTTTTTGTAGAAACTTTTCTGCGGTAGTCGCTCCACTCACCAGTCTCCTTAGTCCCTCGTCTGCATTTGTTTGGTCCGATGAATGCCAGGATGTTTTTGAGCAGGCTAAAGCACTCCTGTGCAGTACTCCTGTTCTCGCTGCCCCTGACTTTGGACGTCCTTTCAAGTTGGAGGTGGATGCGAGTGCTCGAGGTGCGGCTGCTGTCCTGTTACAGGGGGGTGGTGATGGTGTTGATCACCCTGTGTGTTATTTCTCACAGAAATTCAATAAGTGCCAAGTCAATTACTCCACAATCAAGCAGGAAGAATTAGCATTATTATTAGCATTGCAGTTATTTGAAGTTTATATTGGTTCCAGTGCTCTGCCGATTGTTGTATACACTGATCGTTACGTGCGTGTGCTCTGTGTCTGTTCTCCTCCTATCCCTATTGTACGCAGGTGTCCCGCTGTGATTGGCTCTCGTCCCCGTCACTCAACTCCGCTGTTCCGTGCTGTTCCTGTCCAATCAGATGTCTCCAACTACTGCTTAAATACCCCGTCATTCCTCCATTACGAGAGACTACCGATTGCAATGCCATTTCGTGTTGCTACCCTGTCTGTTTGTTTAAAATACCTTTGTGATTGATTGTTTTTCCTTGTGTAAATATCCACTGTTTCTTCTCTGTTTTGTTTCCGTTTACATTGTATTCTGTATTGTGCTCTGTTCAGGGGAGAACGGGTAGATAGGTGAGATACCCATGGGTTTACACGGTTACACGTAGGGATGTATGTTGTCTAGCACATTAGGTATTTAGGTAGGGGCGGTGATCACCCCTCTGTACTAGTTGTTAGGTTTAGATAGTTTAGTTAGTGTAGCTAGTTAGGGTCATCCTACAAGTCAGGTAGTGGTTTACTCTTTTAGACTAGCTTAGATAGGTTTTGTTTTGTTTCAGTGTTAGCCGACACCGCCAAGGGTGTTTTCCTCTGTATATTTGTTCATTATTTGTACCATTATCATCACGTGTTTTTGTATACTGTACATACTTGTACATACTCCCCTCCCCATTGTAAATAAACCCTTCTTATATATATATATATATATATATATATATATATATATATATATATATATATATTATTGATATTGTGTTGGTTTTTGCACTCCCTTCACTCTCCCACTACTGCATTTGTGTGTTTTATGTTATGTTCCTCTTATCCCCTTACATCAGCCACTTGGGGTCATAACAGTGAGCAAACGTACAAAATCAGCAGGGGATGAAATACTTTTTTCCCTCACTGTATACGTGAAAAATGACATTGAGGCAGAAGAACTCAAATTACATCCCAGTAACGGAACAGAATCTTTGTGGGTGAAACTTTCGAACAAGAGATCAGGATAAATGAGGAGGAGGTACTAAATGGACTAGCAGAATTAAAAACAAACAAATCACCTGGGCCAGATGGGATATTTCCAATGGTACTTAAAGAAATTAGGGAAATTATTTATAGGCCGCTAACTCAAATATTCCAAATGACACTTAGAACAGGGGATGTGCCAACTGACTGGAAGACAGCAAATTTCATACCAATCCACTGCACCACTGCAAATGTTGGAAAAAATGATTAGACAGAAAATAGAGGAGCATCTTAATGAAAACCATATTCTTGGAGATAGTCGACATGGGTTTAGATGAGGCAGATCATGACTTACTAATTTATTAGAATTTTTTGAAAATGCAGTTGCAGCTGTAGATCAGGTGAAAGCATATGATATGATATATTTAGATTTCAAAAAAGCTTTTGATAAGGTTCCACACCAAAGACTGATCCTCAAATTGGAAGCTGTAGGCATTCAGGGTAATGTATGTAGATGGAGTAGTGGTTAGGGCTCTGGACTCAAAACTGGAAGGCAGTCTGGTTCGGCTTTGTCCAATAACTTCCACTCAGTTGATCCACCTGGAAGTTGGGGTTTCGCGAAAGTAGAGTCTTTTCCAAACAGATTTTCCACTGGTTTGAAGGCTCCAAGTTTGTGCACAGGATGTCTTCTTTGTAAGCAGGATTTTCCACCGTAGTTACTTGAAGACAAAATCTTTGAGGAAAGCAGGGCCCTGTTCGTTTCCAAGGGTCAAGTTTCTTAAGACTCAATAGCTATTTAAATGACTGAACACTTTCGTATTGCAGTCGATTGTCCAGCTGTAAAACTCCACTGATCAGATGGGTATAGGCGGGCATGCGCAGTTTCTAAAGTACTTTACTAAATAAAGTCCTTTAAAAGAATTCTTCATACAGCTCAATCTCCTTCTCCCAGTTAAACTCTTCTGTTGCCAGCAAAGACTTGGTTGGTTTCGGGTTCCGGTTCTGGCAAAAGAATTGAGTTGAGGCAGCGAGTTACCGGTTCAGGTGAGAGAGAGAGAGAGAGAGAGAAGAAGTGCTGTGCTTTACTTTTTATGCCTGATAGATCATAGGTGATTGGTTCTTGAGTTTGTGAGATTGGATTTCAGTTTCAGCCCCCAGTCTCCTATTGGAGGAGGCTCGATTTATGCCTGATGTCAATCCATGCCATCTTTTGGAATCGCCGGTTGGCCTGGGTTCATAGCTCTATTTCGGGATTTCGGCTCTCACCCGCTTCAAAGGGTTTTATTACCTCCAGGCCCTAATGGTGTGAAATGATGTCCGTGTAGACATAAAGGGTGTAAAATCCTGCGCGGATATCCGCGGGGTATGGAGCTATTATATCCTTAAATTCATCCTGATTGTTGGCGTAAAACCCTAAAATCCGGCCTAGGTTACCGCTGGTTTTAAATCTTATCGTAGGCGCGGCCTCCATGTAAACTTTATTTTTAATCGAACTGTAATGTAATCTGACAGGTTGTTTCCCTACAGAGATCTGTTTGTTCATCTCTTCTAATAATTTTTCAATATTTTCATAATAGCCGTTTTTAATACGAAAGTCCACTATTTGTTAATTCCGATGTCCAAAATTGAAAAGACAGAGTCTCCATCACGTACTACAGCCCAAGTGTGGGGGTACTGTATTCTGACAACCCCACCTCCCAGGTACCCTGTAGTTCTATAGGTTTTACAAATTTGACCGTAAAACTAGAAATGGTGTTGTTAGGATAAATGTCGAGGGACGCGTTACTAGGCAGCGTTACATAGAATCCTCCCTCTTCCACCTTCATGACCCATAATGAAAGATCCTCTATGAGCTATCACTTGTATAGCGGCCTTATATCGCGCCCCGCACAAGCCAAAACCTAGTCTGCCTTTAAGAGACATCATGCAGCCAGGGCTCTTGGCTTACGGCCACACCGTCCTGAACGCGCCCGATCTCGTCCGATCTCGGAAGCTCAACAGGGCAGCGCCTGGGCGGTACTTGGATGGGAGACCTCCTTGAAATACCAGGTGCTGCAAGCTTTTTATGTCTCCTGGGTAACTTCATCATAGCTCTTATTACTCTTTCTGTCTGGAGGAGATATAAATGAAGTGTTCTACACCTACCCGGCTACTTTCAACACCCTTTCCTGTACTGACATTGTTCCCTCCATTTTTTTTTTTTTTGCTGCAGGTTGCGTCAATACCCGCCTGCCTTTAAGAGACATCATGCAGCCAGGCCTCTTGGCTTGCGGCCACACCGTCCTGAACGCGCCTTGATTGTGGGAGTGACCGGACCGGTTTGGCGAGTTTGTGAGAGGAGGCAGTGTGTTTCGGCACACTGCTCTCTTTGTGGAAAACACTTCGAAACTGTAGTTTTATTTATTTTGTATTTGTTTTATATGTTTCATCCCTTCCCTATAGTGCCAAGTTCATGACTGCTGAGGGACTTAGACACTTCCGGGTTCTGCATAATAACCAGCATAAAATTTGCTCCCTCTGTTTGTCCCCTGACCACTTGATGAAGAATTGCCCTTCCTTTATTTGCTTTGACTGTGGGGTACAGGGCCATTCTGTTCGACGCTGCACTGCCCCATCATGTTTGGGGTGTCGCAAAAAGCCCATGTACTGCCACTGTGAATCTATGGATGGCGGCTGAGAGTGGTGTGGTACATCAAGGGGGTCAGTCAGGAACATGCTTGCAATTGTTGCCGAAAAGGAAGAGGGTCGTGGTCAAGCCCTGTCTGAAAAATATTACTTCCAGGGTTAAGCACAGGACCAAGCAGGTCAAGCTTTTGCAGGCAAGTAAAGTTGAAAGGGGTGGATTTGAGGTTTTGCAAGAAGAGGAAGCTTGATGATGGGTTTGAATTGTGGACTTTGTTTTTTTGTTTTCATTATGGTTTCTTGTCTTTCACTCAACATTAATGGGTTGCGTGACTTGGGCAAGTTACAGAAGCTGTTTTCTACTGTCCGTAAAACGGATATGGTTTGTTTGCAGGAAACCTTTTGGGACGATGATTTGGTTCGGAGCTTTCAGCATTTGTGGGATGGGCAGATATTTTTTAGTAATTTCATTAACCATAGGAGGGGGGTGGCAGTATTAGTGAGATCTTGCTTTCCAGGGACAGTTTCAAGGGTTGAAGGCGATTCAGAAGGGAGGTTTTTGAAGTTGCTTGTTTCTACTCAAGGATTTAGTTTTGAGTTGTTGACTGTTTATTGTCCTAATGAGCAGAGAGATCGTTTTGCCTTTTTTGAGGGGTTGGGGAAACATTTGTTAAGAGATAATGTACTGGTGGTGTGGGATTTTAATGTATCAATGAGGAGATTGGATTGTTCCAGGGATCGGTTGGGCCAGTTGCTTTTCGAAAGTGGGTTCATTGATTTCTGGCGTAGCAGGAATGTATTCAAGAGAGAGTTCTCTCGGAGACAGATCGTTCAAAATGTTTTAAAGCAGAGTCGTATTGATTTTGGACTCTGTCATGGCTCTTTTTTGAGCAATATAGGGAAAGTCTCTTATGGGTACACTTCTTTCAGTGACCATGCTTTCTTTTCCTTTGAGCTTAATTTTTGTAAATTGCAGAAGGGGCCTGGGCTTTGGTGTTTTAATAATCAACTTTTGAAAGAGGTGGATTTTAATGAGGGGATTGAGAGACTCGTGGAGAGCAGCCTGTCCTGTCCCTTATTTGAAGGAGGAGCAGCAGGAGGGCTATATCTTGAAGATCGATCAAGAGAAGGCTTTTGATAGGGTAGAGCATGATTATCTTCTTGAGGTGCTTCAGCGGTTTGGGTTTGTTAAGCATTTTATTTCTTGGGTTGGGATTTTTTACACAGGTATTTATAGCCGGGTTAAATGCAACGGGTACCTGACAGACTTTTTTCCAGTGGAGAGGTCGGTAAGACAGGGTTGCCCTTTATCTGCTTTGCTTTATTCTCTGGTGGTGGAGCCTTTGAGTTTGGCCTTACAGCAGAATAGGGAGATTGTGGGTATTGCTATCCCTGATTGCGTAACTCAGTCTCTTCTTTATCAACATGCAGACGATACAACTCTCACGCTCTCTAGTTTGACTTGTGTTCCCACAGTGATGGCAGTGTTTGATATGTACTGCTCAGCTTCAGGGGCAAAGGTGAATGTAGGCAAATCAGAAATTTTGGCCATTCATCCGAGTGTTGCAATGTGTACTCTTTCTATTCCTTTTAAGGTGGTGGGGGATGCGCTACAGATTTTGGGAGTGTACATTGGGTTGGAGGAGGAGGTGGTTGTGGAGTTGAACTGGCGGGGCAGGATCCAGAAATTAGTGGCGATTTTAAATCTCTGGTCTTGCAGAGTTTTAACTTTAAAAGGTCGAGTTCTGGTTATTAATAGCCTGTTGCTCTCCCGGCTCTGGTTTTTGCTGAATGTGATGGAGCTTCCTCAGTGGGTTGAGATGCAGGTGAAAAGCTTAGTGGGCAGGTTTTTGTGGGAGGGTAAGCCGGCGAAAATTGGCTATAACACCATGATTGGGGAAGTTCGTAGGGGGGGGTTGATGCTTGCAGACCTGCCATTAAAGAAGAAGAGCTTTTGCATTGTAGTACTGAAGCGTTTTTTAGACCGGGGGAATTGTAGTGTGTGGAAAGGGTTTCTGCTGCACTATTTTAATAAATGGGGGGGGTTGGGGATGGGTGAGAGTATTTTGTGTATGTGTCTTCGACCTTCTATGCTGCGGGGTATTCCCCAGTTTTATCAGGAAGTGTTGCTATCATGGGCCGAATTCTTGCCATCTCTGTCTTTTAGTCCTGATAGTAGGGAGCAGATTCTTAATCAGCCACTCTTTCTTAACCCTTTGCTTCAATCAGGTGGCAAGTCCCTTTATGGGCAGTGTTTTGTGGAGGCGGGGGTGCTTCGGGTGCAGGATATCATGTATGTGGTTTGGGGGGGTTTTTGCCCACTCAGGCCATTGCAGACTCAGTTTGGGAGAAGAATGAGGATGTGCCTTTTAGAATCGTGGCTGTGGAGTATGATACCATTAAGCGTGCTCTTCCTGAGAGTTGGATAAGAGTAATTAATGAGGGGTGTAACACTATCCTTTGTCCCACAAGGTCTGTCCCGCAATTTATTTTGCAGGGGAGGGAGTTTCCTGTCCCCTTTCTTGATTGTGTGACACAGTTGTTTTATCTGTCCCTCTTGCGTGCCGTTTTTGTCCGGCCAGAGTCTGAATTGCTTTGGCAGAGGAGGTGCCCGACCATGTCTGTTTCCTACTTATGGAGGAACTTACGTATTGCTTTTAATTCCCCTGACTGTGAGGATCTCAACTTTAGGTTGCGGCACAACTGCATATTTTCACAGTGGCTTCTCCATAAGTTGCATCTTGCAGACACTAGTTTGTGCTCAGTGTGTCAGCAGCGGGTGGAAGGCATTATGCACTTTTTTGTACAGTGTGCAGAGTTGAAGGGGTTGGGGATTTATCTACACCAGTTGTTAGAGGGGTTCTATGGGTTTGCTGATGTGGAGATTCAACAAGACCTTCACTCGGTGTCCTGGGATTCTCTTTTCTTATTTGGGTTACACGGGGTATTCCCCAAAGTCAATGTGGAATTCATTAACTTTCTTCTTAGTCATGCTCGACATGCAGTTTACAAGAGGCGAAATCGATCTCTGTTTAGTGGTGAAACACTGGATGTAGTTCACCTATTCACACTGAGTCTGAAACGGGATATCTATTCAGTGTATTCGTTTTGTAAGAGGGATGAGAGGGCCATGACTCGTTTCAAAGAGATATTTTTATATAATAATGTAATCGTAAAACTGATGGGTGATGATCTGATTCTTTCTGTATGATTTTCTTGATACTCCTGTCTGTTCTATACTTTCTAAGTATTGCTTTTGGTTTACATTTACCTGTGATCGATGATGACAATTTGCTGTTTTATGCACGTGAACGACAAAATGATCCGTTGTTCAGCACAATCTGAGATCAAAAAAAAAAAGAAAAAAAAAACAAAAAAAAAACATGCCCGATCTCGTCAGATCTCGGAAGCTAAACAGGGCAGGACCTGGTCAGTACTTGGATGGGAGACCTCCTGGAAATACCAGGTGCTGCAAGCTTTTTACATCTCCTGGGTAACTTCATCATAGCTCTTATTACTCTCTTTCTGTCTGGAGGAGATATAATTGAAGTATTCTACACCTACCCGGCTACTTTCAACACCCTTTCCTGTACTGATATTTTTCCCTCCATTTTTTTTTTTTTGCTGGAAGTTGCATCAATACCCGCCTGCCTTTAAGAGACATCATGCAGCCAGGCCTCTCGGCTTGTGGCCACACTGTCCTGAACGCACCTTGTGCTTGATTGCGGGAGTGACCATACCGGTTTGGCGAGTTTGTGAGAGGAGGCAGTGTGTTTCAGCACACTGCTCTCTTTGTGGAAAACACTTCCAAATTGGGGTTCTTTTTTACCCAAGTTTTGTTTGGGTTCTTTAACTGCTTTTGTACTGCATTTCTGTGGATTTGGATTGCCTTTTGCAGTATGGGTTTGTTTTTTTGGATTGCTTTTTATGCTGCCTGAGCAACATATGGGACTCCAGCCATGCCTGTGCCAGTGGGTATATACAATACATATACAGTACATATTAATTATTCTTGTTAATCTCAGTAATGCTATGCAAAATGTAAATATATAAAACGGTATATATTGTACTTACATTTCATGATTAAGATTACAGCCTGGTAGGGTAACATTTGCTAATTCCACTAATCTTTTCGCGTTTTTTTACTTCAAAATAAATCCACCTCAGAGCCAAGTCCCGCATCCAAGAACAATTAAACAACCCAATCAAACGCGTGATCTACGACCCGCCTTCTAAAGGCATAGTAACCAATCAGGCGCGTCATCCTGTTCTGCCCCTGGGGTAGCGCTGCCCTCAGAACAGGGCTGGTTTACAAAAACTCAACTGAGCGGCCGCCCCCCTCCTGCCGTTCCTGGGGCTCAGTCTCCTCAACCCCGCCGTCCATGGCAGCAACATTCTCCCTTGCCAAGCCCTCATGATTCCTGTCAGGACACATCCTCTTCATGTGCCGCACTTTAAAACAAACAAAACATTTCTCAGAGGTTACAAACACATTATAAACACTGCCATCCACACTACATTTCATCACAGTGTTTATCACCATGTTCGGGTCATGCATATCAATGATACTTGCCTCCGAAAAGTTTTGGCGCTTGATCGGGGACATTAATTTACCATATCGAAGCAACTCCTGCTCCAGAACCGCATTCCTCATAAAACGAGGGACGTTAGAAATGGTGATCCTACTTACAGGTGAAGCAAGTGGCAAAACGGGGAAAAAAAATGTCACACATAATAACGCCTTCTTCCACCAGTCTATTCACCAGCATTTCGCTACCTAAAAATATAACCACTGGCCGATTCATACGGGACGCGGACTTGACATGTGTTGCATTTATAGAATGAAGAGAACGGAGTCCATCCCAGTGCAACACATTTATTGTCTCTGTAAAACACAGAAAAAGGGTATTATTTTACTTATTCAGACTGCAGTTCTATCTTGCGTCTTCTTTGGACTTGTTTACTATTGCGTTACTGACGCATTTCAGTGAAAGAAGACATAATGCTCGCCACCTGCTGGTCGGAAGCTATAACAACGCAGTGTATTGTATTATCCCAATTTAAAGGCCTGTACTATGGGTGCAATGTTTTTCGTTAAGTTAAGTTAAGGCACACATAGTGCCACACTCTCCCCCTCAAACTTTTTAATGTCACCTGACATTTACCCTTCCAGAAGGCTAACACATTTTGTCTGCTCGTTTTTTTTTTTTATAACTGGCTAGTTAGAAGTAGGTTTTCTTAAAAAAAACGAAATCTATATATTCACAGGACTATGACATTAGCTTGGTAGTGACACTCCTTACGGTCTACCAAGGGCTATGGAAAAGCTCATTGTGCACTCTAAGCTTAAACCATATTTATTTTGCTACTGTAATTGTCACTTTTCACCTGAGGGTTTTAGAACAATTGTTCACTCTAACCAGTTTTTTTCTCTTCCCTTATTACCATTACTCTTTTCTGTAACCACACTCAATCTTACGGCATAGTTGACCTTAGTCTGATAATACTTTTTCCCTTTCAGCAGACATTGATATACTGTCCTCATGTATTAATCAAGAAATATAAACACATATTTACCATAATTTACAGGTAAACACATTCTAATGTCCATAGTAACAATGTACAATATTCAATGTAACGCACTAATAAACAGGCTGTATGTCCATTGTGTTCCATGGCCTCCAAAAGCCGTAACCACCAGACAAATGTGTTGTTTGCATGCCCTTCACTGTCAAGTCTCTCTGTACAATAGAAGGTTGTCCTAAGGTTCCATAAGTCAACATTCTTGGTTGGCGTCTCTCTCTCTGTGGATACAGTCTGAGTGGCTGTGCTGAGTTTTGGCTCTCTTCAGCAGATGAATGTTCTGCTTCGGAACTTACATGGTGAACCTGATCCTCACACTCACTGTAACTGTTCAACTGCAGATCCTCATGAAGCAGCATACTTCCATGTTCATCAGCTGACGGCAAGTGTTCACGGGACTGCTGTGTGGCTTGGGGTTGGAAGGCTCGAGTCTGAGGGTTTAGGACTGAGTTCCCAGTCTTGAGGTTCCTGTCTCTGTGTAGCCTCAACCTGTATGTCAGTTGATAGTCTTCCCCTGAGTCACTCTCGGAGTCCAATTGAGGCTCTGGTTCTCTCATAACTTTCTTTTTGTTCTTGTTGTTTTGCAAAGAACCATTTCTCTTTGTTTTAATCTGGCATGAAGTCTTTTCAGGTTTTTCCAGTGGTAAGTGATCACATGGCAGCAACAGATTCCTGTGAATCACACGACTTCTACCTTCACCACTCTCTGGTCTTACCTCATAGACAGGACTTTCCTTGCATTTCCTCTGTACCACTATGTGAACCTTATCTTCCCAGTATGACCGGATCTTCCCCGGTCTCCCTCTTTCAGTCAGGTTGCGGATGAGCACTCGGCCACCAGCCTGTAAGTCATTGCCATGGACTCTTCTATCATAGTATACTTTTCCCCTGGCTGCTTCTCTGTTGGCTGCTCTGGATGCAATGTGGTATGCTTCCTTCATTCTCTTTTGCGAGTCTGTAACATAGTCTTCATAGGTTTTCTGTTTTCCATCAGCATTGAGATTGAAAAGGAGGTCAATTGGGAGTCTTGGGGATGGTGAGTATCCGGTAGCCTCACTGCGTGTACAATTGTAGGCATGAATGACCTTACCCAAGGAACTTTTCCAGTCTGCCTTCTCCTTTTCTGTTAGTCCTCAACATGGCTAATAGCGTCCTGTTGGATCTCTCAACCTGGGGTTTCCCTGGGGATGGTATGGTGTTGTGTGAGAGTTATGCACCCCAGAGACCTCTTGCAATCTTGCAAACATTTGATTTTCAAATTCCTTCCACATGTCGTGGTGGATCTTACTTGGAAAACCAAATTTGAGTGCAAAGTCATTGAAAATCTTTTCTGCTACAGTCTTGGCAGCTTTGTTTTTGGTGGCATACGCTTGTGCGAACCGCGTATAATGGTCCATAACCACCAGGATGTATTCATACCCCTGTTTACATGGCTCCAAATGTAGGAAATCAATGGACACCATTTCAAATGGATAGGTTGTGGTGATGGTATATAATGGGGCTCTTGTGGGCTTGTTAGGTTTTTTCTTTTTCAGGCACTCGCAAACTTTGGTCACAAAATGTTCAACATCATTTTGCATCCGTGGCCAATAGAATCTGTCCCTGATCAAAGTTGGTGTTCTTTCGCAACCAAGGTGTCCCATCTTCTGGTGTAACTCCTCAAACACAAGTGGGTGCTATCCTTTGGGCAAGATTAGTTGGTCCCATCCAGATGTTTTCCTGAATAACACTCCATCTTTGTCCACATACAGCTTAGTCCACTGTCTCAGTAATACATTGACATCAGGATGTTCAGTTTTCTGCCTGTCTATGGGTGGATGCTGGCTCCTTGATTTGTATTTCAAGACTCTCCCAATGATGGGGTCACTCTCTTGTGCCTTTCTGATCTGTCCAGTTGTTAGAGGACCAGCAATTGTACTGGAATGTGTGTCTTGCACCAGTTCCAACACATTCATAAAGACTGTCCCTATCCCCTGCGATGGTTTTTACAGCTCTACCAATACTCCAAGCATTGAAGAGCTGATTATATCCTGTTGTATTTCCTCAGTGCACTGGTTCATGTAACTGTCTATGTCCAATGGCATCCGGGACAGGCCATCTGCATCAGCATTAGACTTGCCAGGGCGGTATTTGATGGTAAAGTTGAAATCCGCAAGCTGTGCTACCCACCGGTGGCCTGTTGCATTTAATTTGGCTGTTGTGAGGACATAGGTGAGAGGGTTATTGTCTGTGTATAACACAAATGATGGTGCATGGTACAGATAATCCCTAAATCGCTCACAAACAGACCATTTTAAGGCTACAAATTATAATTGTCCTGAGTGCATATGGTAGTTTTTCTCTGGCAGTGTTAGTGTTCTTGAGCCACATGCAATTACTACCATCTTACCTCACTGCCTTTGTTATAACACCGCTCCAAGTCCTTCCTGTGATGCATCACAGTGTAACACAAATGGCTGTGTGAAGTCCGGGTATCCCAGGACAGGTGGCTTTAACAGGCAATCACCCCCGGTTGAGCAGATCCTGTATATACTCTTTTACTTCTTGGTGGAGAGACTTTGGAATTGACATGTAGGTTTTCTGAACAGGTATGGTGTCCTTAAGTGTAATATGAATGTTAAGGGATGGAATGCAACCAATATTGTTGTCATCAAAGGCAAAAGCATTACACTCATCTCTCAACATCTGTCTAACCGCTTGTTGTTGAGCCTCACTTAAGTGGTCCAAATTCACAGGAGGGTCCCACTTCTGAGTGCTTCCGCTACTGACATCAGCCTGCTCCTTCAATTTTGCTTCTTCAGGCTTAAACAAATTGTCAGAGTGGTTGCATGTTTGTTCATGCTGTTGTTCCTGATCATTTGCTGGTACCACTGCTGCTGGATACACTGCTTTCACTGTTTGTAGGTGGCCCAGGATAATGTGCTGGTCTAGTATGATGTCATGCTTTGTGGTATTTGCAATGGGGACAGGCACATAGATAGGACTCACCTCCCGAACAGCCACCAATGCTTCACTGATGAGGAGGCCTTCTGGAAGTGGACACAGCTCAGATGGGACAAAGAGCATCTCTTGGTCTTTATACAGCGCTCCTACATGTGCACGGGCATGGACAGGGGTAATCTGGTCTGCTGGCAGAACTACTCTCTTGCGTCCTGTTCTCGCAATGCCTGCATCATGTCTTACATCTTGGGTCTGCATGAGCCTCAACATGGATTCAGCGGTCTTCACTGGTACAGAAAACGCTGCACTCATCATCTGGATAACATCAGTTGTTGTTTTTGTTGCCCCCTTCCCTCGGTTTACTATCTCTTCAATTACATTGAAACCAATAATTGGATCTTCAGCCACATTTGAGTCACTTGATACTAAAATTGGAACTGTACGTGTCTCTGTCACAGTTAGATCACAGTCCAACTGAAATCTCACCTCAATCCAGCCAATGAAAGGTATCTCTGTTTGGTTAGACTGATCTTCAGTCTCTTTGTCGGTTGACTTCCACCGCAACTTCTCTTTTAACTCAATTGCTCTGAATATAAAGTTCTGAGCTGACTCTCTGGGCTCCTGGGATATATTCATCAGCTTGTGGAATAAATCAGATGAGCTGTCTTCCTTGTAGTGTCCTTTGAGTATGGTTTTCAATGTGCAAGAGAGTAAGTCCACTCTTGATCTCCAACATATCTCTGAGATGAAGTCCAGGGCTGACTGCACGAATAACTGCCTCAATGATCTCGACTTCTGAATGTCCCTTTCGGAGTCCTGCTTCAATCTGGTGGACCAGGCTTGCATAGGACAGCTTGTCCTTCTGCCCTCCTGCTCCAATCTGTCCACAGATTCTGAACTCCCTCCGAAGAGTCACTTCTGGCACAGCGGCTGGTAGTGGCATTGATATTTCCTCCACTTTCATCACCCTGTTGCCGTTTGCTCTCATTTTATCTCCTAGTGCTTTGATCTCTTCTGCTAAAGTCTTGTGAGCCTGTTCTTAAGATTGCTGTAATTGGAGGTATTTGTCCTGTAAATCTTTCATCTGGGTGAGTTATTCTGGTGGTGGTCCTACATCCATGACACCCTGCTTCCTCCCCTTGATGAATGCCAGGAGGTGTTTCAGAAACTGGCAGACCTCTTCCTCCTCCTGCTTGTCCTCAATCTCCTCCAAAACTTTCTCTGCCATCCTAATAAGAGCTCGTCTGGTTTTAGTGAAGAAAACTGCATCACTTTTTTCTGGGCACTTTAGGTATCGACAAATTTCAATAAGATTAGTTTTCTCCAGCTGTAGTAGAATTTCACTCACTTCATCTTGCAAATGCTCAATTTTTTTTTTTTTTTGGTTGTTATTATTATTTTTGTTTCTTCTAGTGGGACTTTTTTTTTAATCTATTATATAGAAGCAGGTCCCCTTCCTCGTGGTGTTATCGTCTCTGAGTGAGAAGTAGTCTTTCTTCTAATTTACTTCTCCTGGCTGGCTCTCCATATTATGTTGCATTTATAGAATTAAGAGAACGGAGTCCATCCCGGTGCAACACATTTATTGTTTCTGTAAAACACAGAAAAAGGGTATTCTTTTACTTATTCAGACTGCAGTTCTATCTTGCGTCTTCTTTGGACTTGTTTACTATTGCGTTACTGACGCATTTCAGTGAAAGAAGACATAACGCTCGCCACCTGCTGGTCGGAAGCTATAACAACGCAGTCTATTGTATTATCCCAATTTAAAGGCCTGTACTATGGGGGTGCAATGTTTTTCATTAAGTTCAGCACACATAGTGCCACACATGCTTACACCCAACTACCTTCCCCACAGCAAGAACACACTCCTGCACAGAGACATACTCCTCTGTATTGATCCTCACCCCGTGTCTACAGGATCCCCCCCGCTTTGGGCCATAATGGCCCAAAAAAGACCACCACAATAACCTAACAAAGGAACAATTAGAACTATTTAAAATCAAACATGAACAAAGAATAAAACAGTCTATAAACCTCTCGTGAGTCACCCCCCACAACGAGAGAGAGAGAGAGAGAGAGAGAGAGAGAGAGAGAGAGAGAGAGAGAGAGAGAGAGAGAGAGAGAGAGATTGTGTGAACAGAGCACTGCCCGAGCTGTAATACAACATGAAAAGAGCCGGTGCAGTGAAGCGATAATTACAATAATGATTATTAAAAGAGTTATATATTAATGATTTAATTGGAGTTATAATGGACAAGTCAAAAGGTTAAAATGATTGGCTCTATCTAGGTTTCAAGCCACACTGTTTGGGGGCCCAGTGCTGCTCTGGTGCCGCCACTCCAAGACTGAGAATGTTTAACCTGCAGCGCCACATAGAGGAGAGAAAAAATATCTTATAAAGTGTCCTCGACTGAGTATCTTTATTACTATGGTACCAGAATGATATGCAGTGAATGATATGAATGCAATGAAACTGAACACCAAAGTTTGATTTCTGATTGGCTTCTCCATATGTAATAATCAATACATATTGACAAACTGCGATAAAAGCCCAGCTTCAATAAACAGCCACTGGCATCGGTCCGCAGTGCTGCTGATGCAGAGGCTCTGTATTGAGGGACCGATAGACTCAAATAATAATGAACACAAAGTGCGACAGATTACAGTGGTTATTTCTTCCCATTACAGACACATAAGAAAGTGCACAGACGGCTCACTCGGCATGTTGTTTTGTTCTGCACATTCATCAGCCTGGCACTCGAGGGGCATTTAGTGACGTCATGTCACAGCACCGCAGCTCACCAGAGCAATCCCATCAGCCCCTGCGCTGGAAACAGCGGCTCTGTGTGCGGGTCTGATGGGTCTCTAAAGCTGCTGCCGCCGCTTCATGTCCTGAAACTGCGCTGGACCTGGGCTTGTGTAGCGCTGAGAGAGCCTGGGATTGTATAGTATTGCTATGGTAGGAGCACTCATGATTTCGTTGTACTGACGTTTTGTAGTCAAACGTGTGTAGATTGAAAGTGGACTCCTCACTTTCTCCATCCAAACAATGTGGGGAAGCAATAAAAAAGGCAAACAGCTTGTTAGGATATATTGTCAAAAGTGTAGAATTGAGAACAAGGGCAGTAATGTTCAGACTGTACAATGCACTAGTTAGAGCTCATCTGGATACTGTGTACAATTCTGGGCTCCACACTTCAAGAAAGATATTGCTGCTCTAGAGGCAGTTCAGAGGAGAGCAACCAGACTTATTCCAGGTCTGAAGGGAATGTCCAACTGAGAGACTGAGGGAACTGAACCTTTTCACCCTGGAACAGAGGAGACTACATGGGGACTTGGTCCAAGTCTTCAAAATCATGAAAGGCATTGACCACATCAAAGCAGAGGAGCTTTTCCAGATCTGCAGGGACACACACAACCGGGGACACAAATGGAAATTGGGCTTCAAGGCATTCAAAACGGAAAACAGGAGACACTTCTTCACACAGAGTTGTCACAATCTGGAAAAAACTCCCCAGCGATGTGGTAGAAGCTGAAAAGTTGGGAACATTTAAAGTCAGACTGGATAGGATCCTTGTATCACTCAGTTATTAATGGACACCAAATGAACATGATGGGTCGAATGGCCTCCTCTCGTTTGTAAACTTCCTTATGACTGTCTGCCAAGTTTGTATGACCATAATCCTTATTGCTTGTAGGTCATTTAATCAAGTTTCGTCCAAAGTGAATTGGCCAGCTCTGTGCCCAGTGAGAAACCGCCCTGGTACAGATGTACAGCCACACACCTCCCAGTAAGTCGTTTCTCTTCCTGTAAAAAGTCACAAGTCAAATCAGGTATAGCTTTTAAATGCAGAGGTTTCCATTTTCTCCTCCGTGGCAGTCTTGAAAGGGATTTAATTTCAGAATTGTTTTCAAACTTGAGGACAAATTAGGGGGAGTGATGGGGAAATTGCCCGGGGGGGTAATTTCACACAATGCTACATTCATGGGGTGTCTAGAAAGAGGAGGGTCAGTGGGGGCAGAAGACCAAGATCTCTCTGGTCAGTCGGTGGGGAGTGGACACACGCTTCATCTATTGGCTTTGAAGGGTCGATGGTGTGTTTCTAACATCTTGTTAGGCAGAATGCAGAATTAAACCTTTGAGAAATGGAATAAACCCTCTAAGATCTAGCCGGGGAAAGGAGCAGGGCCTCGTGCTTCCATAAAGGCTTTCAAGTAATAATGCTTATTTTTTCCTCTCTCACACATGGCATATGGAACTGAAATAAAACTGCTATTTTTTCGAGTGGAGGCACTTGTATTGGAGAACAGTAGGTAACCTTTATTAACCACCAGACCAAGGTGCAAGCATGCATAACGGCATTAGGTATGTATTTCTGTGACGTGCACACGCCAGTGTGTTAGAACGTAATCATGGTATGGCTGGCACAGAGGGTCAAACTACCAATTTGTCTACACTTGTCCTTAAATATTTCTCCTCTATGAGATAGATGCCCCTTAAAAATTCAAATTGAACTGGCATATGTGCTGCCATGTTGCTTTCATGTCAGTTTATATAGCAAGACATACCTTTTTCCCATTTATGCCTGGTATAGGGTAGGCTTAACAAATTACTTAAATTTAAGACCAAACTATTTTTGTGCAACAGGCCTATTTATATTTGGCTTAAATTTAAGTCTAAGATCCAAGTAAAATGTCAAAAAGCATTTAAGACCTTTTGTGCAAGCGGTCCCAGGACTGGCCCGTAGCCCCACCGCTTTCCTTCAGAGACCCCCTGACACTGTTAATTGTGAAGCCCCAATTTTGGGCAGATTCACCCAATTCTAAATCTATTACTAAGTATGAATTCATAGGGAAACAATTTGTGATATGATGTTTTTTTTTTAAGCTGCGTAACTGATATTTGTCTGAGATGATCAAAAGAAAAGGCGGAGGTGGGAAGGGACCTGTTCTGTTAATATTTGGGCTGTGTGAAGGGAGGGGCGATACATTTATATGTATTATGTAGTATTTAAATATTGTGTATTATGTATAATGCTTTGGCATGCCAATAAAGCAAAATTGAACTTAATTGAGAGAATTTTACATTTCAGTTTATAAATGACACGCTTTTGTTATGAACCGCAATGTTCTTGGTAGCTATGGATTCAGAGCAACTTCAGCTAAAATATGAATGCATGTGTAATTTACTTATATGGCACTATTTAAGTGGAGAATGTGTAATACACTTTTATTAATTAAATTCATCATGATTCAGCCTGACTATAAGCTATTGTTTCCACTATTGTTATATTTATAATCTGTAGTTAAAACAACTAGGAATTTCAACTGAATTTTAGTGCTAAGCTACTTTTCTCCAGCCCAGTAAAGGTTAATAATATTAATAATTACTAATTGATTAATTTGATCAAATAGAGGGGCTGTCAATGTGTAGAAGCAGTGCTGAGGCGTATAGTGCTGGAGCGTGTCATTGATGTAGAAAGTCATTGGTAAGAAGGGGCTGTTAGTTAGAGGGGGATTCAGTCAGAGGCTGCATATACTTTAGAGGACACCAGTGGTGATCATGGTACTTTTTTAGAGATGATAATACTACTTGGAAAGTATGACGCCTGCTTGAAACAACATCTCGCTGAATGCATTGAGAAAAGTAGGAAACTACACCAGTCTGGGGCAAGAGTCAGAGGTTCTTGAAGCACAAAAATGCTACAAATACTGTCAATACAGTCATTAGCACAATTCAATGCATTATCCAGGAGACCACGTCAAGTGAAATTGAGGATGCTGGAATGTTCTCTGTCCAGATCGGCACAACTCAGGACAACCAGTGCTCTGTCATTGTGAGGTATGTGACGGATGTCATACGTGAGAGGCTTGTGGCTGTTGTAAAGTATGAGGCATCCACTGCACAGTATTTTGTCAAGTTGCTGACAGTAGTAGTCGTGGAAAAACTAAAATTGGACATGAGCAAGTGCATTGGTAATGCTATGGATGGAGCTTCCAATATACAAGGTAAATATAAAGGCATCTCTGCTCAGTTGTCCTCAAAGTCCCCCAATCATGTGCATGTGTGGTGCTATGCACACATCCTTCATCTGGATTTGGCTGAAACAACTGAAATCGTCATAGCAAGTAGTTCACTGTTTGCTCTCCTGACCGACCTTGCTGTGTTCATCCTTTGGTAGGATTCATGAAGGAATGTGTGGGAGAAGCACAGCCCGGACACGCGACACAGACGCCTCTCTCCAATCGGAGAGACATTCTGGTGGGCTAAAGATAGTGCTTTGAAGAAGGTCTTTGTGGTTGTGGCTGCACTGGAAAAACTGAAAGGCATTGCAAGAGACTTTGACACCATTAAGGCAGCTACTGACACATCTGTTAAGTGTGCAAATCATAAGATACAAGAACAGGATGAGGAGGCAGAGCTGGAGGAGAAAAACTTTGCCACAGAAAAACAAGCCTGGAGACATGGCACAAGATGAGGCTTTGACAGAAGCAGAGAGTGCCTATAAAGTCCACAATCAACTCATGGATACAGTCAGAGTATCCACAGGCGATTTCTAATTTATGGAACTCTATATGCTGACCTAGCCCTTCAGGACCCCAGAAACTTTGCCCAAGTCCTATCCAGTGGTCTGCCCAGACAACCCTTCAAGATCTCGGCAAATGATTGCTTATGATTGACAGCAGAGCATCTATCAACAATGTGCAGTGTGAGCTGAGGAGCCTCGCTGAAAAGTGGAAAAGACTGAAAACCTCAGGATTGGAGCAATACATGACCAGGACAGTGGAGGATGGACCTGATGAAGAAGAAAATGAGGTGGAAATTCTAAATAAAAGCTGCTCATCCTGTAAAGAGTGTCCACTGTGTTGTTACCAGATGCTGAGACCGTACAACTTGCTGACTGATGCATATCCTATCATTGGCATTGGATATAAGTTTCTCCCTCTTAGTCACCCAGGTAGCTTGTGAGCAAAGTTTCTCTACCTCTAAGAGAAGCTTTCTTGCAAGAACACCTAGAGGCCTTCATTCTGACACCTCTGAGAAGCACATTTGAATGACCCTGAATAATGACATGGTGAACTGCAGAGAAGTGTGAGCTGCTGAGAAATATGTCCTACCTTATTGGAGGAGCAGTTTTTTCTGTAACTTGAGTTTCTGGTGTCTATGTTTCCTGGTCCACTGTGCTGTCTGTAGTTGTGCCATCAGCTCTGTGAACTGTGGTAGAGCTGTCTGCTATGACCGAGTGAAGCCAGCCAGCCCTTCATGAAAGCCTGCCAGACACTGTTCTGTGGCTCAGTGAGTGTTCTAGCTGTTATACCATCCCTGTTTTATACTAGGCTTCAGATAAAGATGGGATGTTGTTCAACTCTTATAACAGTTTACCAAGTGTGTGTGTGTGTTCTGTAGTGCTCTGAAAATAGTACTGGTGTGTGAACGAGTGCGTCAGCGATGTGAAGCATCCACAGACCGGTTGTGGTGTGCCGGTCTCGGTCAAAGTCCAAGGCCTGTTTTCAGTCCCAGTCCATCCCTGTGGCCCACCCCTGCAACCTGACCCTGTCCTCTCTGGACCGGCACAGTGTCCTGCAGTGGGACTGTCCTGGCTTGCCCCCTAATGCACGCTAAACTGTGCAGACTATGAGTAAGGTAATTAATGTCAGTGTAGATGGAGACAGAGAAAAGTTGCCATGATTTGGTAATTCAGTATAATTTCAAAAGAACTATGCAACAGCAGTAGTACTAATACATGCACTAAACTGCCCAGTGTCAATATGGAGGCTGATTAATTCAATTTTCTAAGGTTTAATTTCAGTGCTCTTCTTGTTTTAATGTATATTTTAAGAAAACTGGTCCATCATTCTTTGGCAACCTAAAATCATACATTGGTCTTCACAGCCAGACCAACAGCTGAGGTGGCTCTGAATTGTAAAGCTTATTCATTTCAGATAAGCCTGCAAGGTGTGTGAGAGCAGGCGGTGGGACTGTGGTTTCAGAGATCTTTAGAAAGATTTAATCATGACAATGAAGCGGTAGTAATGCATCTCTTGTCTTCAATAGAAACTAGTTTCCACAAAGTGCTGTCCCTGCTGCTCACCATTTTCATTTCACTGTTCTCTTAGTCAAACCATTCAGTCAATTTAGTAACAGAGCAATGGTGGAGATCTGTTTCTAAGTCGTTGTTCTTTTTTTAAGCTGACAAACTGAGGATGTGTCCCTGTTCTGCCCTGTCTCCAGACAGGGGATGTAGCGAGACAATGAGGGGTGTTCAAATGTCTCCACCTCTCTGTAACCTCTATCCTGCCTCCTCCGAAACTGACAAGCTCTACTTCACAGTAGAGGAGCAGAGGCCGACTGGACTCGAACTCCCTTGAAATTCCTCCCCGAAAGAGATTGTGAGTGACTCTGTGAGTGACTCTGTGTGTTAAAGCCTGATTTATGCTTCTGCGAAGATGCAATTAAGCGTCTCTGTGTAGCGATGAGGAGAAGTGTAGCTCGCTGAGGAGCCAATGTGCACCCCTTCAAAAGCTCAACGCGTTGCACGTCTCAGCAGTCCTGTGTGTCCAGCAAGCGCTGATTGGTTGAGCAGGGGTATTATGAGAGCCGCGATACAATCGCGCAGTGCTGGGGCGACTGGCGTACAATGAATGTCTGTAGGCGCTGCAGAAGGTCGACAATGTGGTGACGAAAGTATTTAAAATGCATCTCTTTCGGAAGGGGGGGCTGCGGGGGATTTGACCTTTGACCTTAACTTGAGTTGAACTCGGGGGGGCTCCTTCCTAGGGGGTGGGGGGGTGCTTGTACCGCGTCACAGAATAATTACCATATTGATGGATTCCGAAGGAATGTGCAGGGTGGTGGGGGTCTTCAACTGTTTTCAAACCCTCCAAAAGATTTGTCTTTAAGCCAGACTGATTCTTTAGTAAAATAGCTACTTTTCTCTATACATGTGAAGCTCGAAAAGAGCGCTATGTATACCCTTCAGATACTTTAGAAAACATAGATATGTTTCCCCTACGCTAGTGAAGATCCAAAAGAGTTGTATTTAAGTCCTCCCGATTTATTTAGTAGAATAGCTATTTTTCCCTACGCGAGTGAGGCTCCAAAAGAGCTCTATTAAAGCCCTCCCGATTCTTTAGTAACATAGATACTTCTACTTAAGCGAGATCCGCAAGGCTGCCTCTTCAACAGGGCCAAAGCGGTTACCTCTTTCAAATGGACAAGGGTTATGTCGGTCTGGAGCTTTTTGAGCTAGTGGGGGTGGCGAGGACATGTCTACGTCTTTAGTAACCTCGGATCGGTGAAGAATTAGTATATTTGGGGGCGGAGTTGACAGGGCACTGAAGAAATAGCCTATCACGTTACAGTTTGGTTTGAAGAATTTAAATATTTGGGGGCGGAGCTAACGGCACTGATGACAGGTGGGGTCTGTTTTCAATTTAAGAAGCGGCTCTGTTTACATTTGAGACGATGGGCCCCCCTAGCCAATTAAAACGCATCGCAGATTCTCAGTCACCCGGCCAATAGTTTACTGATTATCTTTGAAACGTGAGCAGAAACAGCACCAGCACAATTCAGATTAATATTCTATACATTGAGCTGATGTAGCATCATTTCCATCCTTCCCACCTTGTGTATGTTATTAACAATAAAGAAGCATTTAATAAAATAGATATCTCTCTGATTCTTATTTTGTACAAAAACATGTTCTTACCGGCTTGTGTCTCTCTCTGCTAAATCTGATTTCGCTTTACTGTACAACTCGTACCCCAAATAACGTTCAAAATAAGTAAAGTAGTTAAAAAGACAAAAGTTATGCACATCAACCTGTTCGATGTGTCCCTGTATACAAATTAAAGAAGTATTGTTTTAATGACCTCCTTGACTCCTGTACACTCTGAGTCATCCAACGTTTTGCTAAAAAGGTCTGATCTGACCGTGCTGGGGAGAAATCGATGGGGGTGGAGAGTCCAGCTAAGAAAATAAAAAAAAGCTCCGGCCTCTGTGGAGAGCCGCCTGAAAAGCTGCGAGAAATGCGGCCCGTACATTCACAGCCCCTCTCTGATCTGAACCCCCTGACACAGATCCTCCAGAGCCGACCGGACAGCACAATGTCACATTACAGCAGTGCAAATGCAGGGTGTCTGTCTAGTTAGTTAGATAGTTGTATGAATTCTCAGCATTGACACTGTTAAAGCTGTACAGAAACGCATGAGAACTGCAAGGTCTTGATGTTTTTATTTTTCCTTACTAAGGTATTATCATTTCCAGACAGGATCAGTAAACTAAAGGAAAATAAAATGAAATGTTTGTGCTTTAAAAGATTAATTTCACTTTACATTTGTATTGATTTGTATTACAAATAACTTCAATAATAACTAAACTGACCACCCACCACCGCCTGTCTGTGAGCGCACTAAAGACAAATTAAACTTTCCAAATAGTGACATTAAAAATACACTAACTTGAAAGTGTAAAGATTGCATCTAAGAGGGGTTTAAAATTAAATAATTGAGATTTAACAGATTAGTAATTGTAAGAATAAGTAGCATCTTAATGGTTACCTTGAATTCAGGGCAACACAGTTAATGAACGGGCAGGGCTATTAAGCCTGGTTGAACATTATTCAAAATACAACACTAGTGATCATCTGGTGCATTACACAAATTGGGGGACAGGATTTCTCAGGCTTTAAGGGGGTTGAACCACCGTCACACGTCCCACAGCATAGGACACTGACTCTCGTACCCCGTCATCTGTCTGCATTACCCCTGAAATGAAAAGTACAGCCTCAACCACATCAGTTTTTCTGGTCTGTCAAGAAGTATGGTGCCATGTGTATCGCCTTCTAACAGCATGTTTAATAAAATCTTATTGATTTGTTGTTTTATTCAGCACATGTATTTTAAATCACATGAACACAGTTTTTATACTGGTGGACATATTTGGCTTTTGGGCCCGATGTACAAGCAATTTTTAAGCGGGATTTGACTTATCAGTAAAATACAGGCTAAAGACAAAGGTTCATTTTAACAAAGATCAAGATTTTATTTTATTTTATTGTTTTGGATTTATTCAACCTTAATCAAATGCATTATTATAAATCACAATGCTGAATACAAACAGGGAGCTTATAACAAATACTCAGGGGGAATCTGCTTAGATTAGTACGTAATTTCAAATACCAAATATCTCAAACACATCAGAAATAACTGTTTACAAAGACTTTCCGTCTTTATGACATTAGTTGGCTGAAAAAGGTTTTCAAAGTAAGATAAAAGAAACAAATGCGTAACTTTAAATAAAAAAACAACAACATTTTACTCATTTGTGACAATAAAGAAAACTAAGTTGAGGCCCTAAAACTCTTTTGGATCTTCACTAGCGTAGGGAAAAATATCTATGTTTTCTCAAGAATCTGAAGGGTATACATAGCGCTCTTTTGGAGCTTCACACGTATAGAGAAAAGTAGCTATTTTACTAAAGAATCAGTCTGGCTTAAAGACAAATCTTTTGGAGGGTTTGAAAACAGTTGAAGACCCCCACCACCCTGCACATTCCTTCGGAATCCATCAATATGGTAATTATCCTGTGACGTGGTACAAGCACCCCCCACCCCCTAGGAAGGGGCCCCCCCACCTCCTAGGAAGCCCCCCCCCCCCCCGAGTTCAACTCAAGTTCAGGTCAAAGGTCAAACCCCCCACACCCCCCCTTCCGAAAAAGTGCCCTATATTACTATTGTCATTCATAATTCCGTGCACATCATTCACATTTTGTCCCATTAAATGCTTATTTCGTGCTTGGCAATTTTGTGGACAAAAAGATAAATGTACTTTGTCTTCCGTGGATGGAATGAACACATGAGTATGCATTATTCTGTGCAATAGTCAACCTGTCACCAGCCCTAAACCTAATACAGAAGAATTAGCATTCATGATCAAACAGGTGATTGATCAAGGCATTGTTCCAGAGAATTGGGTTTGCAACATATTCAAGATTGAATTCCAAAGAAAGTTAGAAACTTGCTGAGTCAAGGAAAGGCAGACGAGAACTATTACAGGTGCAAATCTAATACAATAAATACTGATAATGATTATAAGACCCCGTTCACACTTGAGATTTAGGCCGGCCCAGGGCCCAGTATTGTCTCTATTGGCCCAGGGCCCAGTATTGTCTCTATTGTTTGAATGTCATATCGATCTATAGCGTTAAATGTACTGATACATTTCGCTAGCTCACATCTTTATATATATTATAAAAGTCTAGGCTAAGTAATGAGTTATAATGTAAACAGTTCAAACTACTCGGTCGATTAAAATAAAAGTGTGTAGCTGGTAAACTTGCTATTGTTTGTTCTTGTACTAAGTATGATTGAGGTCTGAAATTTAACAGTATGCATTTTACACGTGGAAATTGCATTGTGAAATTGTGAACGGGACCATAACTTTATTAATTTTCCGAATGTTGCATTAAAACGATATAAATTTAACCGAAGCAGGTTTACATTCAAATCAGTGCATTTTAATACGAAACCAGCTATTTACTATGCAACCCGAAATGCGATTATATTGAGCTGAGCTGTACATTCACAAATGCCAGCGTTAGAGGTGACAACTGGGATGATGCAGAAATGACAGCGCTGTTTACAATGTGGATGAAGATGAAGTTAAAACAGAAACCGCAGGAAGTGCACAGCGCTGCTGTCTGAGGATATATAACTATAGACACGTCACAGAGGCTGCTTTCGATGCAGACGATTGCATACTAATGAACACAATTTCTTGTGATTTAATGCAGATGTCCTAATAAAGGTGCTTCGCTTTCGGGTGAATTGTATAACAGCACTTTTAAACTTGCAGAACCGAAGATAGACATCTGAAAAGGGAAATATATGAATTAGATTCCCCATTGAACCAGCACATTTTTAATTATTTTAGAAAGCTTTGGCTGCAAAGGGTTAAGCCAATCAATATTAATAAGTTGTGATTATAAACACATCGCATACACCTGTAAGCAGAACTAATGTCCTGCGTCACTGGTTTGTTTGAGCAGATTTGTTTACTTCCCGGCATGCATTTCGTTTAGGCCGGCTTTTCGCCCGCATATGTGACGCACTTAGGCCTCCTAAAAGCGCAAGTGTGAACAGGGTGTCTGAAAAAAAGCCAGCCTAAATTTGAGGCGGCCCAGGGCCGGCCTAATAAGTGTGAACGGGGTCTATGATGTGCAGAAAATGGTGTGTTTCACCGATAAACATGATTATAACTTTCACAATGACTAATGTTATTACACGGGCCGTATTATCAGCTATATTATATTCAGTAGGCTATAGCCTACCGCATAAACTGCAGGTCTGGCAGTCTGAGAAGAAAGTATTTATAGCTTATTAAGTTTGAGAAGTTTACAGCTGAAATGCCATATATGCATTTAATTCAAATATTTAGTAACATATAAGAACTAATATGCAGGAAAAATTCACATACACAGAAATTTACTTTTGAATTGCAAAATGGTGGTTCTAGTGTTAAGTCTCTAGCCAACTATAACTAAGACAATATAGATCTGCACATACAGGATGCAATATGGCAATTTGTATGTGTGTGTAGTTTGTCACATGTTATTAACAGTATGTGTTGATTTACATCCATACAACATGCACCATAATGTCAGTGTCTAACAGTAGGTTATGGCTTTGGCAATAGGAACCCTGTAATGAAATACTCGTACTGAGGGACACAACCAGGGCAAATATATTCCTATTTTTAAGATGTGGAGACCTTCCTCCTTCCTGGGTCTGCCATGTAAGTTATACAAGCATGTGTGTGTCTTTCTTGACAATATCCCCTTTCAAAAGTGTAACTGAAGTTAATGTCAAATGTTCTTGTGTCTCTTGTCACCCTGTGTCTCTGCTCCAGATGCCCTCAGTCCGCCCATCCTCTCTGTGTCTGTGCAAGGAGAGATCGGTGAGTGTGAGTGTGAACCTGCCCCACTCACCGTAACAGAGAAGGTGTTGGCTCAAAATGTCTCAGTCTCCCATCCGTCCTCTCCACAACGACAATCTCCATTAGTTTGTACAGAGAGGATGAACCCACAGACCTAAAGGTACTACCTGAACCAGTCCTCCCTCAAACTGGCTGCCCCCCTCCTAGCTGTGCCCTTCTCTGGACATCCCCAATGTTCATAGATCCCCTAAATCATTATGGTGGATCACATGGAGAGCTTCTAATTTTATGTATGTCCCAATAACATGCTCTGTGAAGTGTACAAGCAGTGCGGCACAATCTCCTGACACAGATCACTGGCACAGGATTTGAGATTGTGAGTTAATGGGGACGGTGTTTGACACATGATGCTGAGACTCAGCTGTGTAAGGAGTGTTGTTCACGAGGGGAAGGGGAGAGGTGTGGGTGATACTTAAGTGTATGCATCCTTTGTTACTATAAACAATTATTGAAATAATTTTAGTTCATGAAATGTATAGTTAATTAGGAAGAGTAATAACATTGTAAGACACAGTTGTTTGAGGCCAGGGGTGGCTTTGAAGTTGTCCAGGGTTTCCTCAATTTGCATAGCAACTTGTGAGCCAGAAGTCTTATGTAAGATATTATTTGTTAGCATAGAATTTCCCATAGAAAAATACATTCTATCTGGTTTGGTACAGGAAACAGACTTTGATGCAGTTCCCTAAAATTTGAAGGAGGCCCTGATGTGACTAATTACTTGAGCATGAGTACGATGTCCAGGGTACCTGTCCTCTGGTTGGCTCCTAGACAAATTCCAAAGACCTCCACTTGTAAGTTACATTTCTATCACACACCCTTCTCATGGTGTCATGCTGCCAAAATGTGACTGGTTGAAATGAAATCTTATAAAACTAGGGACATTCAAAGAGAAGAGCATTCAAGAAGGAGAAGGAGATGATAACAAGAGAAGAGCAGGAGGAAGAGAGAGAGACACACACCCACTACCTGACCAGACTGACCTAAGCTCCCCTGTGAGGAGAAGAGGAGACATGAAGTATTATCTGTTTCTTTCTGTAATCCAGCAGAAGCTTAATATTACTTATTTTCAGTAATATAATTTAATGATATTAGTTTCCTATTTTCTTCACAAATAAATGATTGCACATCTTTGACTTGACCACATCTTCCCTCTAAAAAGAATCTTAAAAGAGAAACCAATTGACCTATGAATTTTCAGTTACTTAGTTTCAACTACTTAGATTGACTGAAAAACCAAGCATATCAAATTCTTTTACAGGCAATACCACAGAAAAGCCTCACTCTGCCATCACAGCCCCAGCAAGAAGCCCAAATCAACCACTTGAAGCATTTGCTGCACAGAATGGCAATAAATCCACTGCACCAATATCCTATTATTGCGTTCCAGACCAAATCTGGGATTTATTACTTCCCCACTTTTTCATGCTAATCCCAGGGAGCACCTCCACTCCTCCTTTTTCTCTGCCTCTGCCTTTTCAGATCCGAAGGACAGAGAGTAGCAAACTGTTCCAGAGTCAAATCAGGTGTCTGGTTGGAGATGTCCTCCTGGCCACTGGCTTCCTGTCCTACTTTGGGCCGTTCAACCAGGAGTACAGGAACGGACTGCTGCAGCTGTGGAAGAGCCAGACGAGTGCCAACAACATCCCCTTCAGTGCGGTGTGTTTGTATTTAAGCTTTGTGTATCACAGGACTGGTGTTAGCAGCACAGCAGTCCAGATTTCACAGCCTGTAGGCACATGGACATCAGACATCAGTGCTAGATGCTGGATATTGTGGGCCTGTTTTCCTAATTTGGATAGGAATTACACAGACACGTGTGTTGTGTGAATATATTATTGCTTTAAAAAGTTCTGTTACATCAGTGTGATTGTAATGGAGCACACGATAACTGCTACACGATACTCCCATTCCTGGCAATACATTGTCTGTATTGAGTGAGAGTATAATATACACTACCGTTCAAAAGTTTGGGGTGTGGTGGAAAAAAAAGCTTTGGAGTCGGGAGTTCTAGTCAGAATTTATTACGTGCACGGGAGGAACAGCGCAACACAGAACTCAAAGGAAATTAGGCTAGCATTACACTGTTCCTCAAAAGTTTTAAGACAGAACAAAGCTTTTATACCCCCTCTGGGATATACGCCCAAGGGACCTTAACATTTTACAAACAGTGTAGTGAGAGCTTTTCTTCTTCAAGATCCATTTTACCCTATACAAATCTCCCACTTTACCACCACCAAAGCACCCCCAGACCATCTAGACCATCACATTGCCTCCACCATGATTGCCTCCACAGATGGCGTCAGGCACTCCTCCCGCATCTTTTAATTTGGTCTGCGTCTCACAAATATTCTTGTTTGTGATCCGAACACCTCGTCCATCCATAACACTTTTTTCCAATCTTCCTCTGTCCAGTGTCTGTGTTCTTTTGGCCATCTTAATCTTTTATTTTTATTGGCCTGTCGGAGATATGGCCTTTTCTTTGCTGCCTAGAAGGCCAGCATCCCAGAGTCGCCTCTTCACTGTTGACATTGAGACGTGTTTTGCGGGTACTATTTAATGAAGCTGCCCATTGAGGCCTGTGTGGTGTCTGTTTCTCAAACTAGACACACTAATGTATTTGTCGTCTTGCTCAGTTGTGCACCGGGGCCACCCACTCCTCTTTCTATTCTGGCTAGAGCCAGTTTGCGCTGTTCTGTGAAGGGAGTAGTACACAGTGTTGTACGAGATCTTCAGTTTCTTCAATTTCTCACATGGAATAGCCTTTATTTCTCAGAACAAGAATAGACTGATGAGTTTCAGAAGGAAGTTTTGTTTCTGGTTTTTGAGCCTGTAATCGAACCCACAATTGCTGATGAACTAGTCTAAAGAAGGCCAGCTTTATTGCTTCTTTAATCAGCACAACAGTTTGCAAATACAAATGCAAAAGGGTTTTCTAATGATCAATTAGCCTTTTAAAATGATAAACTTGGATTATCAAACTCAACGTGCCATTGGAACACAGGACTGATGGTTTCTGATAATGGGTCTCTGTATGCCTATATAGAGATTTCATTACAAATCAGCCATTTCCAGCTACAATAGTCATTTACAACATTAACAATGTCTCCACTGTATTTCTGATCAATTTGATGTTATTTTAATGGACAAAAAATGTGCATTTCTTTCCAAAACAAGGACATTTGTAATTGACCCCAAACATTTGAATGGTATTGTATGTGTGGTTTCTTTAGACAACCAATTAACTTCTTTTATGTTTTAAGGTACTTTTAATGTATAGAAGAGGTCCTGACTGGCCATGACTGTAGGAATAGTGCTCCCATTAACACAGAAATGTGTTGGCTTAATAGAGTCCTGATTAAACAATAAGAAATGCAGAGGTGCCGCAGATGTCTTTAAACACTTTTTGACTCTCTCATCTAAACCTTGTTGTTTGAAGTCACTATAAAAATCAGGACTTGTATGTATAAATGTATTTATATTTTTATTTAAAATTGATGACACATTCCCATTCTTTTTGATCATTTTTGGTGATTTTCGCGTGGGGTACCATGTGCATGTTATAGGAGCTCAGTCTCATCCGCATGCTGGTGGACAAGGCCACCATTGGAGAGTGGAACCTGCAGGGGCTGCCCAGCGATGACCTGTCCATACAGAATGGCATCATTGTCACCAAGGCCTCCCGCTTCTCATTGACCCCCAGGGCCAGGGCAAGATCTGGATTAAATTCAGGGAGAAGGAAAATGAGCTGCAGGTAACATGTATGTGCGTTTGTGCGTGTTTATGTCTGTCCTCCTGTGGTGCTTGTTGCTCCAGACCTTTTAATTATTTCAGTTTCACATGTGGATCATTACAGAGTAAGTTGAGCAGTTGCTGTCTGATCCTCCTAAATAAAAAAGGAAAACAAGAATAAGGAAAAAATACATAATATAAGCAAGCATAATTAAAAAATCCTAGTCATGAAAACAAATACATTCTTGTAGGCAGTTTACATGACAAACAAACAGAAGTTAAAACAAACTGAAATTGCATTTTAATCAGTGATGTCACGTGAGTCTTAATGCTTTAAAAAATAAAATGAAATTATTTATAAATAATCCATTTATAATGCAGTCTGTTCAACAGAGGAGGAAGGAACCCCTTGAGTTGAATGTCACTGAGTGAATGCACAGCTTTTTAAGAATTCATTTATTTAACTAAAACTAGAAAACTGAAAACAAACCAAATTGTTTGAGCCATGTGTGTATATATGTGTATATATATATATATATATATATATATATATATATATACATACATACATATAAAACTTAGGAAAGATGGATTGACCCTAGGAATGGAGTAATGTAATCAAATGAGTTGCTTTCAGTCATTGCACTGTTTTAGGAAAAACACAGAATCCACTGTTGAAGCCGGGCACTGCCAGGTCACTTTTACAACGTATTTATTCTGAAGTGAATGCATGTCTAATGGAATTCATATCAATGCTGTAAAAGGGTTATTTGGGGAATGTGTGGTTTGCAAGGACCTGAATTAGAGGATTCGCTGTTATTTACAGGTTTGGGTGTTCATTAAAACAGCATTGAGCTTATGTGATATCTCTGTGCCCCATGAAGCCTTCATCATATTTTACTTCCAGTCCACAAGTCCGTCATGAAATGTTGCCAGGAGGCACAGCACCAACCCAGGGGTCCCTGTGAGTTTATCTTCTTCTTAATATCACACCTGTGGGACAGGTACAGGATGGCAACAACAACTGCCCGAGTTACACCAGAAACACACAATCCCTCCATCAGTGCTCAGACTGGCAGTGACAGACTAAGAGAGGCTGGACTGAGGGCTTGTAGGCCTGTTGTAAGCCAAGTCCTTACCAGACATCACTGGCAACAACGTCGCCTATGGGCACAAACCCACCTTTGCTGGACATGATTTCCTGCAGGACAGGAATGTCAGTGTTCTGTCATGGCCAGCAAAAAGCCCGGATCTCAATCCCATTGAGCACGTCTGGGACCTGTTGGATTGGAGGATGAGGGCTAGGGCCATTCCCCCTAGAAATGTCCAGGAACTTGCAAGTGCCTTGGTGGAAGAGTGGGGTAACATCTCACAGCAAGAACTGTCAAATCTGGTGCAGTTCATGAGGAGGAGATGCACTGCAGTACTTAATACAGCTGGTGGCCACACCAGATTCTGACTGTAAAGATTCTGTCTGTGAAACTTGTTCAGCATATGTCTAGTTGTTGAATCTTTTTATGTTCATACAAATATTTACACGTTAAGTTTGTTGAAAATAAAAGCAGTTGAAAGTTTATTTTTTGGCTGAGTATATATATATGTTTAGGAAATGCAAAAGTCAGGTTTCAGTGCAAAGGTGATTTATTAAACCCAGGGAATGTGCTCAAACCAGAAGGACATAAAAAAATGTAAGCAATACCCTAGCTCTTCTCGAGCCAAACTAAACGTGAAATTTGTAAGACAAACAGCAGCCATACAGTCTGTGATTTACACTCACCTAAAGGATTATTAGGAACACCTGTTCAATTTCTCATTAATGCAATTATCTAACCAACCAATCACATGGCAGTTGCTTCAATGCATTTAGGGGTGTGGTCCTGGTCAAAACAATCTCCTGAACTCCAAACTGAATGTCTGAATGGGAAAGAAAGGTGATGTAAGCAATTTTGAGCGTGGCATGGTTGTTGGTGCCAGACGGGCCGGTCTGAGTATTTCACAATCTGCTCAGTTACTGGGATTTTCACGCACAACCATTTCTAGGGTTTACAAAGAATGGTGTGAAAAGGGAAAAACATCCAGTATGCGGCAGTATTGTGGGCGAAAATGCCTTGTTGATGCTAGAGGTCAGAGGAGAATGCGCCGACTGATTCAAGCTGATAGAAGAGCAACTTTGACTGAAATAACCACTCGTTACAACCGAGGTATGCAGCAAAGCATTTGTGAAGCCACAACACGTACAACCTTGAGGCGGATGGGCTACAACAGCAGAAGACCCCACCGGGTACCACTCATCTCCACTACAAATAGGAAAAAGAGGCTACAATTTGTACAAGCTCACCAAAATTGGACAGTTGAAGACTGGAAAAATGTTGCCTGGTCTGATGAGTCTCGATTTCTGTTGAGACATTCAGATGGTAGAGTCAGAATTTGGCGTAAACAGAATGAGAACATGGATCCATCATGCCTTGTTACCACTGTGCAGGCTGGTGGTGGTGGTGGTGTAATGGTGTGGGGGATGTTTTCTTGGCACACTTTAGGCCCCTTAATGCCCATTGGGCATCGTTTAAATGCCATGGCCTACCTGAGCATTGTTTCTGACCATGTCCATCCCTTTATGACCACCATGTACCCATCCTCTGATGGCTACTTCCAGCAGGATAATGCACCATGTCACAAAGGTCGAATCATTTCAAATTGGTTTCTTGAACATGACAATGAGTTCACTGTACTAAACTGGCCCCCACAGTCACCAGATCTCAACCCAATAGAGCATCTTTGGGATGTGGTGGAACGGGAGCTTCGTGCCCTGGATGTGCATCCCACAAATCTCCATCAACTGCAAGATGCTATCCTATCAATATGGGCCAACATTTCTAAAGAATGCTTTCAGCACCTTGTTGAATCAATGCCACATAGAATTAAGGCAGTTCTGAAGGCGAAAGGGGGTCAAACACAGTATTAGTATGGTGTTCCTAATCATTCTTTAGGTGTAGTCCTCAGGGGTGTGAAAAATCTGCGCATTCGCAAAAGTCCACAGACTTTCAGACCGAATGAATACATATTTTTCACAAGATGCTAATGCAAAAAGTTACAGAAGAGTTGCAGGAGGGAATCTCAACAATACAACAGTCTCACTCATATATGAGTAGATGAAAAAATCAATACATATAAACCAAAGCCACCATTGATGACAGCTGTGTAGTTATTATTATTATTAATTTATTGGCAGATGCCCTTATTTAGGCATAATGTATTAGCGGGTGGATCAATGCTGATGTGAATGTTTGCTGATGTTTGCTTATGTGAATGGCAGATAAGTGCAAATATGTTATTCAGCATCTACTTAAGTATATATAGCACAATGGATTAATTAAACAATTTGACTCACCGGCTATACAGCAAACTAAAAAACTGTACATCGTAGTGGTTACAATTCTATTGCGTGTGTAGGAGGTTTTGATTAAATCCCAGCCATGGACATGGTATTGTGATATAAATGCCTTTATTGTAATGTGATTTTTTTATTATCATCTTCTGTAACGGAACAATGATCACTACCAAATATATCATTGTAATATCGCTCGATGGCATTTTCATTTGTTTTGAAAACTCTGCTATATTAGCAATCTACTGTTAGCTAGAGGCAATAAAAGTTTTGCGCAGTGTCTCAATGGGCAGTACTTCACCTGAGAGTAGAGCTCTGCATTACAGCGCACCTGTGCACTCATCATATCCTCTCGTACTTTAGCCACACTGACAGTCATTGCAAGAAACCAGTGTTAAATGTTTAAACATACATGTTAAATATGTGATTGTAGATTTACACTTTTATCATTGTTTAATTTGCATGAAACTGAAGAAACTGATGCTATAGAAGAGAAAGTGAAATTACTATATGTATTTAATGTTCATGGATCTCAGGTTGATTATGGACCTGTTTGATTGCCATAGTGTGTCTTGTGTTCATGTTTATTATTAGAACATGTTTAGATAGGTACCTTATATGTGTAGTTTAGATTAAACAAAGGTTTCGTTTTGTTTTCAGTTTCTGTCCGTCCATTTTAATTTGAGCACTGCGCACCGTAAATATAATAAATCATCTTTTTACACACCGTAACCCTGCTTGTGTTTCCTGAGCCCTGGCAGTGTGGGGAAACCCCCCACTGTGCTCCTGAGGGGAGGCTTTAGAGAGGCAGTTACGTCCCTGATATAAAGACAATTCTATGTAATGTAATTCCAGTAGAACTGAGATTTCCATAGTGTTTTCTCAAAGGGAAGACCTGTTCACTGATGAACGTGTGACAGATCTGCATCCACAATGCTTCCATTCCCTGTGCCCTGCCCCAGTTTCATACTTGCTGTATTCCCCAGGTCAAAGTGGGAGACAAAGAGGTGGACGTGATGAAGGGCTTCACTCTGTACATTACCACCAAACTGGCCAATCCAGCCTACACCCCCGAGATCAGCGCCAAGACTGCCGTCATCAACTTCAGTGTCACAATGCAGGGTCTCGAGGACCAGCTGCTGGGCAGCTACCAGCACAACAGCAGGGGTTCTGGAGCTTCAATAAGCCTGTTATGAGCTATGATTCACGCAGTTCCTGTGGGCCTCCACATTGTCTATTCTGCACAGTCAACAGCAGCAGGACATTGGAAAAGGACAATAGCTGAAGTATGACTCATCAGATGAGACGAAATGTGACTTGTTTACCTTGAGATTCATGTGACTCCTTATTGCAATGTCATATCTATGAGGTTTCATTGTTGATCGTGTTACAGTACTAATTCTCCAGGGGGCTGGTTGCTCCATTTGTTTTGGTGATTATCAGGTTTGAATTACAGTATTCAAAGACAAAAATAGTGGTTCACATCTGTCCCCTTCTTCAAGCCAAAGACAGAATGTAGCAGCATGGCGGCTTGCAATGTAGGTTACAACTCCTTGGTGGCAGAAGACAAATCACAGGTGTTATAATCACAGCAATACTACGGATTTAAGTTATTGAAGGTTTCCAGAGCAGAAATTGATTTGTATCTCCTGTGGGGAGCAAAACATGAGTGGAGCTTTGTTCAGACCAAGATGTTCTCCAGCATGGGTGTGCCTTCTTCTCCTCCAACTACCATTTCTGATACCTGTGCTGCTCATTTCCTCCAAGAAAACCCTGGGATTGTTAAGGGAAATAGACCCTACTGATATTCTATTTTCTTTTACTTACAAATTCTCCCAACAAGTTTCAGATATTTATTAAAGGTCAGCACAGTCGTCCTTTTTTTTTTCTGACCAAGTGATATATTTGCTCATTAGTGCACTTATACTAGGCTTTAAGAAGTTGATTTTAGGGAGAAGCCAACAGGAATCTTAACTTAAGCCTTTATATGCAAACTGACCACAGAGCCTTCCCGAACATCAGTGCAGTGTCCATGGTTTCTCCCCTTGTTGTATTTACTCATAAGCATAATTATTAGGAGTGGTTTTATCGGGTCAGTCCAGCTGGGAACCATCATTTTTTGAAGGAAAGTGTGGTACATTGATTTACAAACCTTCACCAAAGATCAGCCAAGGCACCCTCATTGTCATGCAAAATGGCATGTTTGTTTGTTAGCAGATTCGTGGCTGTACTTCTCGTTTCTCTAAGAAAATGCTGAGACTGATAAGAGAAAAGTGGGCTATTGGATATTACTGGTATCCTCATATGTCTTGACCACACTGCACCAAGCTACCTTCAGTCACTCGTCTCTCCATACATCCCCTCCAGACCACTGCACTCCTCCAGTGCCAGAAGGCTAACTCTGCCTCCTCTCCACTCCCCTTCCTCCAGAGCCGCTCCTTCTCATCCCTGGCCCCTAAGTGGTGGAACGACCTGCCCACCGAAGTCAATACAGCAGAGTCCTTGACCTCATTCTGTTGCTTACTCAAGACGCATCTATTCCGACAGCACTTGTAATATTAGTCCTCTGTCCCTGCTAGATAGCACTTCAGCTTTACTATGCTCCTTGTGTTCTTGATTGTTTTCCTCCTTGCTCCCTTTCCCGTAGCCCTCGTCTGTAACCCTACATCTTGAAAGCACTTAGCTTTCACCGTCCAGGATGTAGGAAGTCTCTTACTGTACTTGTGTAAATTGTAAATTGGAATTTGTAAAATGTATTATTTTGAATTGCTTTTTTAGCTAAGCTAAATTTGTAATGATTGATGCCTTGTACTTTGTTTGCACTTATGTTGTAAGTCGCCCTGGATAAGGGCGTCTGCCAAGAAATAAAAATAATAATAATAATATGCTTAGTTTACTTACAGATTAATTGTGATGCGTAAGAATAACAAGAAACTGTGAATTTGAAAAAGTAGTGGGGTTTCTTTTTCCTTGATTAAGTTGGTGCCTAATAAAAGGTCATTTTACTTTAATTAGGATGAGAAAAACAGGTGTAACAAAGGAGACACCGAAGAAAACAGAACCACAAACAAAAATAAAAATAAGCAAGCACCAGACACACCCCCAGCTCCTTTGTTTTTACCTCCCCTAAGGACCAACCTCAAATCATCCAGCATGACCCCTATTATGTGCTGAAGAAAGCCTCCACAATCAGCCGCACACCAATCCGTGATCAGTATTCCAAAATGTAGTACTATCTAATTGCAGCACATTGAAATGACAGACATACTTAATGTAAATGATGTTATCTCATAAAAAATAATGGAGGACTGTGAGAACATCGGTCCCAGAGCAATCTAACACATATCCAAACAGTTGATAAATCACTTGGCAACATCAAAATCTACCCATTCTGTATTATTTTCTTTCATTTTCTTTTCTCTCTCTCTTATAGGAGCTGCAATCTGAGAGTGAAGCTGCTAGAGGAGGTGACGTCCAACAAGAGGAGAATGCAGGAGCTGGAGGACAACCTCCTATTCCAGCACTGAAGGGTCCCTGGTGGAGGATGAGTCTCTGATTTGAGGTCCTCAGAGTCCCCAAGACCACTGCAGAGGAGGTGAAGGGGCAGCAGGCCAGACAGAATTTGGAAAATGAAGAAGAAGAAGAAGAAGAAGAAAGCAAGCAAGGGGAGAATTCAGCTGAGTAGAGAGCCAATGGGCTAATATTAGAATTCCCAGAATAAATTCATCCCAAGGGTGTTTATTACAAATCACTGAGGAGGAACTCAAAATCTCTCCTGGGCACTTTTGTAGGAAAGGAGAAGCATATGAACACATGAGCCCAGTTTCCAGTGCTGTCTGCTATAAGGACGTTTGGCTCTGCTGTGTCCCCAGGTCAGGAAGAAACTCACAGTTTCAGTACAGCCCGAGAGGAGGACCGCCCAGTGGCCGGCCGGGACAGCATCCTGTGCTTCCTCACTGTATAGATGAGCCTGGTCAATCTCATGTACCTGGGGCTCTAACACATCTCCATGGATCATCTCCAAGCACATCGCCAACATCATCGAATACCTGACCCACGAGGTGTTCCGCTACACGGCACGCAGCCTCTATGAGGATCACAAGTTCCTCTTCACCCTCCTTATGGCCCTGAAGATCGACCTGGGGGCCAGGAAGATCTCCCACAGCGAGTTCCAGACAATCATCAAAGGTCAGCATGTTTGCACTAATTTTTTCCTCACAAAGAAAACATTGCACTTGTTTCCTCAGCAACAGTTTGATCAGTTTTGGCCAAATGCACAACTAATTAAAGACTAAGAAAAACAACATTGGTAAGTTATTAAAACAAGTGTATAAATGTGAGGAAATGTAAAGTTCTATATTTCAGAAACTTATACGATAGTTTTGCTGCTCTGGGAAGTGAGCACTACTTTGCTGTAGCATTGCTAAAAATCTCCTTGGAAAACTACATGGCTCTTCACTAGCCACTGTCCTTAAGGCTGCAAAGTTGGTGGTGCGCCTTTCCCAGCTGCTTATAGGCTTACAGTGTTCAGTGTATTCTTCATATTATTACAAGGTCTATCTGGTTGCCATATCTTCCTGTCACGTCTGTAGGGCTGTCCCGAAGGGTACATTTTAACCTTCGAAGCTTCAGAACCCATTACCAAACAATGTTTCAAAGCTTTGTGGGTGCTAATTTGCTTAATTCATTGATGACATCACATTAGCTACTAGTGTATCGATTTGAATGAACAGCCTATTTTTATGTATTTATTTATTTTTAGGTAATCCATATAAAGAAAATAAAACATCCCCTTGTAGTTTAAAATCTCAAACAGTAGTCATGTTTTTATTAAGCACACGGTTTATGTACAGGTATTTGATTTTCCTTGTGTGAAATGTGAACCTTCGAGCAAAACCAGCTTACTCATAATAAACTATGCACGATGACAAATGCATGTTAACTTTAATTTGTATTTTAGTGAATAGAGAAAAAGTGATGAATTAACCCTTGATGAATGCGGTAACATTAAAAAACACAACTGTACTGAATGTAGGAAATACTAGACACCAGAACACAGTAAGCTTAAGTTTGGTTAACTATATTAATAAAATACTCCCTTCTACAGTCCAGAGTTTGTGTCAAAATTATATTTATTTCTGTATAATAATGTGACAGGACGCTGGCTGGCATGGCATGGCTGCTGCTGACGCTCACTAATTAGGTGCTCATGTGCTGCAGCTGTGTTGTCCGCTCCCTTGCAAACAGGCTGCAGGCTCACGGCTGCAGGCAATGAGCACCAAGCGACTGTGATGTCAGCGGCAGCTGTGCATAGGCTATTTAGTCTTTCTCCTTCCCTTTGTGGAGGAGCTAACCGTTACGAAGGACACTGGAGACCATACCTTTGGACTGCCCAGAGCACCCTGTTTGTTTGTTTTTTATGTGTAAATGTTTGTATTGGTTTCCCTTTTGTTTTTCTTTTGTTTTGGACTATTGCCAACCCCAATAAAGCCTGGACAAAGCCGTAACCTGAGAATCTCTCCCTGCTTATTGTGTCCGTCTTTTACAAATAATAATAGGCCTAATAAAGGCATCATTTAAACTTAAATTAGTCAAATGATCCCAGAGATGGTTTGTTCCATCATGATATATCAGTTTTCTTTTGTACAGCTAACATTCAGCTTTTTTAGGGTCTTTTGAGCATTTAGAGATGGTGGATAAGGAAACAATAACACAGAAAACACTGAATGATCCACATGTATGCCAACATGTTGGGGTTAGGATTCTTTCTCAGAAGAAAAAATGTATTAATTTAATGATCAGTGTAAGCGTATATTTTCAGAATGCATTGTTTGAATTTAATCTGGCCAATGACTGCTGACATGAGTAATTGGCATTATACAAATGCTTTAATTGTAAGAAGCTATGAGGGACATCTGAAGTCTGGTATTCAAACAATGTCAAACTCAATTGATGTGATTGTCACGTGACGAGCATTCAAAGGTTTGGAAAACTGGTGGCCATTCCATGATTTGAAGCCTACCGTCTTGTTCTTTTCTTCTAAAGTAGTTCTGACATAGCCTGGAGGTATGTTTTGGGACATGATTTTGCTGTAGGATGAACCCCTGACCAGCTAGGCGTATACCAGAGGGTATTGCATGGCGCTGCAAAATACCGTGGTAGCCATTTCTAGTTCAGGGTGCTACTCACTCTATGCAAGTCACCGACTCTGGATCCAGCAAAAGAGCATCAGACCATCATCCTTCTTCCTCCATGTTTGACAGTTGGTGTCACACACTGAGGAACCATCCTTTCACCTACTCCATGCCGTACAAAAACCCTACATTAACCAAAGATTTCAATTTCCATTCTGATTCATCGGTCCATAAGACCTTCTTCCAGTCTTCAGTAGTCCACTGGCGGTGCTTCATGGTGCAGGAAAGCCTCTTTTTCTTATTTTGCCATCTTAGCAATCTTACTGCCACTGGACCTGTCAAACCTGCAGTTCAGTGTATGCAGTCTTCTCTTCACAGTTGAAACTGAGACTTACTTACTTGGACCAGAGTTAAGCTGTTGTCCTGTGAGCCGCCAATCACGCAAGCTGTTGGCTCTCAGAAACTTGTCTTCTGATTGTGGCTTTGGGTCTGCCAGACCTCTTTATGTCAGTTATCTCCAGTTTCTAAGTGCCTTTTGGTGGTGTAGGAAATTAATTAAAAACTGTGTTTAAATTTCAATAAAAACTGGAAAATGGGGGTGTTCTAAAACTTTTGACTGGTAGTGTGTACATATACGCCGATCAGCCATAACATTATGACCACTTGCCTAATATTGTGTAGGTCCCCCTTTTGTCGCCAAAACAGCCCTGACCCGTCAAGGCATGGACTCCACTAGACCTCCAAAGGTGTGCTGTGGTATCTGGCACCAAAGACGTTAGCAGCAGATCCTTTAAGTCCTGTAAGTTGCGAGGTGGGGCCTCCATGGATCAGACTTGTTTGTCCAGCACATCCCACAGATGATCGATTGGATTGAGATCTGGGGAATTTGGAGGCCAACACCTTGAACTTGTGATTCATCAGACCAGGCCACCTTCTTCCATTGCTCCGTGGTCCAGTTCTGATGCTCACGTGCCCATTGTAGGCGCTCTCGGCAGTGGACAGGGGTCAACATGGGCACCCTGACTGGTCTGCGGCTACGCAACCCCATACGCAACAAACTGCAATACACTGTGTGATCTGACACCTTTCTATCAGAACCAGCATTAAGTTTATTTGAGCTACAGTAGCTCGTCTGTTGGATCGGACCACACGGGCCAGGCTCCGCTCCCCACGTGCATCAATGAGCTTTGGCCGCCCATGACCCTGTCACCGGTTCACTGCTTTTCGTTCCTTGCACCACTTTCAATAGGTACTAACCACTGCAGACCGGGAACAACCCACAAGAGCTGCAGTTTTGGAGATGCTCTGACCCAGTCGTCTAGCCATCACAATTTGGCCCTTGACAAAGTCGCTCAAATAAAGGGTAGGTGTACAATACTTCAATTATATCTCCTCCTGACAAAATGAGAGTAATAAGAGCTATGATCAAGTGCCCCAAGAGACATAAAAAGCTTGCAGCACCTGGTATTTCCAGGAGGTCTCCCATCCAAACACTGACCAGGCCCTGCACTGTTTAGCTTCCGAGATCTGACGTGATCGTGCACATGTTTTATTTTTTTATTTTAAATGATCTCAGATCGTGCTGAACAACGGATCAGAATGTTAGTCACTAACATAAGTCAGCAAATCCTCATCATTGATCACACAGAAAAGTAGAACAGGACAAATATTAGTAGGGGGTAGTAGACACAGGGTCTGGAGAATCATAGTGAAAAAACAAGATCATCATGCAGAAGTTCCACAAGAACATTATTATACAAGAAAAATTGGTTAAATCGAGACATAACCCTCTCCTCCCTCTTACAATAAGAAAGCACAGACAAAATGTCTTTGACACTCAGTGTGAAAGGTTGAACTACGTCCACTGTTTCACCAGTAGATAGAGATCAGTTTCGCCTCTTGTAAACTGTAAGGCGAGCATGACTCAAAAGAAAGTTGATGAATCCCACATTGACTTTGGGGAACACGCCATGTAACCCAAATAAGAAGAGAGAATCCCAGGATACCTGCTGAGCCTCCACTTCAGCAAAGCCATAGAATCCCTCCAACAACCAGCATAAATAAGCCCACAACCCCTGCAACTCTGCACACTGTAGAAAAAAGTGCATAATTCCTTCCACCTGCTGGTGACACACGGAACACAAAGCAGTGTCTGCAAGATATAACTTATGGAGGAGCCACTGGGAAAATATGCAGTTCTGGCGCAACCGAAAATCAACATCCTCACAAGCAGGGGAATTAAAAGCAATCCGTAAGTTCCTCCATAAGTGGGAAACAGACATGGTGGGGCACCTCTTCTGCCAAACCAATTCAGGCACTGGCCAGACGAAAACTGAACACAAGAGGGTCAGATAAAACAGCCGTGTCACACAATCAAGAAAGGGGACAGGAAACTTCTCCCCCTGCAAAATAAATTGTGGGACAGACATTTCGGAACGCTGGATAGTGTTACACCTCTCTTTAATGACTCTTATCCAACTCTCAGGAAGAGCACTCTTAATGGTAGGAGACGCCACAGCCACGTCTCTAAAAGGCACATCCTCATCCTTCTCCCAAATCGAATCCGCAATGGCCTGAGTGGGCAAGAACCCCTCACGAACCACATACATGATATCCCTCACCCGAAGCACCCCTGCCTCCACAAAACACTGCACATAAAGGGACTTGCCACCTGATTGAAGCAAAGGGTTTAAAAATAGTGGCAGATCGAGAATCTGCTCCCTACTATCGGGACTGAAGGACAGGGATGGCAAGAATTCGGCCCAAGATAGCAACACTTCCCTATAAAACTGGGGAATATCCTGCACCATAGAAGGCTGTAGACACATACACAACATGCCCTCTCCTATCCCCAACCCCCTCCATTTATTAAAATAGTGCAGCAAAAACCCTTTCCACACACTACAATTCCCCCGGTCTAAAAACCACTTCAGCACCTTAATATGAAAACTGTTCTTCTTTAATGCCAGATCTGCAAGCATCAAACCACCCCTACTAACTTCCCCAATCATGGTAGTATAGCTGATCTTCGCCGGCTTACCCTCCCACAAAAACCTGACCACTAAGCTTTTCATATGGATCTCAACCCACTGAGGAAGCTCCATCACGTACAAAAAAAAACAGAGCCAGGAGAGCAACAGGCTCTTAATAACCAGAACCCGACCTTTTAAAGTTAAAACTCTGCAAGACCAGAGATTTAAAATCGCCACTAATTTCTGGAGCGTGCCCAGCCAATTCAACTCCGCAACCACCTCCTCCACCAAACCAATGTACACTCTGTACATCTGTAGCGCATCCCCCGCCACTTTAAAGGGAATAGACAGGGTAGACAGTGCAACACTTGGTTGAATGGCCATAATTTCAGATTTGCCAACATTCACCTTTGCCCCGGAAGCTGAACAGTACATATCAAAAAGTGCCATCACTGTAGGAATCCCAGCCAAACTGGAGAGCGTGAGAGTTGTATTGTCCGCATGCTGATAAAGAAGGGACTGAACTACACCCCCAGGGACTGTAATGCCCACAATCTCCTTATTCTGCTGTAATGCCAAACTCACAGATTCCACCACCAGAGAATAAAGCAAAGCGGAGAGGGGGCAACCCTCACTGACCTCTCCACTGGGAAAAAAATCTGTCAAATACCCATTGCATTTAACCCGGCTATAAATACCCGTGTAAAAAACCCCAACCCAGGAAATAAAACGCTCACCAAACCCAAACCGCTGAAGCAGCTCAAGCAGATGCTTGCTTGACCCTATCAAATGCCTTCTCTTTGATCGATCTTCAAGATATAGCCCTCCTTCTGCTCCTCCTTCAAATACCCCTCAACATCCCTTATAGAACAGATATGATCCGCTATATCCCGCCCCGGCACACAATACGTCTGGCTAGGGGAGAGATGATGAGGCAACACTGTTTTCAAACGGCTTGCAAATATTTTAGTGAGTATCTTATAGTCACAGTTTAAAAGGCTAATAGGGCGATAATTCCCCAAAGAAGACCTCTCCCCTTGCTTCTTATAAATCAAAGAGATAACCCCCCGCCTCATTGTTCTACTTAAGACACCTCGCCGCTCAATCTCTGCAAACACTTGCAAAAGGAGGGGACTGAGGACAAAAAAAACTAACATTTAGAAGCATGTGGCCACTACAGTGTCAGGCTTGCAGAATGATTGCCTTCCTGGATGAACTCATCCAAGAAGGTTTCATATTTGAACATTGTCAACAGGTTGAAATCCTAGAGATCAAAGTTTGTGATCTTGAGGCTCAGCTTGTTGAGCTGCACTGCATTGGGGATATAGAAGAATTGGTCCATCAGCCCATAAGAGAGATGGTGTGCATGCCAAAACCTAGGAGAGTTGAGACCGTAGAGCAGGAAAGTGTAGAGAATTGCTGGGTTACAGTAGAGTCGTAACAGCAGAACAGGGCATGCACAACCCCTAGAGACACCCCAAGAGCTAGAATTGCCCAACAGGTTCCAACTGCTGGACACTGAGTTGGACAATGACAGCTCAGTGGGTGATTGGGGGCAGTTGAGCACCAGAGCACCATGGTGCCCACTCCCCCCCAGAAGAAAGAGGTAGTTATAGTAGGAGACTAAATTCTTAGAGGTGTAGATCACAGTGTGCTCTAGTGATAAGGAGACCCACATGGTATCTTGCCTGCCTGGTGCTCAGGTTGCAGATCTCCCTAAACTAGTAGACGGGCTACTGGCCAAAGCCAGGGGGAATCCACTGGTCATGGTCCACATTGGAACCAATTACATAGGAAAAGGTAGGACAGAGGTTCTGCAGGACAAATTTAAAGAGTTAGAAACAAAACTAAAGAGCAGAACCTCCATGGTAGTTTTCTCCTAAATACTTCTGGTACCACGTGCCAGGCCAGGGAGACAGGCAGAGATTAGAAAGTTTAACACGTTGTTGAAATCTTGGTGTAGGAAAGAGGTGTTTAGGTTTATGGAGCATTGGTTTTTCTTCTGGGATAGATGTAGACCGTCCGGTTTGTACAGGTTCCATCTAAACAAAAGGGGGGCTAATGCATTGGGAGAGCATATGGGCAGAGAAATTGAGAATCATTTAAACTAGGGACCAGGGGGGCAGGGAGCTCTAACAATGGGAGATGTTCCACTAAGGAAAGAAAACAAAGGGAACCCGCTAGTAGGAAAGTCCTGAAATGTTTGTACCTCAGTGCCAGGAGTATAAGGAACAAGATGTTGGACTTAGAAGCCACAGTGCTGGCATGTGACTATGATGTTGTAGGTGTGACGGAAACATGGCTTACAGAAAACGATGGGGATGAATACAAAGTAGAAGGATACACACGGTTTAGGAGAGACAGGCAAAATCGAAGAGGGGGTGGGGTAGCATTATATGTGAAAAATGACATTGAGGCAGAAGAACTAAAATTAAATCCCAGTAACAGAACAGAATCTTTGTGGGTGAAACTTTTGGACAAGAGATCTGGAGGATTAGTGGTAGGAGTGTGTTACAGGCCACCCAACTCAGATATTCAGCAAGATGTTGCATTGTACAGTGTAATCAGGACTGCATGTAGCAAGGATGTGGCTGTTATAATAGGGGATTTCAATTTCCCAAACATAGACTGGGAAAGCCCAGTTGGGACTACAGAGGCAGAAATAGAGATGGTTGAGATGGTAAATGACTGCTTTCTGACTCAATTTGTCAGGGAACCAACCAGGGAGAGTGCATGCATTGACTTGATATTTTCAAATGACCAAGATAGAGTCAGAAGGTCACTAGTTAGATAACATTCAGTTGTGGGCTGACACCTGGCAGATGAAATTCAATGTGGACAAGTGCAAGGTAATACACGCAGGTAACAGAAATGTCCACTGTAATTACACTATGGGAGGAATAGAACTAGATGAAGTATCGGATGAGAAAGACCTAGGAGTCTATGTGGACTCTTCACTTTCTCCATCCAAACAATGTGGGGAAGCAATAAAAAGGCAAACAGAATGCTAGGGTATATTGTCAAAAGTGTAGAATTTAAAACAAGGGAAGTAATATTAAGACTGTACAATGCGCTAGTTAGAGCTCATCTGGATACTGTGGATAGTTCTGGGCTCCACACTTCAAGAAGGATATCGCTGCTCTAGAGGCAGTTCAGAGGAGAGCAACCAGACTTATTCCAGGTCTGAAGGGAATGTCCTACTCGGAAAGACTGAGGGAACTGAACCTTTTCACCCTGGAACAGAGGAGACTACGTGGGGACTTGATCTAAGTCTTCAAAATCAAGTAGGGCATCGACCACATCAAACCAGAGGAGCTTTTCCAGATCAGCAGGGACACACGCACCTGGGGACACAAACAAAAATTGGGCTTCAAGGCATTCAAAACTGAAAACAGGAGACACTTCTTTACACAGAGAGTTGTCACAATCTGGAACAAACTCCCCAGCAATGTAGAAGCTGAAAATTTGGGAACATTTTAAAATAGACTGGATAGGATCCTTGGATCACTTACTTTTTAATGGACACCAAACAAGCAAGATGGGTTGAATGGCCTCCTCTCATTTGTAAACATTCTTATGTTCTTATAACCCTGGAGGAGGTATTGTCCACACAGGGTTTGGCCACAACCCTCTTCCGCTTCTGCAACACCTGCATGCGGCTATCCAACCCAACCTCCTTGTCCTCCTGCCCACCCTCGCCTGCCAACCCCAGACCTTCCACCTTACCAATGAGGCACACCTCATCAACCTCTGTCCCCCCCAAAACCATCTCTTCACGAGCGGAAGTAGCAGAGGGCACCAGGTCACCCCCTACTCCCACAGAAACAAATGGTTGTTGCCCCTCTGTCTCGCCCTCCATCAAAGTCTCTTCCCCACACGACTGCACCGGCACCTCCACAGGCTCAGCAACACTCTCCTCCATCAAAATCTCATCCTGGGGACCTTCACACAATAGAGCCTGCTGCGCCAACTGATCTCCAAGATTCCACTTCATCAAAGTCTTGTCCACCGGTCTCCCACACAAAAGTGCAGGCTGCACCACCGGCTCTGCAACACTCACGTCCATCAAAGTCTGCTCCTCGGGACCTTCACACAACATTGCCGACTGTTCGACCTGCTCCCCAAGGCTCTCTTCCAACCATCGGCGTCGTTAGACCCAGACCCTCCAACTCTGAGCAATGCACAAACAAATGCAGAATCCCCTCCACCCTCTGCCGACACACTGAACACACTGCACTCTCACCTATACACAGTGTATGGAGGAACCATTGAGAGAAAATACAGTTGTGCCGCAATCGAAAGTCTATATCCTCACAATTGGGGGAATTAAAGACAAGACACAAGTTTCGCCACATATGAGTAACTTTCAAGGTCGGGCACCTCCGCTGCCAAACCAATTCTGACACTGGCTGGACAAAGATCTTATGCAATAGGGTCAAATAAAAATGCTTTGTCACACAGGCTATAAAAGGAACAGGAAACTTTCCCCCCCGTAATATAAACTGCGGGACAGTAGCTGTAGAGAGCAATATGCAGTCACACCCCTCATTAATAACCCATACCCACGACTCAGGGATAACGCTCTTAATGGCAACATATTCTGCCGCATCCACTCCTACAGGAACATCCTCATCCGTGCCTCTTATAAACCAAAGATTACCCCGTGCCTCATAGTCCTACTCAAAATGCCCCTGTGTACGATATCCACAAGAACTTGCAAAAGGAGAGGACTTAGAAGATCCAAAAAGTGACGATAGAACTCGACCGTCAAACCGTCAGAGCCCGGGCTCTTATTTGCACTCATCCCCTGGACCGAAGACTCTACTTCACCCACACTAATCGCCCCATCACAAACCATACAATCCTCTTCCCTCACTGTAGAAGAGACAAAGGACAGGAGCCTATCTCTATCCTCCCTCCCTGACTCTTGCCTTGTATACAGGATCTTGTAAAAACTGTTCGACCTGCTCCCCAAGGCTCTCTTCCAACCATCGGCGTCGTTAGACCCAGGCTAATCTCCCAGTAATAGCCCCGGATCTATTGACCCCCCCCGCTCCTGCCGAAGAAATCACCATCAGCACCACCACCCCTCCCGCACGTACTGGAGAAATCTACCACCACCTTCCCCACAACCTCTCCTCCTGATGATCCCCCTAAGGGGTCACAAATGCAGTACATGGACTTCTTACTACACCCTGAACATAACAGGGCAGAGCAGCGTCTAACAGAATGGCAGTGCACACCACAGTCAAAACAAATAAAAGTAGGGCAGTCCTTCATTAAATGCTCAGAGGACAGACAGAGAGAGCAGATTTTGTGTTGATTATTATTTAGAACCCGGAAATGCCGAAGTTCTTCATCAGTCATGAATTTTGCACTGTATGGAAGTGATGAAACATCAGGAGGAAACTGAACGGTCACAAACCGAGTTCCATCTGTAACATGGGTACCAGGATAAAACCGTCTCTTTAGATCAGAGATCACCTTCACTCCCCACAGATGGAGTTTATTCAAAACGTCAGCATCGGAAATACATGCAGGTAGGTTCAAAAAGAGACAACTACCTTATTGGACACAAGCAGCGAAACATCACAATCCACACCATCGATGGTAAGGCCAAACAATAAAGCATTCACCACTTCAGTGCTTACAACAGTGAGCTCATATGTTATTATTATTATTTTTGTCATTTAGCTGACGCTCGTATCCAGGGCGACTTACATATGTATCAGGCCTTCGGGGTACACAGGCTAATACTTTCCCAAAACCACATTGCTGATCAATGACAGCCAAAACAGATGTACCAAAAACCTGGCTGATATCATTCACACAAACCACTACCGTACGCTCTTTACAGTACCTTGGCCTGTCTTTAGGGGTCAGGGAAGTATTCCCTCCCCTATCCCCCTCAAATGCAATCCAAAAGGAAACCCAATGTGCAAAATGTGCAGAAAACACAACAATAACAAAACAAAATATGAAAAGTTATCCACAAAGAGAGGAGCATGCCAAAGCACACTCCCTCCTTGCTCAAATGTGACAAACCGGTCCGGTCACTCCCGCAATCAAGGTGCGTTCAGGACGGTGTGGCCGCAAGCCGAGAGACGTGGCTACATAATGACTCTTAAAGAAAGGCAGGCGGGTATTGACGGAACTTCCACCAAACAAAAAAAAAGAAAAATGGAAGGAAAAATGTCAGTACAAGAAAGGGTGTTGAAAGTAGGAGGGTAGGTGTACAATACTTCAATTATATCTCCTCCTGACAAAATGAGAGTAATAAGAGCTATGATCAAGTTACCCAAGAGACATAAAAAGCTTGCAGCACCTGGTATTTCCAGGAGGTCTCCCACAGGGTTCCCGCAGCTGTAGGTATTAAATTTGCGGATGGTGCATTTAAGGCTGATGGGAAAATTGTCACGCACAGTGGCATGGTAGGTAAAACGTCTAATTAGTGTGTATTTGTTTGATTAAAGGACGACTTAGGCGGATCCGCCTAAAATTCGGGCATCGATTACAAAGTATTAATTATCTGATAAACGATTTGAGATAAAGATATGCAGTGTTTTTAGCTGCGTATCTGAGATTCTGCTGAAAAGAGCCATGTGCTGTGTGTTTTCATCACGTACTTCCTGGTTTTAGAAATTCAATGCGCAGTGCAGCACATGGGGCTGGAGTTGCCCAATGGAGAGGATGTTACTATGTGTGTCATGGAAATCTGCCATTACTAGCCAATCAAAAAAAACCTGTCTCAGTCAGCTGATCAGTGTCGGGTTACAGACCGAGCAGCGCCAGAGAGGGGGGGCGTATACATTTCAGCTCATATTTCAACTATTATAGATGCTACTGTTATATATGTGGTATCTATGGATTCAGAGCAGCTTCAGCTATGCAAGTGTTATGTACTTATAATATATATAATATAATAATATATACTGTAAGTGGAAAATGTGCAATAAAGTGAAAAAATAAACAGAATTAGATATATTTTCTGACCTGATCAAGCTTGTAAGGTCAGCAGAATATATAACAAGACCCCCTGGCTTGCTACATGACCCTCTGCCACTTCTTGGAGAGGTCCAGCTTTGCTCAGTGGCATGTCTGACGGACCTCAATAACTCAGGGAAAATAGAATCTCAACCTAAGGCTTTGAAGAGCATGGTCTATGTGTCAAAATTGTTCACTATTACTGTGTGGGGTGTGAATTAATTTATAATGTAAGTTTCTTAAGTAGTTTCTTATTTTTGAATTGCACATTGTTCACTCAAATACTGTCTTATGAGTACATTATGCATGAACAATGCATTTAGCAGAGGTTTTCCTGAAGAAATAGATATAAAACACTTTGTGGTTTATAAGCAAATGCATATTGTTTATCAGCTAGAATGTAAAAGTGGTAAAAACGGGAAACATTGGCTTAGTATTGGACAATGAGAGACTTCGCCATTAAAATAAGTTTTACGTTTGCATTATGTTAGCTAGCTACAGACATTGACGTCTGGTTACGTGTGATCTTTTCATTGTTTAGACATTTTAATTATATTTGTTGAGGTCTTAAAAAGGTCTTAAAAAGTACTGAATTTGACTTTAAAAATGAAAAGAACCCTGTCCCACAAGTACTGACCAGGCCCTGCCCTGTTTAGCTTCAGAGATCTGAAGAGATTGGGTGCGTTCAGGAAGGGTGTGGCCACAAGCATCCGTGAATTGAAAAACCCTTCCAACAAATGCTCTAGAAATGTACGCAATTCCTCCAACTCTGAGCAATGCACAGACAAATGCAGAATCCCCTCCACCCTCTGCCGACACACTGAACACACTGCACTCTCAACTATACCCAGTGTATGGAGGAGCCATTGAGAGAAAATACAGTTGTGCCGCAATCGAAAGTCTATATCCTCACAATTGGGGGAATTAAAGACAAGACACAAGTTTCGCCACATATGAGTAACTTTCAAGGTCGGGCACCTCCGCTGCCAAACCAATTCTGACACTGGCTGGACAAAGATCTTATGCAATAGGGTCAAATAAAAATGCTTTGTCACACAGGCTATAAAAGGAACAGGAAACTTTCCCCCCTGTAATATAAACTGCGGGACAGTAGCTGTAGAGAGCAATATGCTGTCACACCCCTCATTAATAACCCATACCCACGACTCAGGGATAACGCTCTTAATGACAACATATTCTGCCGCATCCACTCCTACAGGAACATCCTCATCCGTGCCTCTTATAAACCAAAGATTACCCCGTGCCTCATAGTCCTACTCAAAATGCCCCTGTGTACGATATCCACAAGAACTTGCAAAAGGAGAGGACTTAGAAGATCCAAAAAGTGACGATAGAACTCGACCGTCAAACCGTCAGAGCCCGGGCTCTTATTTGCACTCATCCCCTGGACCGCAGACTCTACTTCACCCACACTAATCGCCCCATCACAAACCATACAATCCTCTTCCCTCACTGTAGAAGAGACAAAGGACAGGAGCCTATCTCTATCCTCCCTCCCTGTCTCTTGCCTTGTATACAGGATCTTGTAAAAACTACCCACCTCAGTCAAAATCTCCCCCTGATCCCTTACAGTAGAACCCTCCCTTGAAATGAGTTCTTCAATATATGCCACCCGTTGTCTCTCCTTCTCCAGCCCAAAGAAAAACGTAGTGCTCCGTTCCCCCTCCACTACATACTGTGCCCTAGACCTAACCATTGCCCCAGCACAACGGTCATGCTCAAAATCCTCAAAACTGTTCCTCAACTCTTCAACCCTCTGCACATTGGCTGGAGTAGAAGCAGCCCATGTATATTCCTCCTGTAAGGCGGCTCTAAGCTCGTTCTCCCTCTGCACCCGCTGTTTGTGTCTCTTAACACCAATCTGAATACCAAACACCTTAATGTTATACTTTAAATTGTCCCACCAAACACACTTCTCCTTATGAAATAAAGGACATGACATACTGCTCTTCAGGAGATTCTCAATCCCTGCATTGTAATCCACCTCCTTCAAAAGCTGATTATTAAAGCACCAAAGCCTAGGCCCTTTCTGCAATGTACTGAAGTTAATCTAGAAAAAAAACTATGGTCACTGAAACACCTATAAAACACCTTCCTAAATTGCCCAAAAAGGAGCCATGACATAATCCAAAGTCAATTTGACTCTGCTTTAACACATTTTGAACAAGTTGTCTCGTAGAGAACTCTCTCTCGAAAACATTCCTACTTCGCCAAAAATCTATATTTCCACTTTCTGCAGGTAGTCTTTCCAAACGATCTATGGAAACATCCCCCCTAAAACTCATCCCATTGGCAATATCCAACTTAGTCCAAAAAACATTAAAATCCCCCACAACAATTACATTATCATGGACCAAATGTTTCCCCAATCCCTCAAAGAAATCAAATCGATCTCTCGGTTCGCTGGGGCAATAAACAGTCAACAACTCAAAGCTGGAAACTGAAGTAGACAAGCAATTTCAAGAACCTCCCCTCTATATCTGCTTCAATCCGTGAAACTGTTCCCTGAAAAGCGGATCTCACTAATACTGCCACCCCCCTCCTATGATTAGTGAAATTACTAGTAAATATCATCCCATCCCACAAATGCTTAAAGCTATGAACAAAGTCTTCATCCCAAAAAGTTTCCTGTAGACAAACAATATCTGTATCACGGACAGTAGTAAATAGTTTTTGCAACTTTCCAAAGTCACGCAACCCATTAATGTTTAACGAAATACAAGAAATCATGAGAAGAAAAAGAAAACAAAGTACAGAACCCATCAAACATCAAACCTCCCTGATGTAGTCTCAATCTCGCCCAAATTCCTAATATGCTTACTCCTGTGCATAACCCTGGAGGAGATATTGCCCACACAGGGTTTGGCCACAACCCTCTTCTGCTTCTGCAATCCAACCCAACCTCCTTGTGCTCCTGCCCACCCTCGCCTGCCAACCCCAGACCTTGTACCTTACCAATGAGGCACACCTCATCAACCTCTGTCCCCCCCAAAACCATCCCCTCAATAGCGGAAGAAGCAGAGGGCACCAGGTCACCCCCTGCTCCCCCAGTAACAAATGGTCATTGCCCCTCTGTCCCGCCCTCCATCACAGTCTCTTCCCCACACGACTGCACCGGCACCTCCACAGGCTCAGCAACACTCTCCTCCATCAAAATCTCATCCTGGGGACCTTCACACAATAGAGCCTGCTGCGCCAACTGATCTCCAAGATTCCACTTCATCAAAGTCTCGTCCACCGGTCTCCCACACAAAAGCGCAGGCTGCACCACCGGCTCCGCAACACTCTCATCCATCAAAGTCTCCTCCTCGGGACCTTCACACAACAGTGCCGGCTGTTCCACCTGCTCCCCAAGGCTCTCTTCCAACAAAGTCCCGTCCTCTCCCCCACTCCATAGTGCCAGGTGTTCCACTACCTCAACAGATGTCTCTGCCCCACCATCTCCCACAGCCATGCCATGTGTATCTACCACCACCTCCCCTACAACCTCTCCCCCTGAGTCACAAATGCAGTACATGGGCTTCTTACTACACCCTGAACATAACAGGGCAGAGCAGCGTCTAACAGAATGGCAGTGCACACCACAATCAAAACAGATAAAAGTATGGGCAGTCCTTCATTAAATGCTCGGAGGACAGACAGAAAGAGCAGATTTTGTGTTGATTATTATGCAGAACCAGGAAATGCCGAAGTCCTTCAGCAGTCATGAATTTAGCACTGTATGGAAGTGATGAAACATCAGGAGGAAACTGAACGGTCACAAACCGAGTTCCATCTGCAACATGGGTACCGGGATAAAACCGTCTCTTTAGATCAGAGATCACCTTCACTCCCCACAGATGGAGTTTATTCAAAACGTCAGCATCGGAAATACATGCAGGTAGGGCAAAACTTGGGCAAAAAATTGCAAGAAAACAAACAATAACAAAACAAAATAGGAAAAGTCATCCATGAAGAGAGGAGCATGCCAAAACACACTCCCTCACTCCCCATGCACAAAATCACCACACTGGTCCGGTTACTCCCGCAATTATGCACAAGGTGCGTTCAGGACGGTGTGGCCGCAAGCCGAGAGACCTGGCTGCATAATGACTCTTAAAGGCAGGTGGATATTGACGCAACTTCCACCCAAAAAAAAAAATGTCAGTATAGGAAAGGGTGTTGAAAGTAGCCGGGTAGGTGTACAAAACTTCAATTATATCTCCTCCTGACAGGAAGAGAGTAATAAGAGCTATGATGAAGTTACCCAGGAGACATACAATTTTGAATAAAATAATCTATAAAATAATAACCGACACTAGCTCATCACATGTTCTCTGAAATAACAAAACAGAAAGTGCAATTTGATGCATTTTGTGAAAAGACACACGTGATCTTTTACCTTTACTGTAAGTCTGTGTCAAGTTGGTGTTGACTAGCGCAGCACTGCGATCTGAGCTCAATCCAGGACAGGGAGATCAGGCTGAAGGGAGTCCTACAGCTCACACTGGCAGCTGCCTGGGTGTATTGAGGTGAGCTCTGTCCACAGCAGTCAGTTGTAGTGTACCAGTAGGGCAGCATGGTGGTCACCAGTCTCCCCAGCAGCCCCAGCAGGACACCGGTGAGCTCTGACCCAGCTGAGCCCATGCCAGCTTCTACTGCCCCTGCGGCAGACTGTGCCCCTCGCTGCCTCTCCTCACACTGACACCCTGGCACACGTTCTCAGTGTGTTTGTACTGAAGGTACTGAAATACACCAATCAAAGCTGGGACAGCACTGACTCACCGGCGTGGGGAAAACAATATTTCTGTAACATAGCCACACTATGTTTTAGATAACATCTATTGAAGATTAACCTTAAATTATGTAATTGCATTAACTTGCTTCAATAATGTATGCCAACATTTGACCTATTACACAACTTGGCATACGGTTGTAATTTGGTGGTATTTAAAAAAAAAAAAAAAAACATTTAATTTGATCCCTTTAATTCATTATCATGGTTATGGAAATATGAATAAGGTGAATATGTGTAAAACTCAAGGTTCAAAAATGTTCAGGAAAACAAGACTGAGAATTGTAAAAGCAAAATACTATGTTTGATAAAAAATATCTTGTGAATTGGCGCCCTTTGGTCTGTAAAGAGACAAAGGCTTACACGCTACTCATATGGAGACTAAAACCAGTTTGACATATTCTCATTTACCCTGTATCTGTCTTTCTACTCGTATGCTGCCATGGCAGTCATTTATCATATAGCTCTACTCTCAACTGGTTGCCCCACCACAGCATGCAACATGTTCATGAAGCTTGTACTGGCCTGCCAGTGTCTGGACAAGACTGCACCCATGCAAGACCACAATGCTCCTCCTGCACCAGAAGACTCAGCGTCCAGTGAATTATCAACAATTCTCCCAAGAAGATTCTCCCAAATACCCAATTCTTCCAAATGCCCAAATCTTTAATCTAGGCCATGAAAGAGCACCCTAGCCTTAACAAAAGACTAAGTCTTAGGGACTCTGACCTTAAAACTGGGGACTTAGATTTGTCAAATCTGAAATTTTCACAAACTTATTTTGCAAATACAGACAGTCTGTGCAGCCCTGCAGAAGACACTTTAGGGCTTGAACTGAGGGGCTGAATGGCTTTCAATCTGGTAACAGTAATGAATACAATGCAAATCCTTCTTATGTGATGTATAAAGGGAAAAAGAAAATGAAGAAAAACATATGCATGTATAGTACCGGTGCATTGCTGTGATTCATTGTGGGTCAGTATTGAGTCTATTTTTCATGATAAAGTATGTTTTTTAAAGGTCTTATTTTTACCATCATGATCTGTTTACTGGAAACTTACATGTATTTGTGAAACCCTGCTGTATATCCTTGAAATGATCAATACAAACTGGATTTTTTTTTTTTTTGCTAATTGAAAACCTCAGAAGCAGAAAGTGGTATTAAGTGCGGGTTGGTCAGTGTTGATTAGCAGGTGGGTCAGTTTGGATTTATTCCCCTGATTACTTTGATGTTTGTCTCACACTAAGATAATGTTAGAAAGAGAGAGAACATATTCTGCCAGCGAAGACAGTGATGAGAGAGTTGCATGTTCAGGGAAGATCATTTATATCTGTAACCTTTTCTGAAAGCTCAGATATGATAATCCTAAGTATAACCTAAAGCAAAACATACTGTTGGTGTGGGCATTGGAGGAAAACTGGAAGTGGGCAGCATTTGTGAGGATTTTGGCTTTTTTTTATGGTGCAGATGTTCTGTTTTTTATTACGGGATCACAATCCAACCATTATTAAAGCCAATTCCAGTGCTCTTTAGCACCCCAGCCTGTAGTTGGTATTGGTGGTATTGCAGCCAAAATCAGTAGGCAGAATTGGCAATACGATTGGCTCTGAATCAGGGGTGTCAGACTCCAGTCCTGAGGGCTGCAGTGTCTGCTGGATTTTGTTCCAGACCAGCTTGGCTCATTAATTGCTCCAATTAAACAATTAGGCGTAACCAGACTACTATATATAGCTTAGATGAACACAAGTAATACATCCAACATCAAAAATCTACATGAACGTTAAACAAAAATAATTTTAAAAATGAGTTTTTAATGAGGGAACTGAAAAGTACAACTGAAGAAAATGTAATTCTAAATAATGAAACATTTACCATATTGTATTATTTTTGCTCACAACAATACTTGACGTAATTCAGTGCATAACCCCACAAGGCCGGCCTTTCAGGGGACATGTGAGGCATATTTTCAAACACATGCTTTATTTTTATTTTGGATTCATCTGGGACACACTTCATTAATATTAAGTTAAACCAAAATGGTCTGTTTTTTGTAGGAACATGTCCAGAGCACCTAAGAGGTAGTACAGAGAGAAACACAGAGCACCTCACTGTTCCACTAATGTTAAGTGTGATTCATTTTGTGAATTGTCAAATGTCTGTGCAAAGCTCAAATGGTCTTCATAAATATATTTAAAATGATTTTTTTAGGACTTGCAAGATACGGAAGATGAATCAAAGGTGAAGAGACAGGCAGCTACACTCACAGTGGCTGAGGTGAGCATTATCTAGTTTCATATTTTTTCTCTCCCCTCAACTGATCTGTCTTTCTGCACCCCCATCTCTCTTATTCATGTTTTTCACAATATGAGAGCAGAGTAAATCCTTGATATGATAGCTTTGATATGATAGGAAGGTAAATAAGTGTCAGGAGGCAGTTACATAGGCAACCCTTTTGATAAACAGTCAATGCCACTGATATAGTGATACAGAGAATTCATATTAAATATTAAATAAAAAGTTGTGGTTGCAAAAGTATTCAATCCCTTTGGTGTGGCAATCCTAAATTAATTCAACTGCACAAAATGACCTTAACAAACCACACAATTAGTGGAATGGCCTAAATACTTCTGCCAGCTTTCTACAATGTTTTATATTTCTTTACCATATTTCAGCTGTTAGCATCATGCTTTTCAGAGCTGTGCTGTATGGTCCTCATGACCAAATAACTGCTGGGTTTCACATCCCTGTCCTGCAGCTGTAGTGCTCCTCCCAAGAGGTAAAGACACTTTCCTCAGGGCAGACTGTCTCTCCCCGCAGGTGCATCCGTGTGAACAGGTTTCAGTGGGACGACCCAGAGCTGCACCGGGCCTGTGAGGAGAGCAGGATGCTGTACTGCGACCCAGGCTGCCAAGGCCGCTCACTATGGGTCAACCCCGGAGAGGTGTGGTGCAGGTGAGTGTCTCTCTCTCCTTATTTCCCTTTCTTCCTTCTTGCTCTGGTCCTCTCTTACGCTTGTTTTCAGCGCAGGGCACACACCCTGAATTCCATCCATCCTGAACCATCCTGAACCTGCCATTTGTAACTTTCTGATTATTGCTCAAGGTATGGTGAGGACAATGATGCTTTTAAAGTGGAGAGTTTCCCCAGCAGTGGCGATGCTGACAATAAAGAGGACATAACTAAAGAAGGGACAAGCACTGTGGGGAAGGTGGCCTCACACTACCACTCAGGCTCCTCCTCAGATGAGGAGCGGCACCCGGGACGGAATCCCGGGATCAGCCCAGAACTACACGGGAGGATCTTGTTAATGATCTCAAGGCAGCTGGGACCATAGTCACCAAGAAAACAATTGGTAACACACTACGCCATGAAGGACTGAAATCCTGCAGCGCTTGCAAGGTCCCCCTGCTCAAGAAAGCACATGTACAGGCCCGTCTGAAGTTTGCCAATGAATATCTGAATGATTCAGAGGAGAACTGGGTGAAAGTGTTGTGGTCAGATGAGACCAAAATCGAGCTCTTTGGCATCAACTCAACTCGCCGTGTTTGGAGGAGGAGGAATGACCCCAAGAACACCATCCCCACTGTCAAACATGGAGGTGGAAACATTATGCTTTGGGGGTGTTTTTCTGCTAAGGGGACAGGACAACTGCACCGCATCAAAGGGACAATGGACGGGGCCATGTACCGTCAAATCGTGGGTGAGAACCTCCTTCCCTCAGCCAGGGCATTGAAAATGGGTTGTGGATGGGTATTCCAGCATGACAATGACCCAAAACACACAACCATGGCAACAAAGGAGTGGCTCAAGAAGAAGCACATTAAGGTCCTGGAGTGGCCTAGTCAGTGTCCAGACCTTAATCCCATAGAAAATCTGTGGAGGGAGCTGAAGGTTCGAGTTGCCAAACATTAGCCTCGAAACCTTAATGACTTGGAGAGGATCTGCAAAGAGAAGTGGGACAAAATCCCTCCTGAGATGTGTGCAAACCTGGTGGCCAACTACAAGAAACATCTGACCTCTGTGATTGCCAACAAGGGTTTTGTCACCAAGTACTAAGTCAAAGGGGTCAAATACTTATTTCCCTCATTAACATGCAAATCAATTTATAACTTTTTTGAAATGCGTTTTTCTGGATTTATTTTGTTGTTATTCTGTCTCTCACTGTTAAAATACACCTACCATTAAAATTATAGACTGATCATTTCTTTGTCAGTGGGCAAATGTACAAAATCAGCAGGGGATCAAATACTTTTTTCCCTCACTGTATATAACTTCAGGTGTGAACATTCATGCTGTTGAAAATTATGGGAACTATTAAAAAAATAACAGAAGGCTGTTTTCGCTAGCTTATTATATTGGTAGTTGTGGCTGAACTGCAATGAATTAGCTAGCTAGCTAGATACAATATATGTGGAGTGACATTAGTCAAATTACACAATATTATCATACCTTCTCAGACCAGCAATTTAAAATAGTGTGCTGGGCAGTGCTTCTCTTCATTTTCAGAGCTGCTACCTGTGCTCACCAATCTGCAGTCAAAGCACTCAGCTCTGTGTTGAGGAAAGTGCGAACGTTTGCGAAGGAAAATTGGGTGTTACCAATTTGTGCAATGGAGGGGGACTTAAGTATTTTTGTCTGATTTATTATGACAAACTCACATTCAATTAGGAACAAACATATTGCTACAAAATAAATAAATTCTACATATTTTTCATGTGATCATGATACAAATATTGGGGGGGTTGTAATTGCTACGCCCCTGTCTTCAGCTGACATTAAATTTCCTCCTAAAAGAACCATCCCAATTTCAAAAACCTATAGCTCTGAAAATATTCGCATCACATGCATATGGATGGTATAATTTGAAAGGAAATCGCTTGAATGCTCAGAACATAGCTTGGAGTAACACAATACATAACACAAAATAATACAAAATAGTTTTTTCTGCTTCAAAATGCAAAGTTATACTTAAAGAAGGCACCTATTTGTATATCTGGCTAAAGCTCCAAATATCCATTTAGCGGTGTAATGGAGTGAACCCATCTCCAATACAACCACAGTACTCGTCACTGGTTTAGTGTGATGCAGTGTGTTGTAGTTAAAACGTTTTTTAAAAGTTATTAATGGTGGTAATTTGTTGTATTAAAAAAAGGGCATGGTTGGTATTAATAACTCACTTATGAACTTACCTATTGTGGAGGGAAAGGGGGAGCTGGGATGGAGTTGTTGGAGTTGGTGTGTGGGTGACCATGTTGGTGAAGGGTAAAAGTGGTTACAGAGGCCATGAAGGAGAAGTGCAATATATGCTTGGCCATTACCATATTTATTGTATTAAGGTAGCCACTCTTAGTTCTCTGGCCACAAGGTAAGGGTTCAAGGGGTTGTAGGACAGCGGTGTCTGCAATAATGTTTTGTTTTATTTTCTTTGTACTAATGTTGGTTTGTTTTCTTTATGGTATTAGACATAATTGTTTACATTACCCACTCATGACATAAATACTGTATTTGTGTCCATACTTTTAGATATTGAGACATTTATATTTTATTAATGATCTGTTCTGGGGGGAGGAGAGGAAGTGTGAGAACTGCTAGGGGGGTGGAAGGTTGGGTTACTACATGGAGGTGGCTAGTGCAGAGGGCAGCTCTTGTTTTTCCTGCTCTTGGGAGTTTTTGTGTTCTCTTGTGAAGGGATAGATTTGCTACAATCATTCTGTTCAGCTACTTAATTAAATTACTTTCTTCTGGAAAACTGTCTATCTGGTCCTACTTGTTCCCTGCTTGATAACACCTGACCCTGGGTCCGTAACAAGTGGCATATTGATAACAACTGTACCAATTTGTGTGTTGACAGGATGAGCAGAACCCACTCTAAAGGGGGTCCTTTTGTGAGTGGTGTCTAGGTGCTGTCCAAACACATACCTAAGTGGCCAAACTGAAATAGAAAAATCCAAATAATAATACTTGCAAATCCACAGCAGGATCCAGTCCTTCCACAAATAATTTTCCACGGCTGAGCCGCAGCTGTATTCGCCTCCCGGCGGTGTGTGAATGTATTGGCAGGCATTGATAATTTAATCCAGGTTTACGCATTCCTCTCGTGCAGAGATGCTATTGGCTAACCGCCAAATCTGCACATCGTTTGAAAGCTTAGTTTTTTGGCTACTTGCCTGTGTCAATCTCACTGACATCACAATCAGTGTTTTCTTGTCACACGTCACTATGTTGTGCCCATAGGGGCATGGCGCAGCCAGATGTAGCAGGAGGGGGGACCCACAGAGATGGGCATAGATCCCTCAAATTCAATCAAATTTCTTTACAAATAGACTTGTTTTTTTCAGAACACCCTAACGAGTAATCAAGTATATAATACTTGGTTCAATACTTTGGTACAAGCTTCTACCAAAACTTGGATGGTAGTGTTTTTATCAGTAAACTGTCTCAGAATATTTCAAAGTTGAGAGTCTCAGCTTTCATGGGATACCAAACACTCGGCGAACAACACAACAGTGTTGACAGTACACTTGGTATTACACAGAAACATTGTTTTTGGTGCAAGTTAAGTGGTTAAATTCTGAAAAAAAAAATGGAAAGTACAAAAGTATAAGAGCCCCCTGGAAAAGCAGCAAACAAAACCCAAGCACAATGAGAAGTAAAACATTATCTTGCTTCTCTCTTTGCTCTCTGCATACCACAAAAAAGGCTAAATTAGTGAACAGAATACAAGGTTTAGAAATGCAAGCAATTTTGAGTCTTCTGATTTCTATTTAAAATTGATTCTTAACACATCAATGTTCACACAGTTTGTATTTAAATAAAAAGTCTGTGTTAGGGCTGTAGCGTTAAGGGGGGTGTATTGTGATAAGAGCATTCTAGCTCTGATCTGAAGAAGACCTCTCCCCCAAAGTTATCAGATTTCCTGAGCTCATTGGCACATGAACTGTTCTATATCAAAGTGGCAGTCTTAGGAGGTTGGCACCGAGAATGGGCCAAATGGCTTGGAATCCCTGCTGTGAAAATGTCTGGGGAATATGGCGAGGAGGAAATAAAACTCTTTGTAGTGGACGAGAGCCGAAATCCCCAAACAGAGTTAGGAACCCAGGCCAAACAGCATGGATGGCATGGATTGACATCAGTCATAAATCGAGCCTCCTCCAATAGGACACTGGGGGCTGAAACCGAAATCCAATCTCACAAACTCAAGTACCAATCGTCTATTGATCTAAGGGGCATAAAAGCTAGCGCACGGCATCTCTCTCTCTCTCTCTCACCCGAACCAGTAACCCGCTGCCACAGCTCAACCTGTAGCCTGAAACAGGAGTCTTTGCCGGCAACAGAAGAGTTCAACTGGGAGAAGGAGATTGAGCTGTATGAAGAATTCTTTTAAAGGACTTTAGTAATTAAAGAACTTTACAGACTGCGCATGCCCGATTGTACCCATCTGATCTGTGGAGTTTTACAGCTGGACAATTGACTAAGTCGACTGCAGTACGAAAGTGTTCAGTCATTTAAATAGCTTTTGAGTCTTAAGAAACTTGACCCTTGGAAACGAACAGGGCCCTGCTTTCCTCAAAGACTTTGCCTTCAAGTAAATACGGTGGAAAACCCTGCTTGCAAAGAAGATTTTGTGCACAACCTTGGAGCCTTCAAACCAGTGGAAAATCTGTTTGGAAAAGACTACTTTTGCGAAACCCCAACTTCCAGATGCATCGACTGAAGTGGAAGTTATTGGACAAAGCCAAAGCCAGTTTGACAATTTTAGAAATAAAATCTGTCCACGCCGAGAAATATCTTCTCATTCCTGATTAATTGTTTAGTCTGAAATTGACACAAGTTAATAGACACTAGATTATAAGTGGCCCTGCCTATCCTTAATCATTGAACAGTAATCAATTAGGGAGAATTGTGGTAACAAGAAATGAATCTTTCTCGGCACCCAAATGTAAATGAGACTGATATATATATAAGGAGAAGTTATTTGACTTAAATACTAACCTGCATTAGTTATTTAATGTCCGACTAACAATACTAATGAGAGACTCACCTTCATCTTACTAACGTATTGTAGTCAATGTGTTTGTAATTTTGTGTAACGTTTTGTGTGTCATCATATGCCATTCCATGGTCTTTGATTTGGTCACGGAAGTGATTGGTCTTTGATTTGTTGATCTTGAGTGAATTTTAATTAGTTTTTCCCTTTTTGTATAACTAGTGTGGTGCTACATTTTATCTTTGTTTTTAATACATTTGAGAATTTATATCTTTGGAATTGGTGTCTGCGTCCAATTATTGCAGAAATTGAGTTCTACAAGATTCTAGGATTCTTGATAAGGTGATACTTAAATTCACTTTTTTAACTGAAATTTATAAGTGTACCTTACGCTACAGGGCTGTCATGATCATTACATTTTGTTATACAAATATTGCCATTATTAACGATTAAATTATCCATTTATTTATTTTCATAACTTTTATACTACATTAAAGTATAACACACAGATGCATACAGATTTAAGGAATGGTAATTTATAGACAAATAATATACTTAAATAAAATTAAGTGCCTGCTTTTAAGTCCTACTAAACCAAAATAAATTGCACATGGGGAACATGTGCGACAGCCAGAATTGACCAGATCTCAGACTTTCACAATCTTTACCTCTGCTACTCCTTCCCAGTGGTGAGATTCCGTGCAAGGAGCACTAACAGGTTCACTGTCTGGTTTAAGTCTAATCTAACTGGGGTGACAATGTTGTGAGCCGTACTGAACACTCTCTCTGAAGCAGTGCTTGTTCTAAGATAACTCAGCCTTTTATTTGTATTGATTTTTATTGATGCATTAAGGGATTTACACCGATTTGCTATTTCAGACACTTTTACTGTATTGAATAAAATACAAGTTAGAGTTAACATGCATTCGTCACCGCGCACACAGTTCATTATGAATATACTTTGTATGAGTGGATACATTTTCATTCATTTTGTGGCGTATTTTTACTATTATTCTTTTTTAAAAAACAATAGGCTAGTCTATTGATTATGGATGCGGCTGTTTTGGGGGTATTTGCGGCGCAGTCGTGGACAGATCAATAAACTGTTGGACGATCTCAGGTGATGTTAATGGTTTCATGGGAAATTGTGCTTATTGATGAAGTCTGTGATGATGGCCCCAAATCACTGTTACATTGTTCCTGTTGCCAGACACGCAGCACTTCCAGACAAATCACTTTCTGTGGAGCACTATTAGCGCTTTTCCACCGACAAGGAGCCAGTGTTAGTTTGGAGCCGGTGCCTAATTTGGAACCATTTTTTGCTTTTCCACCGCAAAAGAACTGTCTCCGTTCCGGCATAGAGCCACATTTTTTATTGAGCTGCCTGCGACTGTGCCGCAAAACCCCCTGAAACATACATTTTACAAATTCCAATTTACAATTTACATAAGTACAGTAAGTGACTTCAACATCCTGGACGGTGAAAGCTAAGTGCTGTCAAGATGTAGGGTCACAGACAAGGGCTACGGGAAAGGGAGCAAGGAGGAAAACAATCAAGAACGTGAGGAGCATAATAAGCTGAAGTGCTATCTAGCAGGGATAGAGGACTAATATTACAAGCACTGTCGGAAAAGATGTGTCTTGAGTAAGCGCCGGAATGAGGTCAAGGACTCTGCTGTTTTGACTTTGGTGGGCAGGTCGTTCCACCAATTAGGGGCAAGGGATGAGAAGGAATGGGCTCTGGAGGAAGGAGAGTGGAGAGGAGGCAGAGTTAGTCTTCTGGCACTGGAGGAACGCAGTGGTCTGGAGGGAATGTATGGAGGGTGTCAAATGCTGCGGAGAGGTCAAGGAGGATGAGGACTGAGGAGAGGGAGGCCGCCCGAGCACAGCTGAGGGAGTCAGTGACTGCCAGGAGAGCCGTCTCAGTGGAGTGAGCTGTGCGGAAGCCGGATTGCAGAGGATCAAGGAGTGGGGGTTTGGACAGAAAGTCCGAGAGCTGACGGTGGACCGCCCGCTCGAGAGTCTTGGAGAGGAAGGGGAGTAGGGTTGGTTTCTTGAGCAGTGGGATAACAGCAGCTTGTTTAAATGCAGAGGGGAAACAGCCAGAGAGGAGTGAGGAGTTGAGGAGGGAGGAGATGAAGGGGAGAAGATCAGGAGCGGTTGCTTGGAAGAGACGAGAAGGGAGAGGGTCCAGGGCACACGTTGTTGGCTTGTGACGTACAGTGGGGGAAAAAAGTATTTGATCCCCTGCTGATTTTGTACGTTTGCCCGCTGACAAAGAAATGATCAGTCTATAATTTTAATGGTAGGTGTATTTTAACAGTGAGAGACAGAATAACAACAACAAATTCCAGAAAAATGCATTTCAAAAATGTTATAAATTGATTTGCATGTTAATGAGGGAAATAAGTATTTGATCCCCTATCAATCAGCAAGATTTCTGGCTCCCAGGTCTCTTTTATACAGGTAACAAGCTGAGATTAGGAGCACTCTCTTAAAGGTGAGAACCTCCTTCCCTCAGCCAGGGCATTGAAAATGGGTTGTGGATGGGTATTCCAGCATGACAATGACCCAAAACACACAGCCAAGGCAACAAAGGAGTGGCTCAAGAAGAAGCACATTAAGGTCCTGGAGTGGCCTAGCCAGTGTCCAGACCTTAATCCCATAGAAAATCTGTGGAGGGAGCTGAAGGTTCGAGTTGCCAAACATTAGCCTCGAAACCTTAATGACTTGGAGAGGATCTGCAAAGAGGAGTGGGACAAAATCCCTCCTGAGATGTGTGCAAACCTGGTGGCCAACTACAAGAAACGTCTGACCTCTGTGATTGCCAACAAGGGTTTTGCCACTAAGTACTAAGCTGAAGGGGTCAAATACTTATTTCCCTCATTAACATGCAAATCAATTTATATTTTTTTTGAAATGCGTTTTTCTGGATTTTTTTGTTGTTATTCTGTCTCTCACTGTTAAAATACACCTACCATTAAAATTATAGACTGATCATTTCTTTGTCAGTGGGAAAATGTACAAAATCAGCAGGGGATCAAATACTTTTTCCCCTCACTGTATATAAATATTATTCTTACCATAATGCAATGTAAATCCTGCATTAAATAATTTGCCAGTGTGTAGTAACTTTAACAAAAATATACTCTCATTTATTACAATCAAACTTGAAAAATATGGATCCAAAACCGGAATGTTGTATAATGTTGCATCACTATGCTATACGAAAATACAGTGAAACCTGTTGGGATGGAGGGGCAGAAGCGCAGATGGGCTCTGGTTTGCTTTTCCCCTCACATTAGGAATTGTGGGTGCACAAAATGAAAATGTATGTTTAATGATTGTAATTACATCCAGTTAGGATTCAGATGATCTTTGGTATTGTTTGCTCTCACTTTAATATGCTTTGCTACATGTATATATTTTATTAGCACTGTTAGTCATATGTCCCCCTGAGTAGGGTTGTCTACTAATGAATAAGTAATAACAGGTGTGTTTGTGTGTATTGTCGCCTCCCTTGTGAGGCAATGTGGATGTTGTATTGAGCCAAATTCAGTAACTGGTTAATCCAAATCCAAAAAGACAAGAGTTTGTATTTGTGTATGTGTGTGGTGGGGGGTGGGGGGATGATTTGGTGATAATTACATTAGGGGAAAATAGCTTCTCATTCTCTTTTTCTTTCTCTAGTTCGGTTCATTCACTTTGGCGTGTGTAAAGCTGATTTTCTCGGCCCTGGAGTTCTGCGTGGCCATCTCTGTGTCGGTCTTTGGGTGCAAAGCTGTGTGCATTGCCAGCACTGAGGTGATAAACGAGTCACACAGACTCTTACTGTCCTGTACTGGTGTCTGGACTCCAACTGCTTATTACAAATGCAGGAGCACAAGTTGTACAATTGTCCAAGCATTGCTGACACGTATTGCCAATCACTGACTTTTTACCTAGACATTCCCATGTAACTGAATGTTTGTAAGTTATTAATTTTTATTGATAGGTTTTTAATATTTATTTAAATTAGAATTACAATTCTAATTACAATTTGTTATGTGCAGAATTTGACAAAGTTAATTAAAACCAGGATTAAAAAAAAAAAAACGTCCATAAATTCCAATTCAAATCTATTTTTAATATCAGTGTACTTTTTCTACATTACATATCTTTCAATGAGTTATTTCTCCAGTTCCAAAAATGTTTACAGTGAGCTGTATTTTTCACTTCTTGACACACAGTGATTCTCTCTCCCTCTCACTATTCCTCAGCCTGTGATTTTCATCCAGTGTGGGGCCAACCCTCAACCAGCAACACAGCCCAGCGGTGCCCCGGGCTACCAGCTGGCACCGGACACAGAGCAGGACGCTTTTCCCAAGACCCCCCCTCCGCAGTATACAGAGTGACGGAGAGAGCCGGGCTGGACCTGCACAGGGGGAGAGAGGGGAACACCGAGTGACCTGCATAGCCACCGCAGGGGGAGTGGGGGTTGCTAGAGGAAGAGCCGTGGAGTGTGTGTGTGAATGTCTGCAGGACCTCTTCAGCCATCTTCAGAGCTGCCTTTCACACACTGCTGTTTACAACTCGCCCTCGATGCTGTCAGAGTCCTGCTGGTTGGATGGGTTTAGCTCCACCGATCACTTCCGCTCCGCTTCAGTGAGGCGAGACGGACAGCTCCATCAATGTTGCAAATGTATGACTATACATACAGTTGATATTTTAAAATGCTTTTATGTTAAGCCTTTATTAAGAAATAAACCAAATTTACCTATGCTGACAGGTTCCTCTGACAGGTTACCAGGGTACAACATCTCTTCTTGGCTCTAGTAAAAACTGCACTTTAAATTCAATGCAGAGTTTCAAATGGACCAGATGCACGGAGGTCCCTGTATACTTCTGCATAAGTATTTTTGTTTTGGACATCTTTGTAAATCTTTCCACTGTCCCAGCGTTCCAGGTTTTACCCAGTCCCCCGATTGTACTTCAGGAAACCCTGTCCTAGCTGTGAAAATGTATTAAGGTAATTGATGTACAACATATAATAATGTAGACAATGCAAATTAAATACATATTAAGTGGTCATCATCATCATCATCATGCTTGCTGTGCTTCCAGTTTTCGATGAAATTTTATTTTTATAAGCCAGACAAATCAATTGGTTCTCTTTTTTCATATATATATACTTTTTGTTTTAAATCAAAATAATATCAAACTCTTTTTCATTTAGGTGCTAGTTGCAATTTGTCTGTTGCTTGTGCTGCTGCAGGCGGTGAGGATTCTGCAAACCTGAGGAAATCTGCACAACACGAACATGTGACGAACGCTGTGACTCTCCTTCAGGCTGTTCCTCCATGCTGTATTATGCAAAGCTGGTCAGGGGCATGACCTACATATCTCTTTCTTTGTTTACATTTGAAATATCAAAAGGTCAATTCAAATCTCACCAGATATAAAATACAATCCCACATTTGTAGGAAAAGTTCCCTAGTTTTTTTTTTTTTTTTTTACAGAAACATACCATAAACTGTATCATTGTAATTTAATATAATTTACATTAGGGCTGTCCAAGACTGGTGGCTTTTACAGAACATACAAATCAATGTGTTTGTGTGAAGGGGTAAATTTCATACCACTACACCACCTAGTGTTTTAATTGAGCACTAGGACTCAAACCTCCAATACTTATACAAAGATGAATCACAGGTTCTTTTACCTGTGGTCCACAGCATAAGTTTACAACACGGAGACTGACATGGGGGCACAATTATTTTATTTAAAGAGTTCCTATTGGCTAAAAACTCTAAAACAAGTTTTAAAACAAATGTTCCAGATTGTGACAACTCTCTGTGAAGATGTGATTTTGAAGACTTGGATCAAGTCCCCACATAGTCTCCTCTGTTCCAGGGTGAAAAGGTTCAGGTCCCTCAGTCTCTCAGTAGGACATTCCCTTCAGACCTGGAATAAGTCTGGTTGCTTTCCTCTGAACTGCCTCTAGAGCAGCGATATCTATCTTGAAGTGTGGATCCCAGAACTGTCCACAGTATCCAGATCCAGCTCTAACTAGTGCGTTGTACAGTCTGAAAATTACTGCCCTTGTACACTTTTGACAATATACCCTAACATTCTGTTTGCCTTTTTTATTGCTTCCCCACATTGTTTGGATGGAGAAAGTGAAGAGTCCACATAGACTCCTAGGTCTTTCTCATGCGTTACTTCATCTAGTTCTATTCCTCCCATAGTGTAATTATAGTGGAACTTTTTGTTACCTGCATGTATTACCTTGCACTTTTCCACATTGAATTTCATTTGCCAGGTGTCAGCCCACAACTGAATATTATCTAAGTCTCTTTGAATAGCCTGTGCTGCCGAGATTGTATCTGCTGAGCCACCTATTTTAGTATCATCTGCAAATTTGACAAGTTTGCTAACTATCCCAGAGTCCAGATCATTAATATAGATTAGAAAAAGCACAGACCCTAGTACTGATCCCTGTGGAACTCCACTAACAACCTCACTCCAGTTAGAAGCAACTCCTCTAATCGACACCCTCCGTTTCCTATACATCAACCAGTTCATAATCCATCTATTTACATTACCCTGAATGCCTACAGCTTCCAATTTGAGGTGGTCTTTGGTGTGGAAACTTATCAAAAGCTTTCAGAAAATTGAAGTATATCATATATGCTTTCACATGATCTACAGCTGCAGTTGCGTGTTCAAAAAATTTGAATAAATTAGTAAGACACGATCTGCCTCCATAGAATATGGTTTTCGTTAAGATGCCCCTCTATTTTCTGTCTAATCATTTTTTACAAAAATGTATAAGTGATGAAGGTGAGACTGATTGATCTGTAATTTCCTGGCTCAAAAAGCCAAGGCAATTAAAAAAAAGTTAAAATCCACAACCTTGTCAGAAAGAAACTTAGTCTCTGCAGCAAAACATAAAAGCTTGTCCAATCCACTGCTAGAGCGATGTCTGTAGAGTTGACTGGTATCCAGGTATAGATGCAGTCTTTAAAACTAGTAGTCCAAAAGTGCATCCAGTGTTCATGGAGAGCTTAAAAAGTTCTTAAAAGAGAACAAAATTCAAATACAGTTTATAATAAATACAGCAGCAGCCGGGAGATATAAAAAACACACACAAAAGATACAAATTAAAGTACACAAATGTGCGTTCTTGCAGGGATAAAGTCCCTTTATATGTCTTATTTTCAGTTTCTCCTTCTTTCTTTCATTCGTTCTTCCTTTCTCTCATCTCTTCCCCTCTCATTTCTCTGTTTTTCCCTTTCCTGCTCTCTGCTACTCACTCTTTCAGTTCTGATCCCCGTCCTCTCGTTTCAGTTATACAAGCCTTATTTTTTTGTCAGTAATTACAATCTATCATTAAAGACATGAGAATGCTTGGAATGGAATGCGGTGTGTAGCGTTATGTTGGGTGTATTTGGATAAGAGCATTTGGGCTCTGAGCTGAAGCACTGATCTAAAGAAGACCTCTCCCCCCCAAAGTTATCAGATTTCCTTAGCTCATCAGCTTGGAACTGGTTTGCATCAAAGTGACAGTTTTGGGCAGGATGGCACCGAGAATGGGCCGAATGGTTTAGAGTCCTGCTGTGAAATGTCTGGAGAAAGGGGCCTGTAGGTGATAAAAACTCTTTGAAGTGGATGAGAGTCGAAATCCCGACATAGAGCTACGAACCCAGGCCAACCGGCATTTCCAAAAGATGGCATGGATTGACATCAGTCATAAATCAAGCCCCCCTCCAATAGGACACTGGGGGGCTGAAACCGAAATCCAATCTCAAGAACTCAGGGACCAATCACCTATTGATCTGACAGACTATAAGGAACAGCAGACAGTCTTTCTCTCTCTCTCTCTCTCTCTCTCTCTCTCTCTCTCTCTCTCTCTCTCTCTCTCTCTCTCCTGAACCAGTAACTCGCTGCCACAGCTCAACCTGTAGCTCTGTTGCCAGAACCGGAACCAGAAACCAACCAAGTCTTTGCCGGCAACAGAAGAGTTAAACTGGGAGAAGGAGATTGAGCCGTACGAAGAATTCTTTTAAAGGACTTTATTAAATAAAGAACTTTACAGACTGCGCTGCCCGCCTGTGCCCACCTGATCAGTGGAGTTTTACAGCTGGACAATTGACTAAGTCGACTGTATACGAAAGTGTCAGTCGTTTAAATAGCTATTTGAGTCTTAAGAAACTTGATCCTTGGAATGAACAGGGCCCTGCTTTCCTCAAAGACTTTGTCTTCAAATAAGTACGGTGAGAGACCCTGCTTGCCAAGAAGATTTTGTACACAACCTTGGAGCCTTCAAACCAGTGGAAAATCTGTTTGGAAACTACTCTACTTTCGCGACACCCCAACTTCCAGGTGCATCGACTGAGTGGAAGTTCTTGGACAAAGCCGAACCGGACTGCCTTTGTTCCAAACCACACGGACCTCGTGCCATGTGCTGTTATCTGAGCCCGAAGACAGAGAGGCCTCTCTGCGACGAAGTTCAGATAAGTTTAACAGTTTGGAGTTCATGATTCATGACATTTGAGAAATCAATTAGAAATGTTAATCTGTGATTCATAACTCTAGAATGTGTAATATCATTTAGTTTTCTTAAATATAAATGTGTGTTGACACAAGTTAATAGACATTAGATTATTGGTGGCCCTGCCTATCCTTAATCATTGAATCATAATCAGTTAAGGGAAATTGTGGTAACAAGCAATGATAGGATCTTTCTCGGCACCTAAACGTAAATGAGACTGATATATATATAACGAGAAGTTACCTGACATAAATACTAACCTGCGTAGTTATTTAATGTCTGACTAATAATACTAATGAGAGACTCCCCTTCATCTTACTAACCGGTATTGTAGTCAATGTGTTTATAACCTTTTTTTTGTTTAACGATTTGTGTTATCATATGCGATCCCATGGTCTTTGATTTGGTCATGGAAGTGATTTGTCTTTGATTTATTGATCTAGAGTTGAATTTTAATTAGTTTTTCCCTTTTGTATAATTAGTGTAGTGCTACATTTAGTCTTTGTTTTGAATAAATTTGACAATTTATATATTTGGAATTGGTGTCTGCGTCCAATTATTACAGAAATTGAGTTCTACAAGATTCCAGGATTCGTTATAAGGTGATACTATTAATTCACTTCTTTAATTGAATTTTATAAGTGTACCTTACGCTACAGGTGCTCAATGCTCATTAGCTAGATAATCAGTTGTAAAAAAAAAAACAATACATTTGAGCAAAACCCAAAAATCATAAGTGTATAAATCACAAAATCAAGTGTCAAAAATAAATAAATCAAACAAGCAAGTGTATGTATTTAAATGTATATATGTATATAAACAAATATGTGTAATAAATATAAACCCAATAAAAAAGGCAAATTAAGTATCAATGTCCCATGGGTGGCAGCCAAATAAATTGTCATACCCAACAATATCACTTTTACTCACGAAACCTCAAACGGGGTATTCCTCTATTCTCTCGAGTTGAGCGCCTCAAACCATCCTCTTGATCAAGTTCGGGAACTAGGGCTAGCTATGGGGCTAGAGCAGGTTCAGGGGCTGGTTCTAGGGCAAGAGTGGGGTTAGGTGCTGGCTGTGGGGCCAGTACGGGTCTCCACACAAGGGATCGCCAAATCTCAGTTTCAGCAACTCTCTCTGGAGGGGCTTCCACCTGTACAGATTGAGGGAGAGAAAACCTACATACTTTCAGGTTATTTCGGTGTATGGTCCGTAGGACCATCTTTCCCTTTTGGCCTGATCTTGTAAACAGGGTGATTGGGCAAAGGGGCAGTAGGGGGGCAACTTTGTTGCTTCTCTGAAAGTTATGGACAAGGTCTCGTGCACCTGGTAATAAGGGGGCCTCTTTACTCTGATGGTCATACAGTCACTTTCCTTTTTCTTGACTGTCTAGAAGCCTTCTCAACTTATTCGTAGGCCCAAGCTAATCTCTTATAGTGAGTATGTACCCAATTCTGCACTCCCCAACCACCAGCACCATTCTGCGAAGCAGGAACGGTCGCCATCATCATGTCTACTGGGAGGCGTGAACGTCTACCAAACTTGACAAAAAATGGAGCATAACCAGTACTACTATGGCCAACATTATTGTAGGCATGTACTACTTCTGATAAGTGTTCCTCCCACTTATGCTGCTTTTCTTCCTCCAAAGTGTTTTATAAAGCGTTCACACATCCCATTCCCTTGGGGGTGATAGCCAGTAGTACAGCTTTAAGTACAGCCGTAGAGCCCACACAGATTCTTTACCAAGGCAGACTCAAACCCAGCGCCAGTCAATATCCTCTCTGGACAAAGGGCAGGATGAGAGTATGCCACAAAACTCTGGCTGTGGTGAGCGCCGTCTGATCTCGTGTGGGAACAGCACATGTGAATCTAGAAAATAAATCAGGCATCACTAGCACACAAGGCTTAGAATCATTCGGGCAAGCTTAGAAAAAATAATCTAGTGCCACCACTTACATAGTGGAAGAGCATCTAATGGTCTTACAAAGGCTACAGCGAGGGCACTCTCGAGTATTGCGTACCTCGGCACAGTGGTCCAAGTAGTGGTCTGGACCTCGGCACAGTGGTCCGCGGAGTGGTCCAGATCACGTAGCGCAAACTGGGATGTTTTTTTCTATTCTTTTCTTTGGACATATCGTCTAAAACCCGTTTACTGTAAAATACGTGGTCGACATATGTGGAAACTACAAACATAATAATACAAATCATAAACATATAATATTATAGTTATCAACCCTACTGTATAATAATAATAATAATAATAATAATAATAATAATAATAATAATAATAATAATGTTTACTGTTATTATCCCGTGCAATAACGGGGAAGGCATTAAGTATGTTAACCACTAAGTAGCCGATATAGTTATGCCTTTTAAAAACAAAAACACAAATCAGAAACAAAATGAGAAAGTGGTCACATGCGCACAGTGTCCGGTCCGGAGCGCCGAGAGCTCTAGTGCTGCAGCCCCGACACTGTCACTGCGCTGCCATTGCTTTAATTTTCTAAACTCCTAAAAACTATCCAGACTACAGTGATAATAATCACACACATGTTCATATTGTCCTGTCATCACACCGGTACACATGCTTTCTGTTCTTAGACTTCCGCACAATACACGAGTGGGATTATGTCTGTTAACCACAGAGTACAGCTGTGCTGCTTGAAAATTGATATGTTATGCCTTCGTCTGCGTACAATTTCCGAGGTCCGCACTGCACTGCACTGCTCTGCTCTGCGGCCTGGTCCGGACCACTGCACCTCGGACCACAAAATGCTACAACCCCTACTGCGATTGTGCAGTTTTTGCTTGAACATCTTTTTTGTATTTAATGTATGTAATTTAATTGATGTTTCAGTTAATTTTACGGCTGACACATTCTCTCCAAAGTTTCGTCTGCTCCTTACAAAGCAGGCTTTTTCGTCTAAAAACAAATGCTGTTTGCTTCTCGGTGTAGGATACAAAACTTCGGGAATAATCTGGAGTACTTGAAGGAGATTTATAATAATAGTCTGTGTTAAACTCATGTCTGCACAGCGAAATACAAGACACGTCCGTTTCCCAGCGGGAATTTTCGTACTTTTGTGTGAGAAGAACTCTTCCGCAATCTTTAATCCTGTGTTCCTTAATACCATATCAAGCCATTCTGTACATTTACAGCGGCTCCCTGATGATGCATTTCATTTATAAGAATAAAGAGTCAATACTCAAATACTCTGTACAACGCTGTACTATTCTATGCAGTGATATGTGGACTTTATATCAGATACAGAAATTACAAAAATCGATCATATATTTATTTGTACATAACAACAAGGATTACGTTGCATAATACAGCATCAGAATTTATAGAAATGTGGCCAATGTAAAACATCCTTTATTAAATTAATGATAGTGATACATTTAAATCGAGAAAATAATTTAGATTCACCGTTAGTTACATGTATTAAATACCATAAGATGTTCTATGCCATTGCATGTATTATTAATACTTTATTAATCAAAAGGAAGGCAGGGTGGGGTGCGTTATTTTCAGCCATTATTATGGCTACTGACAGGCATGTGGAAAGTATGGGTAGATTCTGTAATGTATTCATATTAAAGATCACATTGTATGCGTACATTCATATTTGCATTGACTAAACCTTAACAAATATCACTCTTTTACACCTCATATACACATCACATATAATTTTAATTTGAAGCTGTTTGAATTGAACCGTTGAGAATTCTGCCTGCTGAACACATCGTTTAAATACACGTCTGGGCTATTATTGGTGCCTGTATTTTCTATGCATTGCGAGCAGCGGCGTTTCCTTTGAATCCGCACAGTTTGAGTCTGGGTCTTGAGTGCCGTCACGGCGATCACATTGACAGACAGGCCGCCCTCGACCGCCTTGAAAAACGTGTGTAAGTTTTCGATCGGTCACATATGTGTTAAGGCGGCTTTGGGCCACATGTGTCCTGTGCATGTGGAGGTCATGTGATCATGTGAAGAAACGCGAGCAGTCCAACGGACATTTAAGTTGCAGGCATTGCCATTGCAGCACTGTGACGTCACCTGGCTCCCGAGTTCTATGCCAACCTTCTTATGCCAGGCTCATTATTGAGCACACCTGGAAGACACTACACATTCGTTCAATCTCTCAGCTGCGAGGTTTGACACTGTGGTAAGGACTATACCCATTGAGAGAGAGAGATACAGAGAAGATGCAACTGAAGTCGTTTTTGAGTAGGAGCTTGCGGAAAGCCTACGTGTTTCCTACAGTGATGGCGCTGATGAGCTTGTATTGGTGCAAGTCTCAGAAGAAAAATGCCAACCGTGGCACGGGGGATGGTGCCGGAGTGGAGCCGAATGACTCCGGACCTCCAGACAAGCTCATTGTCCCGCAGCCGAATGACCCTGAACGTCCAGAGGAGGGCAATGTCCCGCAGACACCTCCAAGGTACTTTTGAAGTGTTTTAACTCCATTCTGACACTTTCTAATATCACAAGAATGTCAGGATATTATATATTAATATCTTAATATATATGTTAATATTAATATCTTGTATGTTAAAATGAATTAGCACTTCAATCTCTTCAGCTTTACTTAAAATAGTGAATGGAGTGCAGCACACCTCATGGGTTTGGCAAGAGCTCCTCGAGGAAAGACATTCTAATAGTCCAAATACATTCCAGATGTTCCTGTGATTTTAAAGCAAATTCTGAATGTCAAAACACAAGGTCAGGAGTAACAACATAGAAACCCTTGGGATTATTCAAGTGAATTGTCATGTACTTGAGCAAAGGCTGAATTTAACATTCTTGATTAACTGACTTTGTGCCTCGCTCTCTCTCCTGCAGGGCGCAGCGTCACTTTCCTGAAGGCCTCAATGACTTTGAATGTGTGGCTGTCCTTGGCCGAGGTGGGTTTGGAAAGGTATATCCCAGTTATATGAGTCGCTTCTCCACAATCGAGTAGTCGGTATATGGTTCTGGTGGGGGGGCAGCTCCAATCGATCAGTCATTCAGCCGAGGATGTGGTGATGAGATATTTGCTCAATACCACTTTTCCTAAAACAGATTTGTGAATACTTGAAATGACTTCCGTTTTTTTAAACTTGAACACAAACATTGTCTGCAACTTATTTAGATGTAGCAATAGTGAGGACATATGACTAAATGCTCATGATGTGAAAGAAGACCCTGGGGTTGAGAGTGGAGTTGGCTCATTTTGAATCTGTCTTGCTTTGACAGGTGCTGCTTGCCGAGGATAAGAACAGCAAGGAAAAGGTCGCCATCAAGGCCTTGAAAAAAGGAGAAATCATAGACCGTGGTGGGATTGACAGGTATGTTTTAGTTTCTGTTCTAGTCAGGCTTCTAGGTTTGAAGGCAGAGCAAAGACACATAAACCTACTCAAGCTGTCTCTAAACGTACATTCACACGCTGTCTGCCTCTTGTCTCACCTCAGTGTCATTTGTGAAAAGAGGATCCTGGAGGCGGTGAACAGCCAGCCCTTTCTGGTGAACGGCTTTGGCTATTTCCAGACCAAAGACCACATCTGTTTTGTCATGGAGTTCGCTACAGGGGGGGAGCTCACAATGGACAGCGATGGAGTTGCCTTTCCGGAGTCCCGGGCCGTGTGAGTGAAATACTGAGTTGCATGACGGGAGCTTAAAAACCTTAAACAGGACACATATTTTAACTGTGCTTTTTAATTCTTGGTCTCTATTCTTGAACAGATTTTCTGCAGCCTGCGTGGTGCTCGGCTTGGAGTACCTTCAAAGTCGAAGCATTGAACACAGGTATCACTCGACAGCCGTTCTTACAACATACAAAGAAGGACAAATCTACAGTCTCACCGAGATCAAACCCCACCTCAACTATTCACCCGTTTCATGTCATTTCTTAGATTGTTTCATTTCAAGTGCGTGAAGCCCTGTCCTAAAATCAGTGTAGACATACTATATTCTCTGTATTCTGCAGTCCAAGTGATTCTTCTTTATTTTTATTTCAGGGATTTAAAGCTGCAGAACCTTCTAGATAGAGAAGGCTTCGTGAATATCGCAGACTTTGGTCTGTGTAAAGAAGGTACATTTAAAAAAAATAGAATTGATTTCTTTATGTATAATTTGCATTTTGACTACAATGCGTTTTTTCCCCAACTGTCCTTAATTGCTCTTGCTAGGCATGGGTGCAAATGATCGGACCACGACGTTTTGCGGGACTCCAGCATTCATGGCTCCTGAAATCCTGACCAAGACTCCATACACCAGGGCCGTGGATTGGTGGGCATTGGGGGTGCTGCTCTTCCAGATGCTGGTTGGCCAGGTGGGTGTTCTCAACACAACTTCTACAATATTTGTGTCTGTGTGGCTTTTGCATTCCTGGGCTCCTGGTGAATAATTCAGAGGTTCGGTCCGGAGTGACCCTTTAATGCTCTCTCCTCTCTTTCTCATTGTTGCCATAGCATCCTTTCTCCGGAGAAAGCCTGGAGAGGCTGTACCACAGCATCATCCACGACAGGATGCCAGTCCCCCGCTTCCTGTCAATAGAGGCCATCTGCATCGTGACAGAGGTTTGTTTGCCGGGTTGTTTAAAAAGTTTGTCCCTTGCTATCCTGCCGGCCAACCCAAATGAAATAATGTCACTGTGATTTAAATGTTACGGAACTGGAGAAAGACCCTGTGACAGTGTGGCAGAGCAGTGAGGGTCACAGGAACAACACATCTCTAGCATCCTGTTTCAACTTTAAGTCCATTGATGGAGAATAACGTGCGTCTCCCTCTTGTTCCGAGTCACCTGCAGCTTCTGGAGAAAGACCCGGAGTACCGCCTGGGCAGCGGTGCACAAGGCGTGGTGGAGGTGAAGGAGAAGTCTTTCTTCAGGTTACGTGGGGCACACAACCGTTTCAAGGCCGCTCTTTCCCATGGAGGCGGGACCACCTCATGTTGACCGTCCTTCTTCTCTCCTCTCTCGTTTCAGGGCGTGGATTGGCCTGGGCTGCTAGAGAAGAATGTGAGGCCTCCCTTCATTCCCGCCATCGAAGAGCATGAGGAGCTCCATACCGCAGCAGCCACAGCCCTCACCCTGCCTTGCCAGCCCAGGGTCCTCAGCCCGGAGGAGCAGGACCTCTTCAAACACTTTGATTTCATCACGGACGGGTGTTAGGGTTGGCCGTCATGGACGTTTGGAAAAGAGATCCTGCAGAGCTGTATTTTAACGAGCAGAAAACAGAAAGCCCCACAGCTCTTCAAGCACTAAATTAAAAAAACTTTATTTTACTTTATATATCTTTAAGATTTAATTTTGAGCCTTACAATGCTCCATACATTATGCCCTGATGAAGGCTTCCTATCCAAATCACTGGTGGATTTCTTTTTCTCTTTGCCCAATAAAATGTCTTGCTTTAATTTAGTGTGATTGTGATTGTGTAGCAGGGCTTTTGTGCTGGTGAGGAGGGACAATTCGTTTTGAGAATATTTCACAGAGTCTGTTTTGACCTGTGACAGCTACTTTAAAGTCTCATAAGTGCTGCATTATTAATGTACAAAAAACATATGCAATAGAGTTCTGTAACCCCCCCCCCCACACACATACACACCTTTGTCTCAATGTATACATTTATTTTAAACTAATTCCAATACTTCAGTCATATAGATCAGGGGTTCCCAGCCCTGCTTCTGGGGGAGCTCTCAATTACTTAATTGAACCCTTAATTCAACTAATAATTTCCTTTTAAATAATTTAAACATTAGGGCTTTTCAGTTTACAATTGTATAAGGAACTTATTTTCCTAAGGAACCAGCTTTTTATCTGTTACACAATTTAGAAAGTCAATTAGTTCAACTAAGGGTTCAATTAACCAGCAGGGTTGGAGCTCCTGCAGGACCGGGGCTGGGAACCCCTGATATAGATGACACCTAATCAGGACAGTTGGCTGCGTTAGTAGGCCACTTAAAACCACTTCACATTTCATGCGTATGTGCTGGTTTAGTGGTTTAGTGCTTCCACACAGGAAGGAAGATTGACAAGCATCAAAAAAGTCTGTTTCTCAAATAAAATGGAACAATCACGTGGCAAAATGAATTAAATATGTAATAGTAATAATGAATTAAGGAATTAATAATAAACCTCATTCATTTTGGACCTTTAGTTTGTGTTATGCCCGATTTGTATTTTTGCTCTTTTGATTCACTCCCCCGGATAAGGGTGTCTGTTAAGAAGTAAATAATTACAATAATAATAATAATAAGAAGAAGAACGATGCATTTTATTCAATCTCATCTCTCTCATGTTTTATGAAGAATACTAGTATTGACCCTGCCTTGCCCTCAGGAAATAGACACAGAAACAGGGAGTCTGTGGTGAAATCAGTGCAGGTTGATTTATAGTGCCAAACAAATGAGAGAAAACCCAAAACAGAAGCCCAGCTCCTCTCTGAGCCGATCCACACTGTGAAAACAGGTCTCTGCCTTCATGATCAGCGGGACGTTTCTGCCGCACAACCGGACCTCTGCGCGGACGACCACACGTCTGTTTGAGCGCTGGATGAGCCAGTCGGTCACGGAGGAGATCAGCAGAGGTGTGAGGGCTGTGGGTCGGTTGAAGTCAGAAGGGAGACTTTCCACAAGCGGAAGGAGACAAACATCGCTAGTGATGAAATGTGATCCATTTATTCCAGTTTCATGAGATACTTCAAATATATGAGCTCTGCGTATATTGGATATAGGTGTCTGCTAATAAAACATGTGAAAAAGGTCTGCAATAATAAACTGCGTGATTCACCATTTAAAAATAACACTTTTATAATTCAATCGTTTGATCACAATCAACACACATCGATATGACCAGTGATTCACGCCTGATGATGGCAGGATTTGAGATGTAATTCAACCTGAATCACAAACAAAAGGTATTAATAACAATTTAAAATAAAACAAAACAATAATAATGACATTACAAAGTGACAAGGGGAACTCATGCAATCCTTCAAACAACAGCTTTGGAATGACAAGGAAAACAGCCGTCAAACAAGGCAGACAGGGGAACCAATCACCTGTCCGTGTCTAGAGCTCGGAGGTGGGACTACAATGCTGCCCCGAGGGTTTAGTTGAGGGCAATAATTAAAGAAGAACCCCCTGCCCACTCTCATGTGCACGGCGTGGATGTGGCATTTTTTGTAGACCCACACCAGATCAAACATAAAACAATCTATAAGCTTTTAAACCCAATCGCAGCACTTCTGGAACCAACATATGTACCACACAGTGGGGTATCTTTGTCCAAATCTGCCCCAGAGGGATTACACAGCAGATTGACTCTCATGCTACTGGGATCTCCCCCCAGTTGCACTGCAAGGCCCATTACAGGATGATAAGAGAAGCAGAGTTTACGGACCTCAATGCAGAACCATATTTGAAGTCCTTAGCACCTGTAGCTCAGGGGTCGGGAACCTCGTTACCTAGAAGAGTCAAACAAACCAAACACAGTATAACTATTAACTGCAGCAAGATCTTTCAAATCAAAACTTAGCTGGAAGGGGCTTCCACTCTTGTTCTGCTGACTTACAGCCTAGTGGTTCTGACCCTGAGCTGATATTTCTATTAGAAGAGCGATTTAATGCACAACCGTTTATGTGGAAGTGCTTTCTGTTAAAAACACAGGGATGACCAGGTCACCGAGAGGTCACACAGAATCACTACAACGCTGCAGTAAGAGACAGAGACGCTGGGTGTGAAGGAGACACAACCAAATGAAGATAAACTGAAGAGCTCCACTTGTTTCAAAGACTGCGTTGATCAGTCGAGACCCAGGTTTAAGTCTTGTAAGATGAGTGAGAAACTCATTACATTTTGTAAACACGTTTCTCCAAATCCCACAATGCGTAGTTGCCACCCAGGGCCGACGCCGACTCCCAGAGTCTGGAGGAAATTATCCGACTCCTCTGCCTTCCCAGTGACTCAGCCACCCAGACCAGCTGGGCTCACAGAGAGTAGAGTGGTAATGTGATCATACGCACACACACTGCAAAGTGCTACAGATTACACAGCAAGTACCGTTGGGCTGAATTACTGGACAAGCCGCCCTGGTTTGTCACCTCCAGCGCTCTGTGGAACCGGGTGGAGCTCAAGACCAGTAACGTGGAAACAACACAATCTCTCCTGCAAGCTTTTAACTCTCAGTCAGATCAAACACGACTCGACCAGGAGGCTGTTTCTGACCAGAGCACTGCGTAAACACAGACGCTGCCTCTGACTTCTGGGCAGGACTCATTGTTTCATTGCATTAAAGCCCATCAAATACTCCCAGAACGGGGCATTTTACAAAAGCAGTGGTCCTAACATAGGGAGCTAACATACTGTCTTCCTAATTAAGGAGGGAATTAAACTTCCTTGAATTAACGGTGATATTTAAACACTGGGTGGATAAATGTGCCTTTGGCTGAATCGTGCTTTCCGGCGTCTCGTTTACTTCCAGGACAGTCAGTCTGTGTGTTTGTGTTGCTGTGAAGTTCAGATGCTCTGGCCTCTCAGGCCTCCGACACTGTCCCCCCACTCTCTCCATGCACTTCATAGTTATGCAGCTGATCCCACACCTGTTCTACAGATATTGTACAAATCTAAAAACCGCTGTCAATGTTCAATATTTGCATTAAAACGTTTTTTCGCTGCTCTTTTTCTCTGTACTGCTCAACACGACCTGTCTGCACTATCAGTGTTTACCTTTACTTCTGAATATCAGCCAGATGTGCAACATAATCATCATCATTATTTAATTGGGCCCCCCCTTCACCCTCTCGTTATTACTGTCAGGGCACAAGGGGTTAACAGCTGTGCAGAAAGGCGTTCACTTACAGGTGGAGGAGTCAGCGAAGAAAACACGCAGATTCACCTATCTAACAACATCATCCACACACTCTCTCACCAGGAATATAAAAATCTAGTCACTCTGACGTTAAGTGATCAGTGCTGTAATTCCACAGCAGTCCGCAGATCACCATGTCTTTGCGGTGAACAGTTCGTCCTCGAGCCCAGCAGAAACCACCAGCAGCACGGGCTCCGGCAGGTCCACACAGCCGCTGTTACCGGACATGGGACAGGGACGGAGATGGGCTACGGGCACGAGGCACACACCATGCGACTGCCTGCTCTCACCTTCCCCAGCGGAGTCCTCAGGGAGAGAGGGGGCAACACGCTCTCCGTAGGGGCCCGAGCCAAAGACAGAGCCCCGGCCCCATCTACAGCCCCAGCCAGAGTCATAGCCACAGACACACTCAGCCCTACCTGAGGCCGGGCGGCTGCAACAGAGACACTGGGAAGCTGTCCTCAATTATTCATGGGAAACTGATCACTGGGCATCCCTTTCGACTCACACAGCAGGGATCCTCATTAGAGCCGCTTCCAATTCAGCAGGAGACACAGGGAAGGAAGGGAGCCATTTTTTTGCAGAATGAGGATGAGGTGGAGGTGTGTTTGCCCATGGGCGGGTCACCTGAGGCCTTGGCAGTGCAGGTGGACGGTGGAGGCAGTGGTTAGGGCTCTGGACTCATGACTGGAAGGTTGTGGGTTCAAATCCCGGGTGGGGCAGTGCTGTTGTACCCTTGAGCAAGATACTTAACTTAGATTGCTCCAGTAAAATGCCCAGCTGTATAAATGGGTACAAATGTAAGTTGCCCTGGATAAGAGTGTCAGCTAAATGATGATAATAATAATAATTTATGTAGTTTAATATCTCAATATACTCTGAAATTGCAGCACAGAATGATAAGTTGGTAATCTTTGTAGGATCCTGATCAAAAACGTCACTATCGAATTTGCCATTGGCCCCTGCGTGCGTCACTCAGAACAGGTCCCTTCCCACTTCCTGTTCTATTGAGCTCCAAGGTTGCAAGGTTGCAAGGTTCATCCTTGCAACCCTTGGGCAGTGCTTCCTTTTTCAGAAAACCGGGGTTGCATTTGCAACCGTTTGTTATCTTTAACGTCAGAAGCACTGCCCAGAGGGGTTACTGTCAAACAAAACCGTTGCAAGGGAGGAGGCAGAGAGCTGATAAGGGAGCCTGCCCCGAGGTGAACCGCTAGGGGACCTTGACAACACAACTCCAGACAGTAATCCCAGGGGCCGCGCAAGGCCACACCTAGGCCGCCCAAGAGCAAGGACGGCAGTCACGCTCTTACCGGGAACTGTATGCAATCAGCAGAGCTCAACTCTTACACCCTCTGCTTAGAATAGCAAGGCCGGCTGCTCTACTAGTGCAGCTAGGAGCAAGTGTGGTATGCTGAATAATTCTCCTTACATTGGATAATTCTCAATATAATTATAACAGTTTCTTATTCCTTGATAGATTTTATTCCTTTATATTTTTCTCCCCATGATATGTTGCATGATCATTAGCACTGTCACAGTTTTCGTATTTCTGTGTTTTCATGTGTGATTGGTTATACGTGCATGTGCACGTCGTTGTGTACATTTGTAGAGGGAGTTCTCGCCATACGCTTAATTCATGATAAAGCATCGGTGAAGAAGCATCACTTTAACGTGTATTCATTTAATATCATCCTTAACAGGTATAAAATGTACAAAATGCACACCATCATTGTTCTAATCGCTTTATAAGAAAGACTGTTTTCTATATTGATTGTTTTACGAGATGTGTATCAGTGTTATGTCTGTAAACTCTGTTTAATGTTAACGATCGGTGCTGAACACATGGTTAGCAGATGTGCCGCAATTAGCGTGCATGCTGGTGAATGAGATGACTGAATTACAGACGGTATATATGTAGTGTCATTGTATGTGTTTCATGTTTTCCTTCATTCATTAATTCTGTGTTGTGAGTTTATTTCGTGCTGATTCACTGATAGTGTGAGTATGTATATGGCGTAGGCTATGTAGTCTAGTGAACTTATTTACATACATGGCATGAATGAAATTGTGAAAGTGTTAACATTAACAGCATGTAATTCAAAGTTGTGTTGAGACTATGCACATGTGTTAATGTACATAATTTGTATTCATTTATGTTGAGATTAGCAACATCATCCCCTTATTAGTGATCCAGAGGAGCAGAAGTGTGAGACATTCAGGGCAAGTGGTGGGAAAGACTGAGTGAGCAGTGCCTGTGCTGGAGGTTCAGTTTGTTACCAGCGGCAGCAAGGTCAAGTCAGTAAGGTAAACGCCACTCTCAACGGTGTGTCTACATGGCAGCTAAAAATGGATGAGCTTAAACCGCTTCAGGATGAAATTGGTGAGAAATTATGCACACTATCACGCAAAAAGCTGGCAGAACTCAGTGTCTTTCTTCACCTAACACGAGAGGATGAGACACATGTGACTCATTTGTCTCTGTTGAGCCACCTTAGTAACCATCTTCTGAGAAATGAGCTAGATGAGTTAGAAGATGGCGGCATGGCTGAACTCTTAATGATTAATGATAAACTGAGTCAGCTCATGGGAATCACAATTAATACATCTGAACCAGGGACAGAAAGAGAGGAAAATAAACCTGGAGATGTTAACACAGTCCAGAGAACGATGTCAGAGAGTAAAAGAAATGCAGCTGAACTGTTTTCTGCCATGCACATTAGTCCAGCCGCACCACAGCATGCAGGAAACGGACAGACATATGTAGACCATGGCCCAGTTTATTCTCCACCCATATTAAAGAGACCAGTTACCTCAGCATGCTAGAAAGAATTTCTGGTCTAATAGGAGACTGAGGACAAAAGGATCGGCTCTCATTCTCCAGTCTGGCATGGCAGATAGCCCTTATGGAGTCCACTTTCTATCTAAAACAGGAATTAATAGATTCTGTCATCAGAGCTATCACACCAGTGCTTCAGCTGCGGAGCTATCTTGAGGGAAAGGCAGGGCTGACACTCCCAATGCTGAGATGGATACTTCGCTCTCATTATCAGGAGAAAAATGCTACTGAACTATATAAGCAGCTCACCACAGAAGCTCAGCGCCCTAGAGAAACTCCACAAAGCTTCCTACGAGCCCTTAATCTTAGACAGAAAATTCAGGAGGATGACTCAGGGTTAAAATATGATCATGCTCTGGTCCACAAAATGTTCTTGCACACAGTTTTGACCGGATTGCAAAACGACCACATCCAAAGTGACCTTTAACCATACCTGTCAGATCCCACCGTGTTGCTGGAAAAACTCGTGGCTTGTTCCAATGAATCTGAAACACAGAACAAACGAAAATATGATAAGAGTGGTAGTGTTCATGCTGTGCAGCTAAACAAGCCTGCCCCTGAACAACAATTCCAGGCCAAACAATCTCGATTTAAAATTTAAAAAGTTCGATTTAATGTCACAACTGAAAAGCCTGAGTGATGATATCATGCAGATTAAAAAGACAATCCAACAACCCTTATCTGTTCCTCAGCAGTGTTTCGCAGTCTATAACAAAGAACCAGCAGCAGCAGTGTCCCCACAGCATCAGATCTCATCTCTGGGTTCCCGACAGACATCAAGATGGACCCAAGCCCAAGAGCATCAGACCTGGAAACCAGATACAGCTACATATCAACAGCAGGCAGGTCCGTACATGTCTCCACACCAGTTCTCACAAAGCCAACAACAGGTGAAGGACCAGAAAATACCTCTTCCACCAGCAAACCTAGTTCAGTTGTCAACTGTTCCACAAGAACATTCTACTCACCATGGACGGCCGTTTGTATATCCTTCCCCTCAGCAGCATCCCATGTCCATCAATTATGCAACTCAGCCTTCAAGTTTTGCAGCACCACAGTATTATCCCCAGCAGTATATGGTGCCACCACAACAGCACCTTTATCAGTTTCGCCAACCCCGTCCTTGGCGAGCCAGACAATGTTTCCATTGCCAGCAGCGTAAAGCAGAGGAACCTTGCACCCATTGTTACCACTGTGGTAGCAGTGAACACTTCTCAGCTGGCTGTAGGAGTAAAGGCCCCAGGCCTCAGCCAGGAGCTGCGTTAAACCGGAGCGGGTTGCCCCCAAGGGACAGGGCGTGACCCGACCAGTAGAGAAGGCCTAAAAACATGATAGCATGAGCAATCAGAAACAGCTTGAGTTCCAGTCACTTAATAGTATTTTAACTTCCACTTGTCAAGTTAACCAGCATTCTGCCATCACGTCTTTAGTGGGTAAACAATGCAAAAGACAGAAGCATTATGGGACACAGGCTCCCAAGTATGCAGTATTGATGAGCAGTGGAAAGCCAAATACGCACCTGAGGTGACACTGAGAAACATTTCAGAGGCAACAGAAGCACCAGACAGTGTGCGTCTGTTGGCAGCCAATGGAACAAACATGCCATACACAGGATGGTTGGAGATGACCTTCAAGCTGGCATCCCCTGTAACCAATGAGAAAGAGTTAATCATTCCTGTGCTCATTAACAGAAACAATTTCTGCCTATCTTGAGAAACGATTAAGTCATAAACAAATTCTCAGCAGACATCTGTAGGCTATTTCAGCACTGTGTAATCTTTCATTACTGACAGGAGTTTCTTGAGAAGTTGATTAACTGCTTGGTTCAGCCTCCAATCTTAGGATTTCCAGACTTCTCCCAACCGTTCATCCTCCATACAGATGCATCCAACCAAGGGTTGGGAGCCATTCTATACCAGAATCAGAATGGCAAGCTGAGAGTAATTACCTATGGTTCCCGAACTTTGACAAAGGCAGAGAAAAATTACCACCTGCACAGTGGGAAGTTGGAATTTTTAGCTTTGAAATGGGCTGTAACTGAAAAATTCAGAGACTATCTCTATTACGCACCAACCTTTACAGTGTTCAGCGACAATAACCCATTGACCTATGTTCTGACCTCTGCAAAGTTGAACACCACCTGGTGTACACGGGTGTCAGAGCTCGCAGACTTCCACTTTACCATCCGCTACTGTCCAGGTAAAGAAAACATAGATGCAGACTCACTCTCCAGGATGCCAGCGGATCTGGAAATGACAATGAGAGAATGTACTGAGGAGTTCTCATCTGACTGTGTGGGAGCTGTAGTGCAAGCATTGGAGATCCAGAATAATCCAGATGTGTCCCTGGCTGTAGCCTGTCCGAGTGTATCAGCATGTGTGGAGGAAAATGAGGGACTCCTCAAACCCCTGTCAAAAGAAGAAATTAGACAAGCACAAAAGAATGACAAGGACATTAGAGTAATCGTTGAGCACTTACAAACAGGATCTAGGCCCCCTCAGCAGTGGCGCTCTGTCAACTCTCTATCCAAAGTTCTTCTGAGAGAATGAGATCAGCTGAAACTGGATGAACATGGCATTCTGTTACACCACACATCTCAAAGGACACAGCTGCTATTACCAACTCAATTCAAAAGAACTGTTCTAAGGGAACTGCATAATGAGATGGGTCATGAGGGCCTCGACCGCACCACGAGCCTCCTTAGGGATCGGTTCTTCTGGCCCTACATGCAGAAAGACATTGAAAACTATGCCCTGAGAACCTGCTCCTGCATCAAACAAAAAAAAACATGCCGTGACACAAGAGCGCCCTTTAAAAGCATCAAAACGACCCACCCATTCAAATTAGTGTACATTGACTTTCTTCATCTGGACAAATGCAAGGGGGACTACGAGTACATTTTGGTAATCGTTGACCACTTCACCCGGTTTGCACAGGCCTATCCCACAACCTCAAAATCAGCAAAAACAGTGGCTGACCGGTTATTCAATGATTTCGCCCTCAAGTTTGGGTTTCCATCCAGAATTCACCACGACCAAGGGGGAGACTTGAAAAGTACAGTGGCATCAAGGACCACCCCCTACCACCCCCAAGGGAATGGGCAGGTGGAAAGATTTAACCGGACATTACTGCAGATGCTGAAAACCCTGACTGAAAGACAAAAATCTGATTGGAAGAATGCACTCAACAAATTAATATTTGCATACAACTGTACTAGATGTGACGTGACTGGCTTTTCACCTTTCCATCTGCTGTTCAGCCGCTCACCAAAGCTGCCCATCGATGCTCTCTTTGGGCTAAACTCAGAAAACAACTCTCAGAGTTATAGTGAGTACATGGAACGATGGACGAAAGGGATGCAAGAAGCTTGTGAGATAGCGAGAGAACAGGCAACCAAGTCTGCTGAATGGAACAAAAGGAATTACGACCAAAAAGTGAGGTGCACTGACCTATTCCTGGGAAGCAGGGTCCTCGTGAAAAATCTGACTCCAAGAGGTGGGCCCGGGAAACTGCAGAATTACTGGGAGGATGAAGTTCACGTTGTCACACGTCAGGTGGCAGATGATGGACCAATCTACGAAGTAAAACCTGAGCAGAGTAAAGAGTTTTACATCGCAATCTTCTCCATCCATGTGACCATTTACCTCTTAACACCACATCAACTCAAAGTACCAAACCAAAGCAAGGACATCAACCAAGAAACAGCAGAACTCGGCCCAACAGGGGGAGAGAATGTGAGCCAGAGTGTGATAGTGCAAGCGAAGAGGATGAGCACTACTTTCAAGTGGAGCCTTATCAGAGAAGATCACTAGAAAGCAGTGATCTCCTAGGAAAAAGGGATATGTTACCACCACAGTTAGTACCTTGTGGGCCTCGATCTAGCTCGACAGTGTCGGAACCAAGGCCACAGTCACCTTCAGCCGAGTCAGAGATGGATCTTCTAGAACCTGCCCATACAACGGCCATAAGACAAGAACTTCATGAAAATGAACCAACTACTGACCCAATGGAACGATACTTGCCTGTTAATGAAACAACTGAAGCGCTTGGGTCCAGGAACAGGACCTCAGAGGAGGAAAACGGGTACCAGTTCATCAGGAGGAAGCGACGGCCACCAAATAAGTTTACATATGACAATCTTGGGACCCCATCATGGTACAATGTGCAGATGGTGGGTGATAACCACTACCCACACTTTGCATCTAAAGTTGTACAAGGAAAATGTTGATGACAGTGCTGTAATATCAGATGTTGTAGACAACAACTGCTGGGTAAAGTTCAAAGACTTGAAATACTGTAAAGTGAGTATTACTGTTACTGACTAAGCAATTTGATGTTGGGACGACATCTTATTTTGAGGGGGAGAGTGTGGTATGCTGAATAATTCTCCTTACACTGGATAATTCTCATTATAATTATAAGTTTCTTATTGCTTGATAGATTTTATTCCTTTATATTTTTCTCTCCGTGATATGTTGCATGATTATTAGCACTGTCACAGTTTTATTATGTATTTCTGTGTTTTAATGTGTTTCTGCTTAAGCCGGCTTGGCTTCTTCCCATAGTGCATCCTGGTGCCATGTGTTCTCCAGGTAAGCGACACACACGCACCTGGCCATCCACATGATGTAAAAAAAAACGTGATTCATCAGACTAGGCCACCTTCTTCCATTGCTCCGTGGTCCAGTTCTGATGCTCACGTGTCCATTGTAGGTGCTTTTTGGCAGTGAACAGGGGTCAGCATGGGCACCCTGACTGGTCTGCGGCTATGTGGCTATGTTTGAGCTACAGTAGCTCGTCTCTTGGATTGGACCACACGAGCCAGCCTTCACTCCCCATGTGCATCAATGAGCCATGGCCGCCCATGACCCTGTCGCCGGTTCACCGTTTTTCCTTCCTTGGACCACTTTTGTTAGGTACTGACCATTGCAGACTGGGATCACCCCACAAGGGCTGCATTTTTGGAGATGCTCTGACCCAGTTGTCTAGCCATCACAATTTGGCCCTTGTCAAAGTCGCTCAGATCATTACACTTGCCCATTTTTCCTACTTCTAACACATCAACTTTGAGGACAAAATGTTCACTTGCTGCGTAATATATCCCACCCACTGACAGGTGCCATGATAACAAGATTATCAGTTTTATTAATTCACCTGTCAGTGGTCATAGTGTTATGGCTGATCGGTGTATACTGCAGTGATGTTAGAAGCTTGCACTGCTGGTCTGAAGAAAGATGGTGAGCTGAGGTGGAATGCAATCATTTTCTGGTGTCTCGTTGCTAGGGTCTTTAATATGTTCTTAACATTTTGAGAATTTCAAGAACAACTTTTTTGAAAAATGTATGTTTTCCTTCAAAGCGCATTGTCCTAGTAGTAGTGAGGGTAGTGTTCAATATAGTGGTGCTTTGGACGTAATCTAAAGTCAGGAAAGACTTATTTCAGCAGTTGTTTGTGATCAGAGATTTTGCATTCCAAGTACTGGATAGTTTCATCCGTGAACCTAGGCGATGATGCAAGTTCAACTATCTCTTTTAGATCCATTAGAATTTCCCAAGATTTATCAACTTCTGGAACTTCTCCTCCCATAATTAACGGAAGTAGTCTTAGCAAGGAACAATTCTCATGACCATTTCCTCCTATTGTTCCTTTGGATGCAAACATCTTGGAAATCAGTTGTGGGTGGTTATCTTTGTCTGAATGTTTGTATGGGAATGAAGCAATTCCCTTGTTACAAGACTGTAATGAAAACTATTTACTGGAAATCATGTATTTTAAGCAAAGTGCAACTTCAATAGGCAGCTTCTAACATTGGTTGTCACATGGTTTCTGGGCACATGACACTCACATTTAAGCTGTAGGCCTAACAATTACAAAGGTTTAATGTTACAGTACTGTTTAATTTGTAATTTTATTCACATAAAGGGATAGAGTTACTTTTGAAAAAGTGAAAGTTACATTCAATTGCAAAACATTTGTAACCTTGTGTCGTTGGACACCCAATGATCCTCAGTCTGCTGGGGGTTGCTTATTGTATGTCGTACTGGTTCTTATTACTGCACTTTGTACTTTGTGAAATGTTTGTGTAAACTGTAGGTCACTCTGGATGATGGCGTCTGCTGATACATTAATAAATATTAGAGAAAATCGGGGGCGGGCGAGATTGTTTGCCCACATGTTGACTGTCGACTCCACTGTAAGCACTTCTAATTAGTTTGCCATCACATATAAACTGGCTATTCCTTTCCCCCGATTCTAGAACTCCACCGGTTATGGAAATAGCTAAAGGGGCGTTGGCAGTGACGCACACGCAGAACATCTGGAATGACATCATGTTCATTGGAAATCAGCAGTTTCTCGGGACTTCGTCAGGGAACCAATCAGGAAGAGTGCATGCATTGACTTGATCTTTTCAAATGACCAAGATAGAGTCAGAGGGACACTAGTTAGAGAACCAATGGCAAACGGTGATCACAATATGGTTAGCTTTGAGGCATTCTTTCAAAAATCAAGGACCAAGTCTAAAACAATGGTCTACAATTTTAGAAAAGCAAATCTTGAAGGCATGAGGCAGCACTTAGAACAGTTAGACTGGAGCACACTGGATACAGATTCAGTTGAAAATTGATGGGTATATTTTAAGATTATACTACTTGAGGCTCAGGAGAAATTTGTACCAAAACATAGCAAATTGAGGACCAACAAACATTGCCCAAAATGGTTTAATAGAAGAATGCAAAAAATATCAAGAGAATGAAAATGTTGTATAGCGCATACAAAAGGGATGGAGACAAAACAAAATACATAGAATATGTTGAGCTGCAAAGAGACCTTAAGAAAGAGATCAGGAAAGCAAAGAGGGAAATAGAAAGAAACATAGCTCTTTTAGGAGCTAAAACTAATGCAAAGAGCTTTTTTCAATATTACAACAGCAAGAGGACAATAAAGGAGGAAGTGAAACAGATAAAGGGCACAAATGGAAGTATCATGGAAAACGAACAAGATGTGTCAAAAGTTCTAAATGAGTATTTCACAGAGGTTTTCACAAAAGAAAAAATTGATAACATGCCACAGGTTAACAATCAGTCCAGTGAAACCTGGATAAATGAGGAGGAGGTACTAAAGGGACTAGCAGAATTAAAAACAAACAAATCACCTGGGCCAGATGGGATATTTCCAATGGTACTTAAAGAAATTAGGGAAATAATTTATAGGCCGCTAACTCAAATATTCCAAATGACACTTAGAACAGGGGATGTGCCAACAGACTGGAAGACAGCAAATCTCATACCAATCCACAAGAAAGGGGACAAAACTGAGCCAAGAAATTACAGACCAATCAGTCTCACCTGCATCACCTGTAAAATGTTGGAAAAAAAATATTAGACAGAAAAAAGAGGAGCATCTTGATGAAAACCATATTATTGGAGATAGTCAACATGGGTTTAGACGAGGCAGATCATGTCTTACTAATTTATTAGAATTATTTGAACATGCAACTGCAGCTGTAGATCATGTGAAAGCATATGATATGATATACTTAGATTTTCAGGAAGCTTTAATAAGGTTCCACACCAAAGACTGATCCTCAAATTGGAAGCTGTAGGCATTCAGGGTAATGTAAGTAGATGGATTATGAACTGGTTGATGTATAGGAAACAGAGGGTGTCGATTAGAGGAGTTGCTTCTAACTGGAGTTAGGTTGTTAGTGGAGTTCCACACGGGATCAGTACTAGGGCCTTTGCTTTTTTAATCTATATTAATGATCTGGACTCTGGGATAGTTAGCAAACTTGTCAAATTTGCAGATGATGCTAAAATAGGTGGCTCAGCAGATATAATCTCGGCAGCACAGGCTATTCAAAGGGATTTAGATAATATTCAGTTGTGGGCTGACACCTGGCAGATGAAATTCAATGTGGACAAATACACTATGGGAGGAATAGAACTAGATGAAGTATCGCATGAGAAAGACCTAGGAGTCTATGTGGACTCCTCACTTTCTCCATCCAAACAATGTGGGGAAGCAATAAAAAAGGCAAACAGAGTGTTAGGGTATATTGTCAAAAGTGTAGAATAGAGAACAAGGGCAGTAATGTTCAGACTGTGCAATGCACTAGTTAGAGCTCATCTGGATACTGTGGACAGTTCTGGGGTCCACACTTCAAGAAAGATATCGCTGCTCTAGAGGCAGTTCAGAGGAGAGCAACCAGACTTATTCCAGGTCTGAAGGGAATGTCCTACTGAGAGACTGAGGAACTGAACCTTTTCACCCTGGAACAGAGGAGACTACATGGGGACTTGATTCAAGTCTTCAAAATCATGAAAGGCATCGACCACATCAAACCAGAGGAGCTTTTCCAGATTAGCAGGGACACACGGACCCGGGGACACAAATGGAAATTGGGCTTCAAGGCATTAAAGATGGAAAACAGGAGACACTTCTTCACACAGAGAGTTGTCACAATCTGGAACAAACTCCCCAGCGATGTGGTAGAAGCTGAAAATTTGGGAACATTTAAAAATAGACTGGATAGTTTCCTTGGATCACTCAGGTATTAATGGACACTAAACCAGCACGATGGGTCGAATGGCCTCCTCTCATTTGTTAACTTTCTTATGTTCTAACTGACATCAATATAGTTGCTTAGCAACCAAATGAGTAATCTTCTATATTATATTAATTAGAAAAACTTTAGACGAGGTTTCCTGACTGGCCATCTCTGGAGCAATTTATTATAGTTGAATAAACTATAAGCTTTATTATTTTTCTAATTAAATTGGGCCCTGAGTGTTCCTTGACTATCTGTTGAGGGAGTCGATTTCTCCCTTTCAACTGTGCCGTAATCCAACAGTGATGTTCTTTCGAAAAGACGTCAATTGGAACAACGTGCATGGAGGACTAACTGTCTATATTTATTATTATACCAGTTCATCAAAAAATAATTAAGCCAGTTGCTTTGTTTAGAAAGTCATCTGAATAGAAAAAAATCTATGTTTCGCTGCTGCTCACACCTTCGTCAGGACTTCTTTATAGCTGGAAGTTGGAAGTTGGATGGGTAAAATAAACCGCAAATGTCCACACAGAACACATTGGCATTGATTGTAACTATTATCTTGCTGGTGTGTAAATGATAGAAGAGTATCTTAACTTAATTCAACTTAAATTACATTTCTGTCATAATTTCAAAATTCAAAAAGATTCTAGAAACTGCCAATTCAAAAACAAATAAATCATAATAATAATAATGAATTTCCCCTTCAGCATATTTAAAGTGATTTTTCTGAAAGAAAGAACATCATCCTATTTCAAGCCCACCTCTTTCTGGTTACCTGCCACTCCTCAAATTCCTGAAAATTGAAATCTAAATAGCACTGCACAATATACACACTGGAGTCAAACTGACACCCCTCCTACTAAAACAACTGTGTCCCTCTGCTGCTGTGCACAGGGTGGAGTCTTGTTTCAAATGGGAAGCCTTTTGTAAAAGTGCTGACACACGGACTCAAAAAAACCCACTGCAACTTAATTCAAGACCAATTTAAGAGACTGATCATTGTATATCTCTTAATAAGGAGTACAATTTTTGTATACTTAATATGTTACTCACTTTTTATGTGGTGCTGTTTTTAAATTGTGCAGCACCCTGAGACGTATATGGGGCACTACAATACACTGAAATCGATTGATTGATTGATTGATTGATTGATTGATTGTAGAGTAGACCTAGAAGTAGAAGTGTATGGTTCTACTCCTTGCCACAATAATGAAACTACCATTAAAGCTTTCCCTGCAAAAAATATATACAAAAAATGTAAAAAGCTAATACAGTTTTCACATTTTGTTCTGTATGTATGTACTTCTACTTTATGAATCTATCCCATGGATAATAATCATTGGGTAATCCATTTTCTGGGAACCACACAGATGTATGTTTTTATTCTTCCTTTGCTCATTTTTTACATTTTGAATATTACATGCACTGCTTGTGTCAGCATTCATCACATCACATTTGTTTTAACTGGCTCCCTTAAGGCAAAGAGTTGAAGTTTTAACTAAGCCCAGATAGAGTAATATTATTTATATTTATTAATATGCAAAGGGAAGTAAGCATGATGTGTCTTTCATCTACTGCAGTAAGTTTTCTTGGCTGACTACTGCATCTACAGTCCTCAACGTTGCCCAATTCTTTTTGCTTCTTCATCTGAAAACCCCCATCTGCCTTGAAGTTTCTGCCGGGGAGAGACCTTGCAGATGCAGTATAACTACCTTGTGTCTTGCTGCTGTGCTCAGCCTTGCCATGGTGTATGACTTATCTTCAGCAACCTCACCTTGTTAGCTGAGTTTGGCTGTTCCTCACCCAGTTTTATTCCTCCTACACAGCTGTTACTGTTTCAGTTAATGATTGTGTTTCAACCTACATATTGAATTGATGATCATTAGCACCTCCATCCATTTTCAAAACCGCTTATCCTGGTAAGGGTCACAGGGACACCAGAGCCAATCCCGGCAGGCATAGGGCACAAGGCAGGAATACACCCAGGACGGGATACCAGGCCATCGCTGGGCAACACACATACCTACTGGGGAATTTAGAGTGGCCAATTAACCTAACCTGCATATCTTTGGACAGTGGGAGGAAACCCACACAGACACAGGGAGAACATGCAAACTCCACACAGACAGGCACCCTGAGCCAAGACTCAAACCCAGGACCCCTAGAGCTGTGAGGGAGCAGCGCTAACCACCACGCCACCATGCTGCCCATCATTAACACCTGTTTGGTATAATTGTTTAATCATACACCTGACTATATACCTACAAAATCCCTGACTTTTGTGAAAGTGTATTTAAAAGAATTTATGTTGTTTTGAAGGCAAAGTGTAGTCACACCAAGTATGGATTTGATTTAGATTTTTCTCCTGTTCACTCACTTCGCATTTAGTTAATTGATAAAAATAATCTACAGACATGCTCAAATTTGTTGGTACCCCTTGAGCCAGTATTAATGTTTTATATTAATGTTTGAAAAACCAATATATCAACAGAGCCAGTTGCTATGATGACCACAGGACCGGACCTCTCCCAGTATATCCAAGAGAGACTCCGCTCATGTGGAGAGCTTCCATGTCAGGGCCTTTCAGGCCAGGCATGTTAAATAAATACTTTATCCTCTGTACATCAAGAGTGGGTTCTTCACCCCTCCACAAACAAACAAAGAATGCACAATTTCCTCTGAAATAACTTGAAACTGACAAAAGTAATTGGCATCCACCAGTGTTTATTCCATATTTAATAGAAATCAGACTGCTTTTGATTTAGTTTTTCAACATAATATTGTAAATAAAACAAATGAAAATGGCATGGACAAAAATGATGGGACCCTCAACCTAATATTTTGTTGCACAACCTTTAGAGGCAAATCACTGCAATCAAACATTTTCTGTAGCTCTCAATGAGACTTCTGCACCTGTTAACAGGTAGTTTGGCCCAATCTTCCTGAGCAAACTGCTCCAGCTCTCAGGTTTGATGGGTGCCATTTGCACTATCCTTCTGTTCAATCTGGGGTCGATGTTCCTCTTGCGGCCGTGCCCTGGGAGGTTGGCTCAGTTCCATGGACCTTGAACTTCTGAATAATATTTGCAACTGTTGTCACAGGAATATGAAGCTGATTGGAGATGGTCTTGTAGCCTGTACCTTTACCATGCTTGTCTGTTATTTTCTTTCTGATCTCCTCAGACAACTCTCTCCTTTGCTTTCTCTAGTCCATATTCAGTGTGGTGCACACAATGATACCAAACGGCACAGTGACTACTTTCCTCCATTTAACTAGACTGAATGACTGATTACAAGATTGGAGACATGTGTGATACTAATTAAAAAAAATGAATTAGTTTGGAATATCACTATAATCCAATTATTTATGATCTTTTCTAAGGGGTACAAACAAATGTGTCCAGGCCTTTTTAGAATATCTTTGTAGAATGAGCAATAATTTATCTCTTTTCACAGCTTCTTTGCTTTATTCTATGACATACCAAAGACATGCAAGCATACATAATGCAATAGCTTTTAATTTCATCACTTTTCAGGAGGAATTATTAGCATTATTTCAATGAGCTGTAAGGGTACCAACAAATTTGAGCACGTCTGTATTAACATGTCTTTTTTTGAAAGCATTCTTACTTTACAGCATTTTTTCAGAGCTGCCTAAAACTTTTGCACAGTACTGCATGTGTGCAATATATATGACAAATAGTTGCAAATTATGTGGGGGGGGCTGTAATGACATTCTGTAGCCGATGCATTGGGTCACATTCTAGCTTATATCTAGGTGTAACTTGAATGTGTTTATCATAAATCTTTGTATGTTGATTGAGATGTTATCATAGGAAGTATACAATTGTGTATATACATAACATACTGAATTATAAAACACAAAAAAGGTTTCAGTTTCATAGTGTTAAGTGTGTACCCACCTCTCCTCTCTTTGCTCTTGGTCTTCCTTAGTAGACCCTAGTTCGAGGATATGAAAAGTTGCTGTTACTAAGACGCTTTGGAGGTGGAATGTGTTTGTACTACCTTCTGTGTAAGCTGTATTTAGTTTTTTTAACCTAAGAAGTGGAGCTTACCTTTACTACTTTATATCTGTGTACAGTTGACTGTTGGACTTTTGTCAGCTTGGCCATTTACATGTGTTTTGTTTATTGTATTTATCTTGCATTCTTCGAATTTTCTGTTTGTTTCATGAGCAATTTTTATTGCTGAGAAAGTTTTCATTTGAGAGGATTATTATTTTCTATTACAGTAATTAAAGTAATTGTTGCATTGTTTGGAGCTGTCACATTATAGTATAGTAATACAGGGATGTAACTGATCTGGATAATAACAGCATAAAAACTGTTTTCTAATAATTGAGAGGTATTTTCTAATATCACAGAATGTAATGCTTTGCTGAATTAATAATAAGATTGATTTAACTGGATTGAAAGTTTATGAATTGAACTACAGTTCAAAGGAGCAGTGAAATGCATGGGTCTTACATATAACATATCCTAGAGCTGTCAATGTTGACCCAGAGCATACAATTATGTATTTATACTCCAACAACAACATCAGCATTTGCCTTTATAAAATACAAGTCTAATCCTACCTAGAGATGCACAGAGAAGAAGTCATATTGATCTTTTTGCTTTGTGTTTGCTCAAGAGTGTTGATCATCCATGACCACTGCCCTTCGCTGGGTCTCAGTTATTTGCAGATTGAAGTTTAATGTGTGATTCATCTCATCTCCGTTTTCCTTGGGTTTTTATACTGCATTTATTTCCATTACATACAGTGAGGGATAAAAGTATTTGATCCCCTGCTGATTTTGTACGTTTGCCCACTGACAAAGAAATGATCAGTCTATAATTTTAATGGTAGGTGTATTTTAACAGTGAGAGACAGAATAACAACAAAAAAATCCAGAAAAACGCATTTCAAATAAGTTATAAATTGATTTGCATGTTAATGAGGGAAATAAGTATTTGATCCCCTATCAATCAGCAAGAATTCTGGCTCCCAGGTGTCTTTTATACAGGTAACGAGCTGAGATTAGGAGCACACTCTTAAAGGGAGTGCTCCTAATCTCAGCTCGTTACCTGTATAAAAGACACCTGTCCACAGAAGCAATCAATCAATCAAATTCCAAACTCTCCACCATGGCCAAGACCAAAGAGCTGTCCAAGGATGTCAGGGACCTACACAAGGCTGGAATGGGCTACAAGACCGTCGCCAAGCAGCTTGGTGAGAAGGTGACAACAGTTGGTGCGATTATTCGCAAATGGAAGAAACACAAAATAACTGTCAGTCTCCCTCGGTCTGGGGCTCCATGCAAGATCTCACCTTGTGGAGTTTCAATGATCATGAGAACGGTGAGGAATCAGCCCAGAAGTACACGGGAGGATCTTGTTAATGATCTCAAGGCAGCTGGGACCATAGTCCCCAAGAAAACAATTGGTAACACACTACGCCGTGAAGGACTGAAATCCTGCAGTGCTCGCAAGGTCCCCCTGCTCAAGAAAGCACATGTACAGGCCTGTCTGAAGTTTGCCAATGAACATCTGAATGTTGTGGTCAGATGAGACCAAAATCGAGCTCTTTGGCATCAACTCAACTCGCCGTGTTTGGAGGAGGAGGAATGACCCCAAGAACACCATCCCCACCGTCAAACATGGAGGTGGAAACATTATGCTTTGGGGGTGTTTTTCTGCTAAGGGGACAGGACAACTGCACCGCATCAAAGGGACGATGGACGGGGCCATGTACCGTCAAATCGTGGGTGAGAAGCTCCTTCCCTCAGCCAGGGCATTGAAAATGGGTCGTGGATGGGTATTCCAGCATGACAATGACCCAAAATACACAGCCAAGGCAACAAAGGAGTGGCTCAAGAAGAAGCACATTAAGGTCCTGGAGTGGCCTAGCCAGTCTCCAGACCTTAATCCCATAGAAAATCTGTGGAGGGAGCTGAAGGTTCGAGTTGCCAAACGTCAGCCTCGAAACCTTAATGACTTGGAGAGGATCTGCAAAGAGGAGTGGGACAAAATCCCTCCTGAGATGTGTGCAAATCTGGTGGCCAACTACAAGAAACATTTGACCTCTGTGATTGCCAACAAGGGTTTTGCCACCAAGTACAAGTACAAGTCGAAGGGGTCAAATACTTATTTCCCTCATTAACATGCAAATCAATTTATAACTTATTTGAAATGTGTTTTTCTGGATTTTTTTGTTGTTATTCTGTCTCTCACTGTTAAAATACACCTACCATTAAAATTATAGACTGATCATTTCTTTGTCAGTGGGCAAACGTACAAAATCAGCAGGGGATCAAATACTTTTTTCCCCCACTGTAGCCTGTTCAATCTCTGCTGTATGTGTCCCTGATCAATATGTATCTCTTGTTATTTTTAACTTGGTTACTAATGGCATTGGAAGCAAGTTATTACAGTCCAGTGTCACGACGCCCATTAGTATGCACTACATTACTCTCTTTCTTATCATTAAGGTTTTGCGAGATACTTTTCAGGGGCACGTTTGACTTGGGAGAAATGTCACTTAAAATAGCCTTAAAATAAACTACCAGAGAGGTTCACATGGAGAACAACGAAATACACACAATGCAACATATGTTTTCTCCTGAAAAATGTAATGGGGGATTTTTTTGTTTTGTTTTTCATGGTCCATTATTTACTGTTACCACCAAAGGGAAAGCCTGTGGAAGGGGGGTGCAGGGCTGCTGAAATTCACAGCTCTATGCCTTGGTATTACACAACAGGGTTTTTCAGATTTCCGTGACTTATTCAAGAGGAAATGTCTCTGGTAAAGGAGTCACTTCTGCATGTTTGTTCCCACTGCATTGCTTGGAGGGCCTTGAAACAGACCTAAATATTGCAACTGGAAATGCTGATGTGGGCTGGCTAGCTGCAGCTGATCTCAGTGTTGGCAGTGTGCTAAAACACATCTCTCCCTAATCAGAGAACACAGGGGCAGGGAAAGCACAAACGACACACAACTACCAACACCAACTATCCTGAAAGAAGGGTTCCTTCTGAAATGCACAATTGTCCCTCTTACATGACCACCAAGGACACAGCAGAAGTGACACTAGGCATTTTACAAGTCATTATTAATTCAAACTTACTACAATGCTTGACTGTTGTTCTCTAGACAGATTCTTGTACGTATTCCTGAACATTGCAACACAAAACACACCTTTGTGCAAGGGCAAAATGAGGTATAATAAGGGAGACTTATGGGTAATTTAATAAAACCATTCTGCGTGATTCATGCCCATCAAATATGATCAACATGGAAAATGGATTAGGAACACACTGGCCTATATGTGTGAGTATTCATGAAAGTGTACATGTAATACTCAACTTACAAATTGAGTGTCTTGTACACAAGAAGAAATTATTGTCCTGATTTTCTTCCACCCTGAAGGATCAACTGATATAATTTACTGTATGTTTTCCCTCAAATTCACATAGAATATACCAGAATTCCAACACAAACTTTAATACAGGATACTATAACATTCAATAATATGTATTGTTACAGTTATTTAAGGAACATGACAGCGTTTGTGACCTATTTCCTGCCAATTCCATTCTACTAAGTGTTTTCCAAATACAGTACAAACATTTCTGTGGACCACCCAGGTCCCTACCCCTGGAGACAAAATGTATTTGTTTATTTCTAAATAGCTGTAATACAAAATACAAATCATACCAGAACATAAAAACAGTTTTGTTATTTTAAATGCAGGTATATGCTATAAGGGCATTTCGATATTATCCCATAATTTAACATTTAACCCTAAAACTGCCATTGTAACTCATTCTTTCCCATTAGCCATCCCAATGGGATGAGTGGTGCTGCCCTGCAACAGGTGATATCTAACAGCCAGTAAAAAATTAAATATTGTTTTTTAATATAATCAGGGTACATTGCCTAACTAATTGCCTAAGTGGAATATTAATTCATATTAATATTAAAACAAAAGGTATTAGCAATGTCATAATTTTGGGATCAACCATACCTGACATCAGAGCTGTAAAAGCTTTAAAGTAAAATTCAATAACTACAGAATTTTTTATTCATTTCAATGATACAGCCTCATCAGATCCATGAGTCCCTTTCAGGGTCTGTTGAGCATATTTGCATTTTACATTAGACACATCACTTATGTGTTTTATTAGGGTCTAATTCATAATTATCTACATATCAGTTTTGACTGAGGGGCCAGATTGATATCTTCAAGTCTTGTACTGAGAGCCAAGTAATTTGTATGTACATGAACTTCTGTGTGTAGAGCCACACATGACTGTAGGTCTTAGAAAGGAATCTGTCCAACTGAGGGGAAAGACTGAAAGGAAACAAACACGTTGTAAATGTTCAGAACAGTTCTTTTTTAGTTCTTGTTCTGTCTGTATCTCGGTATTTGTTATTGTGTATCATTTATTTGTTTGTCTTAGGCAGTGTTCTAGCTGCATTTATATTTAGAAACACCGGTTGGTCTTTTCTGATGGGTTTGGGGGAATTCAGGCTGACACTCGGCCACCCGGGCAGCCGGTTCAATGAGCAGTGGCGCTCTGGAGGCCACATGGTGTCCCGACTGACCAGCTGGAAGGAGGAGAACGACTGAGACCCAGCTTCCTATTGCACATCCAGAGAAGCCTGGGATAACACAGGGCTCTTTCATACTATTGTCCTGGGTTCACCCTGTGTGATTACCTCACTACAACTTGCCTACCATATAGGTGTTTTTAATTGCCCTGAATGAAAAACATATTGGGTATTTATGTGGGAGAGGACTTGTCCTGTCAGCATCAATATGGGAACTTAACTTCAAAGCATTACTTTTCCAGAAATGTGAACAAACAGATACACAACAATTATTAATCAAACACAATTTGGAGTAGGATGGCAAAGATTGGCCATGCTGGTAGTAGCCTCAGCCATGCCAGATCCTATTGGGTAGTAACAATACTGTTTCCTGTCCGTTATAATGAGGCATTCTGATACTCTCCAACTAGGTTTTTGTAGGAAACAGCTGGCTTTTGGTCTTTACACAATACTGGATAAGGGCATCGGCCAAGAAATAAATAAGACAAAATAAATAATAATACTAGGCCTGAGCAATATCTGCCCCAACACACATTACAATGATGAAATAAAAGTATTACATTGAAAACAGTAGGAGATAAATAAGGCCTTTAACACATTTTCAGCTCCAAACGTGTTATGGCTTTGTTTCAGAATAAGATTACTTAATAATATAAGTGACAGACAAGAAGGTAGGACTTTATAATAAGTGGCTGTGTGTGTTAAATTACCATTGAATAAATAAATAGATATAATGCGCATCCTAAGAAAAAGGAAATTATCATGTGGAAATTGCTGGTTGAACAGGATTTTGCATTGACAATGGGGACATCAGCATCAGTGCCAGAGCAGCCTGCGCTATTTTTCTCTCCGCTCTTCATGGGAAGACCAGTGATCGTGATATGATGGGGATTTGTTTAATGCCCATGAGGATTTGAATGGCCATGAAAACCTTAATCTCTTCATCAGAAACAGGGTGGAAAGGTTTTCAATTTAAAACAATATATACAGCTAACAGAATTAAGATTAAAAAAAGAAAGTGGTGCAGCTCCCCAATAAAATTGTACGCTTGGTTACCTGCAATATATATGACCAAATGGATAAATGTGTACTACTTATTATTATTTAAAATGTCTAAGACATGCTTTCATTAACTCCATCTTCTCGTCATGCTGCCTTTGCAACACTGCCAGCAGCCATTCAAATTTCTCATCCTCCTTCCTTTGCCTTTCCTCTTCCCTCTGTCTGCTCTCTTCACTATACAGCTGGAGCAGCACGACCACATCTGCAAGCTCCCACGACTCAGCTGTAACCTCTGTGCCGGAGGTCGCTGTCGTTCCACTGCCACGAGATTGTGCAGTAGACTGAGCCCGAGATGCTTGAGCAGAGATTCGGCAATCTGCTGATGGGGAGGCGGAGGAGGGGCTGCCTGGGGCCACTGATATAATGGTGCTCTATCCGGGGATTGTATGTCCAGATTGGCTACCTACTTTTCACAGAACAAAAACAAAACACACAATGTACAGAAGTTAGATGTATTGGTCGGTGGTAGAAAGACTAGACTGTATGCAGCAATTAACCCGGGCATGTCAAAAACAATCTAAATAAAATCTACTCTGCTCTACATTCCCCTCTGTTTGGACATAGTAACGTAGGTATCTTTTAACAGTGATATAAAAATTGTGAAATCGATACAATGCATTCTGTGTTTAAATCTGGATCTGACAACACTTGAAGGGATTGTTCCAAGCCTAAAACACTTCAGTACTGACAACACACTATGCTTATTTACACTGTGTAATATATATATATATATATATATATATATATATATATATATTATACACACACACATTAACTTGCATATATGATACACATACACATATGCACGATTTGTTGCATAATATATGTATATTGGCATACAAAAGGGAAGCGATGGATGTGCACTTTGGTTATACTCTTTGTAAATCTGAATATTATTAAATCCAATAACACTAAATCCATATTACACTTAAAACTATGTTTAATGATGTTTTTTCAGGACTTGATTGCAGTTTTATTTTCCAGGGGGTCATGTAGGGCAGCCTGGCAATCATAATTGGACTAGTGTTCAGATGGGCTCCTGATGGATAACTAAATGAAGCACTGTGGGAAGTGTTATTTAATTGATGCTGATATATATATCGGAGCGCCTGGCGGGTGAAAGGGCGGGCGGCGGAGCTAGAGAGACATGCAAGGTTTTGTTGGCGGGAAGTGGCAGCGAGAGCAGGAAGTGAGGGGGAAGATGGAGAGCGAAACGGAAACGTCGTGGGGAAACGCGCATGAACTGGCGCTATACTTTACACACGGATTCAGAAGCGCTGTGAACAGGATCCGTGTGGCTCCCAAAACAACAGCAGGAGCGTTTTTGTTCCCGGCGATAAAGCACCCAAATAGACATCGCCTGCGTGAGTAAGACGCCGGCTGTGTGAAAACCGGGTTTGTTTCTCAAGTTTGTGCAGAACCGGAGCTCCAGACTTTCTTTATGTTGATGTGTAATAATTGCATGCTATGACGTTCCTGAATGTACAGCCACAGGGTCTGGTTTAGGTGCGTGTTGCTGTAGTCTACTCTCAGTCGCTGTGAAGTTACTGTACACAGCGCTGTTGGCCTCCCGGGGGCTGCTCTCCTCCGCCTCGCCCGTCATCATTGGGCATGTCCTGCGCCAGCCCCAGCGCCAGGGGAACCGCCTCGGCTTCCTCTCCCTCTCCTCCTCTCTCCTCCGCTTGTCCTCCTTCTCACGGCTCCCCTCCTCTGCCCCCGTCGTCTGCCGGCCCGGGAGCCAGGTGAACTGCCGTCGCCTGCACCGTTTCCTCTCCTTGGCCTCCGTCCTCTGCTTGGCCTCGTTGCCAGTGATGACATCAGCGATGGGCTGGAAAGGATTGGACATGATGCCGTCCTCATCCTCCGCCTGCTCCTCCGGCGCGGCCCTCCCCTCTCGCTCGGCCTCCTCCCTCTCTCTCCGCTCCCGCTCCTCTCGGACCCGGCGCACTCGCTCCGCTCTGTCGCGCTTGTCCTGCTCCTCCAGGGCCCTCTGCTCGGCCGTGTCCTTCCGTTCATGGCCGCGTATTCGCAGTGGATGATGCGGAGCAGCCAGCCCAGCCCCCTCTTGACGGGGTGCTCCCGATTCATGCTGTTGTCCATCACAGCGCAGCACGTCTCGATTGTACAGTGACACTTGTCCACTAGCTTCTCCAGGGAGAGAGACTGGACGAGTTCAAGGCCCCGTCGCGGTCCTGCTTGTTGCCCAGGACAAGCACGGGCTTCCCGGCGATGCGCGGGTGTCTCAGGACCTCGGCCAGGGTGTCCCTGTTCTCACTCATGCGTTCCACATCGCTGGAGTCCACCAGGAACACCACGCCGTGCGACTCGGTGTAGTAATTTTGACAGATGCCCCGGATCGACTTGCCCCCACCCAAGTCAAAAATGGTCACCTCGGAGTCCCCCTGCTTCAGGTCGATTTTGGAGAAGCCCACGGTGGGGGCCACGTCTTCTGGATTTTCTCCCAAAATTCCTTTCAGAGTCACTGTTTTCCCAGCTTTGTCCAGACCCAGCATCACTAAGGTCACTTTCCTTGCCGGCTGGCACAACCGTTTCACCCATTTGCCACAGTTCACCATCATACTGAATGAAAATGTCACTGACTACTCTTCACTGACTGCTAGCTACTCCATTCGCTCCTCTACACGCTGAGATGGGTGATACAAATGAAAACAACTGGAAGGATGATGCAAATCCTGAGCTCGGTGTATCCACTGGCGCTGTTGCACTTGCAAGTGTGTCCTGACCCTGTAGCATGTGGGGATGTGACGCGTCTGCCGCTTATGATGTCATAACTGGGACCGGAGGCAGCACTCAAGCTGTTAATCATCCACTGATTAAAGCTGCTGCTAATGTCATAATTGAAGGAAAAGGCAGGGCATCAGGCCTTAGATGGTCATAATTGAATCACGTGTCCAGAAGCTCAGTTCTAGAGCAGGGATGGCGAACCTTTGTTAGGCTGGAGTGCCCATAGTCTGGTTTGTTCAATTCACTAAGTGCCAAGGGTGCCAATGATTAATTCAGGATTAAACAGCAATTTCTTTAAACAATATTTATATTTATTTTTTGTGGTAATTAAGCAAACATGCCAACAAAACAAATCACAATCTACAATACAGAATAATCCAAAACACTATGGACAGATGGAACCCCTGCATCCACCCTCCTGCCACCTGCATGCACTGCTAACCTCCCCCCACTTTGAACCCCCCATGTCCCTCTGTGGTTTGCAGGCCTAATGTAGCCCAAAGTACATCCACTTCCACCCCCCAAAAAATAAATTAAGAATAAAGTAGTATATGTATGACAACTGTTTATTTTGTATCAGTGTTACTTCTTTAATAGATTGTTGATATGAATTTATTGCATGATATTGCTATTTTATTTTTTAAATGTAGCATTTGTGGCTTGTAATTGTGGTAAAGGGGTCTTGTTGCACAGGCAGTTATTTGACACCTGGACTTGCGGCCCATTGCTTAATTTAGGTTACCCACCACTGCCATGATCAAATCAATGATAAGTGTTTTTTTTCTTTCATATATGACTTCATTGTGTATTGGATTAATTCTTGAACAAAACATGTTTACAATAAAGCTTTGCCTGATTTGCAAACATACCATCTAACATGAGACCAATTGGCTGTAAAACATCAGGTAGCAGAATTTCACACAAATTACCCTTGGATTTGCAACCCATTTCCAACATTGTCTGTAGAATTGTAGATAATGGTATAATTCTTCCTTGGATTACTAGTTTCCTGTATTTTGAAAAAAGATGGGAATATTTTCTCCCCTTTTATTTTTTCATATGAGTCAACCAACCCCTCCTGTTACTCAATCCATATGAAACATCATCACAGTCACAGCTGTACCAGTGGTTAGAACTGCTATGTCCAGGCCTGGAGCTTGATGGGACTGTGCTCTTATTGATGGCGAATGTAGATGTCACTCACTCACTGAGGTAAACAATTCCAGGACTGAGCAAACCAGAGACTCTCATACAGTATTATCATTGCTATTATTATTTATTTCTTTGCAGACATCCTTAATTCAGTTTAAGTGAAAACCAAGTGGAGAAAGATTCATTTCCATATTTGTGTGTGTGTCGCAAACCCATCCAATAAAAAATAAGATTATGATACAGTAATAATGAAAATAACAAGAAAATGTACTAAAAACGTATAGATGTATATTGTGGCAACACATTGCCATTGACAATTTAAAATTAATTTAGATTTGAATAACTTAAAATTGCATGGAGGCACCAGTACACCAACCTTTAAATAACTTAGGCTACATTTAAATAACTTATACATCATACGAATAACATGCTGAATCACTCAAGGCAGAAGAGTAACATTATTTAGTAAGAAGCTATAGTTAATATAACAGTACTGATATCTAAGTTTGCTAACCTTAGCTAACTAAAACTAGATTTCTCTTACTGTTTAATAAGACTGATTAATTAATCTGGTACATTTTTATACAATGTACATTATTAACTTTGACCCATCCGCTAATAGAAAACTACTGCTGTACTCAGTTGTGGCTTCATTTTCAATTAGATGCCACTTTCTTCTAATCACAAATGTAACCACTATGATGTACAGGTTTGTAGTTTGTTATTAGCGGGTGGGTCAGAGTTTTGATTTTAATTCGGCCCTTAGTCTTCTGATCTGCCAGTTAACCAGATACCTTTCAGGATGACTTGACAGAAGTCTGGCTTTTTCTGTATCTCAAAGCAAGCTTAAAGTCCAGCTGGGTAAATTAGCAACACATAGCACCTATCCAAGTAAGAGCTCCATCCCTGCGCCAACCATTACACTGCATTAACCCCTTTAAGACCCAAGAACTCGATATTTTCATTTTTATTGAATAATAATAATACATTCCTATTCAGCCATGTTATACTTTGGATTGTTAGTCTTTAAATTGCTTTTTCAAACTCTTTGCCGAGTGAAATGCAAATCTCAGTTGATCCTCAGAACAGTTAAACTAATTACAGCTTGGTTGAAACAAACCTTTTATATTCATATACACTTGTTAGCAGAAATCACAGTTTTTAAATATAAATATATATGCAGGGCATGTATATAAATATATATATAAACCTCAGTGCTCACTTTAAAATTAAAAAGTATTATAATGCTTGAAAAATGACATTTAAAAAATCGCTCAATTAATTTCAATGCAGCTTCTTTTTACTGTCATATCGAAACACAAGTGGTTGTAGCAGCTGGATAATTATTCACCAAACAAACTTCTTATAATTCTCTCTTGTCTTTGCCCCAGAAGTAATGTGTTTTTTTTTTTCTATTTCGGGAAGAATACAAGTAAATTAAAGAAATGTATAAGGATTGTTTAATGAACAAGATGTGGATTTTTTCTATTTACTTCAGTATCATACACTTTGGATCAATGTAGTGGTGATTAGTGTCTGGCTGTTTGTATCTATTTATTTATTTGAGGGGCAGTATAAAATCTCGATATAAATGTATATAGGAATGCACAGAACGTGTAAGCGAGTTATATTGATTGCACTCTTTTTCTTTACTTTTTAAAAAGGTTTGATTCACCTGAGCAGTTATTGGTTTAACTAATCTGAGGATCCGGTAACTAGAAATGAAAATGGCAATGAACAACAATTGCGCATGTGGAGGCCTTTATTGAAAAAGTGTGCAGAAAAGATGCCTTCATAGAGAACATGATAAGTTATAGATAAAATCTAGCCTGAGGGTTATTTAATGTATTCAAACACTCACATTCTACTCTTTTAACAGTAATGTTTTTATTGTACTTACTCCAGATATCACTTTGCTATGCAACACAACATGCAGGTTAAAAGCATCTTCTGTAAAACAAAACAAACAGCATCTAACATGACACAAATTCAACAAGAATGTATTATTATCAATATTATCCAATAATAAAGAGTAGGCTTAAATAAAGTAGCTGGGTCTATAATACGTTGTGACAGGGATGCTCTTTGTAGGACTGGTGCTGTTACTGTTGGCATGCACTTTTATTGTCATCACTGTAATAGGATTCACAGTGATGTCGGTGTGGTCTTTGTTTCGCAGTAATGTCATGTGACCAGGTTGACACGGGTTGAGGATGCTAGTGTGAAATGGACTCTAGATGCTAAACACTGATTGTGCGTATTTGCAGTTCTTGAATGAGGAGAACAGGCTTAGATTTTGCCCGTTATCACAGACAACTAAAGGAGAATAAATTAGGGCTGCCAAACAAGACTTGACAAGAATCCTAATTTACTTGGAGTGAGACATAGATTAATTCCCTACGTTGAGAGATTTCCTATGGAGAAGTGTTAATTACTGTTGCTTCTTCTATCAGAGGTTCAACAGCTCTAGGAGTGGCTATTGTGGCAGTTCTCCAGCTTTCTTCAGACACACTCCAGCAGTCTGGAGGAGTACCTTACATAAAGCTTGATGTTTTCTCTTCTTGGGCCATTTCATTAGCAGTTCTTCAGATAGAGGGACTGCTACTTTCTTCTGCAGAGTAGCACAGCAAGGAAGCACTTCTTTGGGTACTATAATTGTCCTTTTTCATGAAATTCCCAGTTCACTTCTAGCTGGCTGTGGTGTCGTTGAAGATGAAGAAGGCTATTAAAGCCCTAAAGTTCTCGACTGAAATAAATGTTTGCATGAGAAAGACTTTAAATGGAATCCATGCTCTCATGAAAAACGCAGCCCTACTGAAGTATAGGCATCTCCTGTTAACATTCAGCTTGACAGGAATGTGCAGATCCTTTTCTAACTATGGCAGACTTGGGATAATTGTGAATCTGAATACTTACTTTTCTACCATTCTAATATAAAACCTGCCACCAGCACCTTAGATGAAAATATAATATACATCAACAAAATATCAAAGAACCGACTCCTAATTGGCTGATGTCTGGTCCTGGAAGGCTGCAGTCCAGCAGGTTTTATAGGTTTCCTTCAATCACCCATAATTTAATAATAAGGAAAGTGGTCAAATTTGTCCAATTAAGCCAATGATCAGTTGAACTAGGCAGTTAGGAGTTGACGTACAATGAATACCTTAAGCCAATACAGCCCTAGAGGACCAGGATCCAGCACCCTGGCTTATGCGGCTAAAATCCACACAAGGAAAGCAGGGTGAATCATATAGCCTGTAACATGTAGTCCTGAGGTCTGAGACCAATTCAATGCTCCCAGTGGGTTTTAACAATTGGTCGGTGTGCCTTTAAAGATGGCATGATAATATGGCATGATAAACTACCGCTAATCTGCCCCAAGTTCATTTTACTCTTATTGGGAGTGAAGTAATATATTACTAGTGGAGTAGTGGTCAGGGCTCCCTCCTGGGTGGAAAGTTGTGGGATCATTCCTAGGTTCGGGACACTGCCATTGTTCCCTTCAGCAAGGTACCTCACCTAGATTGTTCCAGTAAAAAAAGAACATGTTTAAATGGGAAATTGTATGTAAAACATAATGTGATATATTGTCACATTTTTTAAATTGCCCTGCCTAAGAAATACATTGTAATTTAATAGCTCTTGCTCTATTTTTAAAGCTGTATATTTGGTGACTGTAATTCACCTTGGGAAATGGTGTCAACTAATAAATAATAACAATAATAGTCACCAGGCAACTTTGAGACCGGACAGGATTGCAAAGTTCCCCTTAACCGGAAACAAACGAACAAACCGGTACTCATGATTCCTGTCACTGATCAGACAAAGTGTACATCCTTTTTTAGATTCTGGGCATTTCTTTCTAATGAATAGAAGTAGCTGCAGAAGCTTATTTTTTGGGTTGCTTTTATGTACATTTTTCTGTGTCTGAGAATCTGAAATGATTTTGTTGGCTATGTTGAGCAGATTGTATCTGTATCTGCTAGAAAGAACAATGTTGTGTTTGCTGTTTGAAAGACTGACCTTCTATTTAAATATTTAAAATAACTTTTGTGCTACATGCAATACTTACCTTTTCTTTTGTCCTCTCTATATAAAACATTGTTTTTTAGAAATTCAGACTTCACCTGAATCTCCTGAATTTTTGAATCAGGATTATATTATAGTTATTGAGGTATGTTTTTGGAGGACCTCATATGTGAAGTGTTATAAATTGTGAATGGTCAGTCAACAAGGTAAGCAGCTGCACAAAGCAATTCTAATAAAATGGTTTCAGCCTCACAGCCACAATAATGTTACAGTCTGCCCTGTTTGATTATAGCAGTTTTAAATGGAGAATCATTGAAGTCCAGGATTAACTTAAACTATTTATATAGACATTTGTGTAAGAATACCTACTTGGAAGGGAGTGGGAAATGAGCATGCGTGGATATAGTTTATTTATTCATATTTCTAGTTACCTTTGCAGCAATGTTATCCTTCTGCAGTAATCAGTCATCCATTAATCTAGTCCCTGCCACACTTTAAAGAATCTGAACTGTAGAGGGGAGACGAGGATAGCTATTAGATGTCAAATACACAGGAAGCTGATAAGGAACTAGTAGTCGCACTGCAATTATGCACCCTCTTCTTAGTGTCCTTGCCCTCCTCTGAAAGAAGGAGCGTTTTAATCTAGCTGACATGCTGCCCATCTTAACTTCCCTGCCCTTGAAGAAACAGTACAGGAAATGGCATTGTTATGGTTCAAGTACAATAGTCCTTTAATCTTCACTGGTAGGAATCAATAAATAACTAAAAGGAACATGTCTGACCAGTAAAGCAGTTTTTACTTTGTGTTTGTTATAATATTTATTAAGCAGTACATACAAGCTAACCTAAAAGACAGGACCAAAGCTTACCAAAGCTGTTTTTTAGGATTTTAATTGCATTTTCCATCTGACCGTAACAGTTAAGTTCTACAAACAAGAGAAACCAAAACTAATCATATTCGCATTCCGATTTAAAATAAAATACCATTGAAAAGACATATGAAGATAAAGTAACTAAATAATAATGACTGCTAAAACTTTACAATGCTTTCGCAATAAATTGTTAAATAAAGAATACAAAGGTTGCAAGTCAAGTTTCCAAATGTGAAAACCTGATGCATTAATTCCAAAGAAAATAATTGACAACTGCACCAATCAGCCAGTTGAGCCTTCCAGATCTCATGGGACATCTTAGAAAAACAGCAAAGATCCCCTTGTGGCTGTAAAATGTCATTTTTGCTCCATAGTTAAGAAACTGGGGGGAATAAAATGTAGAAAATAAATAAATAAATGAGACAGGCTAATGATTCTCCAGGGAAGCTTCCGTTGTGCATGGTAAATCAGAAAATACTTATCTAATGAGTTTGAGAGGGGATATTATTATTGTGCAATGCAATCCCACCTCACATAAGAATGAGCTACTAAGAGATTATGCAATTCGAGAACTCGGTCTTTTGTTGTTCCAAACCAAAAATGCAAAGAAGTCCCAAGAGCAAAATTATTATTGCAAGATTGTTTGGCCCATTTAATGCATTAATCACTGTCATGCACAATCAATTAAACCCTGCCACACTGTTGAGCCCGACAAGTCCATGTGCTTAAGACACACTTCAGTTTGCAAGGCTGTCCCCTCTCAGGAACTGTTAACATGAGGCCTCATAATGGGGTGTTAAAACTGCTTGAAATGCTATTTGCAGCTTAAAGCAGGCATGTGGTGCTCATCCTGTCAGAGTAAAGACTAGCACAGGGTCTGTGTACGACAATGAAGGGAATCCCAAAGATGAATGGGCCACAGTCAGTAAGTTAAGAATCCAAAAGAATTATCCAAAAGGCCAGGCTCCTGGTTCGAGGTTGACTGCTCTTTCAAGTCTAAGGTAATACAAGCTCAGTAACAGGTTTCTGTAGCCTACATAATGAGCACTGTTCCACTACCTAAAGTGTTGTCTTTTACCTTCTGCTTGACTTGAATTGTCAGCATCTCTTGCTCAATTTATCTTTTTCTCTCTCGGCACTAGACTGAGAAGAGCCATCAGAATATATCCATGAATGAGGGAACATCTTACAAGATGCCAGAATTCTTCTTCTTTAAATGAGATCAACGGGGATAGTTCTGAAATCTTAAGGAGACAGAAAAAGGCAAGGTCCTTGCTGGCCCACCTGGAAATGGAGCGGGAGCAGGCTGAGGGTAAAAGGTAAATGCACACATGCTGGGTAAAATTGTTGTAGTAGTAGTAGTAGTAGTAGTAGTATAGTAATTATTGAGCACTACAGGCAGTAGTCTGTATAGATAATACTTCAGAAGCTGGATCAAATCACAGCCCAATTGTCTGGGTAGCACAAGTCTGTCCTGTCTCATCACTGGACACACATTCCACTGTGAGCTGTCCACTACCAATCCCTGGAAAGGGATGGGATTCCAGTAAAAGGTATTTTGTGTCAAGAACACATTACAATCTTGAAGTCCAGCATTGCTGATCTCATTTACCCGATGAATAGCTGTTCTGCTGGCGTTTACTAATGGCACTGTAAAATTCTGATTTGATTTTCATCTCAAATACTGTTTATTCGAAAGAGCTGAAAATGGAATGCATTTCATGTATCTTTATAAATGTACTTTGATCTTCAAGGTGTTGTAATGCATGTTCCTTTTTCTGCCTCTGCCGCATGTTTACACAGCTGACACTTTCTCTGCATCTATTAATTGAGGATTGTATTCCATTAGGTAAAACTATTAGTTTTCTTGCAATTTCCCTCACAGAATTCATATCTGAATACCGTGATCTAAGCAGAGTTTGTGCTAGCCTTTTTTTTTTTTATGGGCAACATGGCCAATAACATTCCTGAATTCCGGTCATATAGAACAATTATCGGACATATGTTTTAAATAGCCATATAATAGCTTACATTTAAACAGCAATAAAACACAAACACTATGATCCAACAAATGTATTTTATTTAGTCAGCAGAATGAACTCTTCACAAGCATATAGGCTACAACAATAAAATAAAACCAATAGCCTTGCTATTGTTAATAAAATAAAGACATTAGCCTACATTAAATGTACGTCTCTTTGCATTCCAAGCCCGTCAAATTAAATAACTTGAAAATAAGCTAAATGAAGACAAAATTAGGTCTAAAAAATAATAGGCTGGTCGGTCCGAATTCTGCGTTTGTCAAATTCCCGTTTATTTGCGGCGCGACTTCATTGAATAGAAGTGCTCCGCTGCTTGTGCAAAGTTGAAGCCATGCAACCCCTTGTCACAACTTGCAATTCTCATCAACCTTGTCACCATGTCACGCTCTGCAGGCACACTGGACGCAGGAATTGTGCAGGCAATCTTTCCCAGCATTGCCAGGACAGGATACATTTCCCCGAATTCCCCGATGACCGTTTCACAGGCCGTGTGGTATTTCAACCTGCTGTACCCACGCAGTGCTGTCCTCATCGGCACTGCATCTCGCTCAGTCACATGACCAAACTCTCAGTGATGTCTTACTGTGACAGCGAGCGTAGGCTTGCTGTTGTCTTGGCGCCATGTCTTATAGGTCACACAATATTAGGCTATTTAATATGCTATTAATCTATCTATCTATCGACTATCGTCTGTTGCTGTCTGTCTACCGTGGTGTCTGTCGGGAGTGTGCATGTGTGGCGGGAGTGTGGAGGAGTGCGCAGAGCTTGAGTGAGTGAGTGAGTGAGTGAGTGAGTGAGTGGGGTTTTTCCCCATTTTTTCTTCTCTCCTTCTTGCCTTTTCTTTCTTTGTGTTGGTTTGGGTGGTACAAAAGTGTATTACTGTTTGGGTTTGTGCAGGGAAGCAGACTTTTGTCAGCGATCGCCATGGCTACACCCGAGTTGGGGAGACTGGGGTTTAGTAACCTGACTCGCCGTCACGGCATTAAACTTATTGTGGATGCGATCGTCCCAGTAGAAAGATGCGTCATTGAATTGGGGAAAGTGGTGGGGTGTGGGAATATTAAATCCGCATCTCGGATGAATAAATCTGTTGTTTTTCTTGCTAATGAAGCGTTAGTGCGGAGAGTGGTTCTGGAGGGTTTAGTTGTCGATGCAGTCCTGGTGTCTGTCTTGCCGCTTGCAGTCCCAGCTCGGAAAGTTACTATTTCCAATGTGCCGCCATATATTTCCAATGTCGTTTTGATCACGGAGCTGAGCCGACACGGGCAGATTATGTCGGATATCACTATGATACCGCTGGGTGTAAAAGTCCCGAGCTGAAACATGGTGTATCTTTTCGTAGGCCGCTGTATATGTTGTTTCCTGATACCTACGGGGAGTTGAATGTTGCCTTTCGTTTTCGATTGGATGTCTGTGACCATGTTGTGTTCGCTACGTCTGATCTCATGAAGTGTTTTGTCTGCGGCCGTGAAGGTCATATTGCGAAGAACTGCAGGAGATCGAGGGAAGAAGGGGGTGGCAGTGCTGCGGTGGAGGAGGGCACGTAGAGTCTGGGTCAGGGACCGGGGACGGGCAGCGGGCCGGACCGGCGGGTGTGCAGGACGGGCAGCGGGCCGGACCGGCGGGTGTGCAGGACGGGGAGCGGGCTGGACCGTCGGGTGTCGGTGCGAAGGTTGGGATTTGTGGTGTTGGGGTGCTTTGTGGGAACGGGGTGCCGGTACAGGTAGTACATGCTGTACTGGGGTGTGTGGGACATGAGAGTGGGGAGACTGTGGCTCTGGCTGTGGTTGCTACTGTGATGCCTGAGAGTGAGATTGCTCTGCAGGAGGCAGGTTTTTCCCACGACGCTGCTCGTGAGGGGTCTATGGCAGATCCGGCGCTTGAGATTCGGCCAGCAGAGGTGGCAATGGAGGGGGAGATGACGGCTGAGAAAGGGGAGTTTAAACTTCCTAAACGGAAACGTGAGAAGAAGGGTAGACCCATTGACAGTGATGCGAAACGCAGTTTTGTCGCAGAAAAGCAGGACGTGGAGCGCGGTGTCTGCACTGCGAGCAGGTGGGAGTTGCTGGCTGAGGCCGGGACTTCGGAGGGCAGCAGGGCCGGCGAGAGCGATGAGGAGGGGAGTGACTCTGATCTGTCTGTCTGCCAGTCCGCTGCTCAAAGGGGGCTACAGCACACAGAGTATAAGGGAGTTTTTGGAGTCGGTTAAGGGGAGACGTGGGATCAGCATTGTTGATCACTTTCCCGATTTTAAACTTTTTAAGTTCAGCGGCGTTGGTGCTGCGGGAGTCTAAAGGGCTGGGAATGGAAAAAAAAGTGTGATCGCCTGAAAAACCGGATGGCTAAAGTCCGTATGTCCCTTAAAACAGGCACCAATGTATGAGCTCATTCGTTTGTTTTCCCCTGGCGCTGTGTTGTGGTTTGTCATAGTCTGTGTTTCCACTTTGTTTTCATTTCCTCCCTCAGTGCTTCATTTAACCGAAAATCTCTCCTACTGGGTTTTCTGATCATAGTTTAGTGGCAGTAGAAGTGGTTTTTCCTTCTGCACGGGCTCAGTCCTCTCATTGGCATCTAAACATTCAGTTGTTACATGATACTAAGCTTTTGAAATGCTTTGCCTTTTTTTGGGAAAGGTGGCAGAGGCAAAAACATACCTTTCCTTCCCTGAGGGAGTGGTGGGACATTCAGATAAAACTGCTCTGTCAGCAGTACACTGAAAATATTACACGGAGGATAAGCACAGCGATGAGAGAACTGGAGGCTGATATTTCCGAGCTCCACAGAGCCTTGGAGTCTGATTTCAGCACTAGGCTGTTTGAAGACCTGACTTTGAAGAAGCAAGGGTTAGCGGATCTGTTGGGCACGCAGGTACAGGGGGCGCTGGTTCACTCCCGGTTTCTGAGTTTGTCGCAGATGGATGCACCTACGCAGTATTTCTTTGCCTTGGAGAAGAAGACGGCACAGCGTAAGATGATGCACTGTTTACAGACTGCAACTGGCCAGCTGCTGCAGGAGCCTGGGGAGATTCGTGGGCTGGCGGTCCAGTTCTAGAAAGAGCTGTTCACAGCTGAGGCTGTGGACAAGTCGGTGGAGGCTCGCCGTTTTCTCATGGACCTGCCTGTAGTTCCTGAGGTGGAGAGGCAGAAGCTTGAGGGGGAGCTGACACTGCTGGAACTTTCCGAGGCCCTCAGTGGACTGCACACTGGGAAATCACCAGGCATTGACGGCCTACCAGTGGAGTTTTATCGCACTGTATGGCCACAGATAGGAGGAGATCTGTGTGCCGTCTTTTCTGAGTGTGTGCAGGACTGTGAACTGCCTCTGAGCTGTCGGCGTGCGGTGCTGACTTTACTCCCCAAGAAAGGGGAGCTCTCTGACATCAAAAACTGGCGCCCAATCAGTCTCCTATGCTCAGACTAAGATTCTGTCCAAAGCCTTGGCCAATCGCTTGCGTACAATGCTGGTTTCTGTGGTGCAGCCGGATCAGATGTACTGTGTGCCCGATAGGTCCATTTTTTATAGCATTTTTTTAGTATGGGATATATTGGCCGCTTCCAGTCTCTTCGGTTTTAATGCTGGTCTTATATCCTTAGATCAGGAGAAGGCCTTTGATAGAGTAGATCATTCCTACCTTTTTAGTGTTTTTAGGGCTTTTGGCTTTGGTCCCAGGTTTGTGGGGAAAATTGAAGTCCTCTATCATAATGTTTTCAGTGTGTGGTGTGCTTAGCTCTCACTTTCCGATCCAGAGGGGAATCCGTCAAGGCTGTCCCCTGTCTGGAATGCTGTACTCAATGTCTGTAGAGCCCCTCATTCACAGACTCCGCTCTTACTGACTGGCCTCTCTATTCCTGATGTGCCCATGAATCCTGTGAGAGTGGTGGCCTATGCTGATGACATCTCGGTGCTTATCACTAATGATGCTGATGTCAGGGTGCTAGGTGACTGCCAGGAGTGTTTTGAGAGAGTGACCTCTGCCAAAATTAACTGGCTTAAGTGCAATGCCTTTCTGATGGGGGACTGGGGAGGTGGAAGCCCCCCAGCTTTACCGGCAGGGCTGCAGTGAAACAGGCGGGCTTTCAGTTTTTTAGGGGTGTGGCTGGGGGAGGGCGGAGGGGCTACAGAAAATTGGGATGGGGTGCTGGAACGTGTACAGGGCAGGCTGCAGAGCTGGCGCTGGCTGGTGACTAAATTGTCCTTAAGGGTAGAGTGCTGGTAATTAATAATTTGGTCACATCTTCGGCACAGACTTCGGTGTGTGGATCCCCCAGGTTTACTTCTGAAGGCCATTCAGAAGATTTTGCTGCAGTTTTTTTGGGATGGCATGCACTGGATCAAGCAGAGTGTGCTGTTTTTGCCGGTGCAGGAAGGGGGGCAAGGGTTGATGGATGTCTGTAGTAAGGTGGTGGCTTTCAGACTCCAGTCTCTCCAGAGGCTACTTTTTTGCTCTGAGCCTCACCCTTGGAGGGATCTGGCATTTGCGTTTTTGCACAGAGTAGAGGGTTTGCACTGCGATAGGCAACTGTTTTTATTGGAGACTGAAAAGCTTAATCTCTCGGTTTTACCTGTGTTTTACCAGCGACTTGTTACTGCATTACAGATGTTTCAGGTACGCTCTGATTTTGGGTCTTTGGGGTTGAGGGGTCTTTTGGAACAGCCCCTGGTTTGTAATCGGTCCCTGAAGTGTTCACTTTTAAAGTCCGAGAGTTTTACTTCTCTGTTGGTGGCTAAGGGGTGTTTTAAAGTCGCTCACTTTATTGATATGGACCAGCGCAGGTGGAAGACCCCTGATGTCCTAGCTGCTGTGTTAGGGGTGTGGTCTCAACGAGTTATTGGTGTGTTTTTAGAACAGCTGCACTCAGCTTTTTCCAGAGAGGCTTTGTTGCTGCTGAGGGATTTTTTCTCGGGGCAGTGGACCTGCAGCCTGAGCCCCCAGTGGTGTCTTTTCTGATCACACCAGCAGTGGTGCAGTGTCTGGATACACCATGGAAGCTGCTGCAGTTTAAGGAAAACTATGACATCCAATTTCAGGGATTAGACAAAAAAGCACTTTATTTTTTATGCATCAAAATTCGGCACTACCCTGACCTTCGGGACCTGCCTGACACTCACTGGCGTGCACAGTTAGGTGTTGTGCCTTCTATCACTCCTGCTTGGTGTGGTCTCTATAGACCACCGATGCAGAAGAGAGTGGGGGACCTGCAGTGGAGAGTTCTGCACAGCATTGTTGTTACTAACGCTTTTTTATGTGTCATTTTGCCAGGCGTGTCTGACCTGTGTGTATACTGCCAGCATAGGGAAACAGTGTTCAACTGCTTTTTACATTGCTCTTGGCTGCGGCCTCTGTTTGTCGTCCTGAAGGGGTAGTTTGCTGGGCTGGGTGTCCTGTTCTCTGACAGTGTTTATTTTCAGGGTACAGCATTGCAAGAATAGGACTCGCACAGTACAACTGGCGAACTTCCTTTTGGGCCAGGCCAAGCTGGCCATCCTCAAAAGTAGGAAGAATAGGGAGAGAGGGGTTCTCACTGGGGATGCAGGGCTGCTGTTTAGAGTGCAGGTGACATCCAGGGTGAGACTGGAGTTCACATATTATAATCTGGTCCACCGACTGGACATGTTCCTGTTGGTGTGGGGGGTGGGGGGAGTGTTGTGTGAGGTTGTGAACGGTGTTCTGCAGATGACTTTGTAAGTTGGAGGAATGTGGGGGGAGTGGGGGATGGGAGGGTTTTTTTTTTTTTTTTGCTAGGTTTTGTGAATGGTGATTCGAGAGTATACTGTTATTTATTTATTTATTTATTTCCTGGATTCCTGGCATGTTGTTTTTCATTTTTATGCAACAACCAAATGAGTGCCAAATTTGACATGGAATGAACTGCTTGTTAGTTTTGTTTCTTTTGTTGAATTGTCTATAGCATAGGGGGGAGTATGTTATTTACTGTTATTGGGTTTCAATGTTTTTCATAATTTCTTGTGTGTTTCCTTTAGAACCTTTTTGTTTCTATCTATTTGTAACTATCCTTGTTTGTCGGTACCAATCTGTTGTTTTCTGTCTGTCAGTTTCTTGTCCGTTTGTGTTAGTTTTTGTATCTTTCTATCTGTCTTTTGTGGGTTGGGGAGCTTGCAGGTTTTGTGGTTTGGTGGACAGGAGTATACTGTGTATTTGTATCCTGTATTTTATGGAATAAAGTTCACTTTAAAACCCATCTATCCATCCATCCATCCATCCATCCCTCCCTCCCTCCGGACATATTGGCCGTTGATATTTTCATCTGCCGGACAACTACATGTGATGCCGAAAAGTCGGCATTTGCCGTGTTATCTAGAGCCATAAATTAATGGTTTAAGTAATATTTCTACTTAAAAGGATTTAAATTCGATTTTCAGGAGCCTCAATATTTTGACCATCTTATATACTGACAAATACATATGAGATGTACTCAATATTCTACCATAGACAGAGAAAATACACTGTTAATGCATAGCACTACAACAGCTAAGCCCCCGGGTTTGAGTGGTAACAGACTGTAAAATATGTTCTCTGTTTCTCTTGTTTTTTCTCTCGAAGCAGTGTGGGACTTTGTATTTCTTTGTAGCCTAGGGGAAATACAATATTCTACATTAACATTATGCTTCTATGGATATTCACCCAGTATTTAGGTGGAATATTTGGATGCAAGGACCTGCCTTCTTGGTGGCATTCAGCATTCCTTAGATTCTATTGCATTTAAAATCGTTCAGCAATGATGTTCTAGTGCTTGTTTCTCAATTTAATCATCTCTAGAATCAGGCTTTCATGATGCATGTATTGATGTCCCTATATGTGCTTTACAAGGTCATAGATTTGTTGTAATCTACAGTTTTCGTCCTTGAAATTGATGTATAACTATTATGTATTTTTTTTCTTGACCTGCTTAATAATTGATACAAATGAGAACATTATTTTATTTGACCATGTAAGGGGTTTTCTCTGTATACTTCTTGCGTGCTTGATCTTCAAACCCCACTTATCTTTCAAATCGAGGATTCTGCCCAATGGGGAAGGGGCCTATGTCATTACCATGGTACCACTGTGAATGTACACGACCATTCAAAAGTTTGGGGTCACTTAGAAATGTCATTGTTTTCCATGAAAACATACATGAAATGAGTTTGAATAGGAAATATAGCAAAATGAATAGGAAATATAGTCATTGACAATAATTGTGTCCTTCAGACTTTGCTTTCATCAAATAATCCTCCATTTGCAGCAATTACAGCCTTGCAGACCTTTGTCATTCTACTTGTCAATTTGTTGAGGTAATCTGAAGAGATTTCACCCCATGCTTCCTGAAGCACCTCCCACAAGTTGGATTGACGTACCATACGGTCAAGCTGCTCCCACAACCGCTCAGTAGGGTTGCAATCCAGTGACTGTGCTGGCCACTCCATTATAGACAGAATACCAGCTGACTGCTTCTTCCCTAAATAGTTCTTGCATAGTTTGGAGCTGTACTTTTGGGTCATTGTCCTGTTGCAGGAGGAAACTGGAACAGGGTATGGCATTGCGTTGCAAAATGAGAGTGATGGCCTTCCTTCTTCAAGATACCTTTACCCTAGGGATGCACCAATTAATCGGCCAGCAATCGGTATTGACAGGTTACAGGCCAAAAATGTAATAATCGGTATCGGCAGACTACTTCAAAATGGCGATTACTTGTACCACCAATGCTTGTACCCCATTCATACAAATCCGAGGTAAAATAGACTACCTCTGATGCAGGAAAGAAATGTATCGGCTTTGAAGACGGGTCTCCCTTTGCGTACCTTTCATTTCTAAAAAATACACCATATGTCAAATTGGTGGCCTTTTATCCTATGTCTGAATGGGGTATAAGTCTTTTCTTATTCAAATATATGGAAGAATAACTTGTATAATTAAAATGAGCTGAAATTAGAAGCCTTATCAGAAACAACATTTTTATTTAATTTATGACAGGGTAGAAAGTTACAGAAATGTCATAACATCGGTATCGGCATCGGCCGATTATGTTATATGAACATCGGCTATCGGTATCGGCCAATAATTTTCTTATCGGTGCATCCCTACTTTACCCTGTGAAAATCTCCCACTTTACCACCACCAAAGCACCCCCAGAGCATCACATTGCCTCCACCATGCTTGACAGATGGCATCAAGCACTCCTCCAGCATCTTTTCATTTGCTCTGCATCTCACGAGTGTTCTTCTTTGTGATCCGAACACCTCAAACTTAGATTCATCTGCCAATAACACTTTTTTCCAATCTGCCTCTGTCCAGTGTCTGTGTTCTTAAATTTTTATTTTTATTCTCCAGTCTAAGACCAGCACCCCAGAGTCACCTCTTCACTGTTGACGGTGAGACTGGTGTTTTGCGGGTACTATTTAATGAAGCTGCCAGTTGGGGAACTGTGAGGCGTCCATTTAGCAAACTAGACACTCTAATGTATTTGTCCTATTGCTCAGTTGTGCACCAGGGCCTCCCACTCCTCTTTCTATTCTGGTTAGAGCCAGTTTGCACTGTTCTGTGAAGGGAGTAGTACACAGCATTGTACGAAGTTGTACTTCAGTATCTTGGCAATTTCTCTGATGGAATAGCCTTCATTTCTCAGAACAAGAATAGACTGACGAGTTTCAGAAGAAAGTTCTCTGTTTCTGGCCATTTTGAGCCTGTAATTGAACCCACAATTGCTTATGCTCCAGATACTCAACTAGTCTAAAGAAGGCCAGTTTAATTGCTTATTTAATCAGCACAACAGTTTTCAGCCATGCTAACAATTGCAAAAGGGTTTTCTAATGATCAGTTAGCCTTTTAAAATGATAAACTTGATTAGCAAACACAACGTGCCATTGGAACACAGGACTGATTAGGGGATAAAATAAACCTTTTTTTGGCCACTAGCCACGGTGTCTGGTAGAAGGAAAAAACTTACCAGCCACTTGGTATTTTTACCAGCCAAAGGCAAACATCACCAGAAATACATGAGGGTGCGTAAATGTGTGGTGAACATGTTAAAACGTGGCATTTATTCGGGTAATTAATCAATCACCATAACAAAAGCTAATTGCACACCTGTATAGACTAGACAGGTGTGTATGAGGGAAAAGGATCTGGATAGAAAAAACATGCTCCCACACAGTTTCTACTTGCAAGTGTTATAAGATCTTTGATCAAAACATTGCAGTCTATTGAATTATAACACTTGCTAGTAGAGACAGTGTGCGGGAGCATCTTCTTCAAATTAATCAATCACATATGCAATAACATGGCAGCTGATGGGGATCTGTATAAACACTAACACATGAGAAGGGGTGTTATAAGGTGACGCATTGCTCTTCATACTCGTCTTCCTCTTCACTGCTACTCCCTTCTCTGGGTTTCTGCACATCATTAAAAGTATTTAATTGGATTGGCTAGATATTCATAGAGCCATGGTCTGTGGTTGGGTAAAAAAATATCTCTAGGGATGATGACAGACAGTAACGTCCTTTCCATTGGCTATAGGCTACTATACTGTCACTCAGGCCAGCCCTCCCCTGCTTGCTTTATCTACTGTGGAAGGAAAGTTAGAAATTATTTCTCTAATACCTGTTAATCTCTCTTGTATACTTAAGAAAGATATGGTCAAGCTAGAAGGTCAGGCCAGAAGGTAGCTTGATTTCTGTTTGTTATTTATGATGAGAATCTTGCAGACAATGTCGAACAGTATGATTTAAGTGCCTGCTCCCTAATCCATGTGTTGATCTATGAACTCTGTCCTATAATGATATATGTTCTGATTAGCTAACTTTTAAGATAACATAGTAATGACTTTCTGATTATAACCAGCTCTTTGATTTTTGTGTATAAAAGCTCTGACTGTTAAAATGAAGGCAGAGCAACTTTGGGATCTTCTTGATTCACTGTTCCTCTCCACGCTGCGTGTATTAAAGGCATTGCAACTAACGTTCCAACCTGATTTGAAGATGATTGTTCTTCCACATTATCTGGCGACGAGGATCGGGATCGCTAACCCTGACGGAGAGGACCGGAGTTGCCAGACCAGTGACCAGCAAAGCCGCACCGGCAGAATAATAAGGTAAGGGAGCCTTTTAAAATCCCTACTGCGGTGCTTTGTTTTCACTTGTCTGCTCGCCTGGCCCCCTGACGATCAGGTAACGCGATCTATATTTTAATTAAACAATGTTGCTTGCCTTACATCAAATACTTGAGGCAGGAAATGTTTTCTTGCTTGTAAAGAAACAAAGGTTTCTTAGGGTTACCATAGACTTGACTGTGTCTTCTTGTTTATGAAGAAACAGGACTGTTTTTTCCTGTTTGGGTTCCCGCAGACTAAAGTGTGTCTGTAAACTGCAACATAGGTTTGACCTACTATTAAAAAAAAAAAAAAGCGCTAATTAATTGTTCAATATCTGATACGCCGGTGATAATATAAAATAACGTGTTTATAGTTTATAGAAGTTTATAGTGTTTATGGTAAATGAAGAAAAGTAATTAAGTTATATACAAGTTCTATAAATGCAAACATATTGAAAAACATGCTTGTTATTATTCCTATATAGCATTTATTATTATATTTTTTTTTTTCTCTCCCTTGTCGCTTTATTGTTATTTTGCGGGCTTGCACGCCTTGGTTGTTGTGTACAAAACGATACATAGAAAATGGGAAAATGTGTTACTGTGTGGGAACAGCTCTAGTAAGACGGGCGACCCGCCACTTAAAGGTACACGTCAGGTACATGTATGATAACTATGGAGTGAAGCAGTGCGCGATGTGCACAAGTGGTTTGACTGGACAATAGGTGACAGAAAGTTAAGGTTTCCAGAAGATGGGACTTTTGATTCAGATAGACTTTAAACGGTTTTGCAAAATAGGAATACAAAGCCGGGAGAAGTAAACTAGAAAGTGTTTATTATGTAAGTAGAATTGGGGGCGCCATAGGCGTTTCCAGATATTTTATGGCATGTTACGTCACTTATTTATTATACCTACGTCATATACAGACGGAAGTGTACACCCATAGCGCCCTAACCCCCCACGATGACCCCAATGACCTCCCTTATCCTACTGTCCTTCTCTCGCCCCTAGCCCCCCTCCCTCCACCCACACTGCTTAGTTCTGCAGGCCTTTGTTCTTGCCGGAGAGTGTGAATGTTCAGAGTGTGAATGTTTCAGGTCCTGGGGGGTTGTGACCCCCCCCCCCCATTAAGTTAGAATAGCTCCATTGTTTCAGTAATAGTTATCTATCTATCTATCTATCTATCTATCTATCTCTCTCTCTCTTTATCTTGTAGTGAATTCATTTTTTTTTGTTAAACGTCTTCTAACTGTCTTAAAAGTTAATAAGATTTAAACTTAAGATATTGTTCAATTTCTTAACAGTCCCTTATCCTGGCTTACAAATGTTACGATATACCACATTATTTTCTTACATTCTTAATCTTTAGAACTCCTTAAATTACTCTAGCCCTCTAAGTAAAGTGCTTAGGGGGAAAGTTTTTTAAAATTTATTTTAGCTCGCTCTCGCTCTCCCTCTCTCTCTCTCATGAAATGCGTAACGTGAAGTCTGAGATTAAAATGAATGCTTGTGGGGATTGAGGTCTGTGTGATGTCCCTCAATGTGACGTGGCTCACAACGAGGGGAGTGTACGTGTGTGTGAGTGGGTTGGTGGTTTTATGCTAATAGTCCCCTAGAGACAGGGTCTGACCGCTTGTTGAAATCAAAATAGTCTAATCCTTCTAACCGATATAATTTATTAAACATGTATCAAAAGTCCAAATAACTCTTTTGTCTGATCTAAACGCTTTCTGATTAGTTGCTACACATTTTGATACCAAACACGCCTGTGTCCCATCAATAACCTGGGCTGGACCAGGAAGTCATTTTAAACATCCCGAGGCTTAGATAAAGCTGATGTTGAAATACTGATTTTAAAATGCTAAACATCCTAGGGTCTGTCTTTAGACTTAAAAGACAAAACAGGTTCCCTAAAACAGTGATCAGAAATACAATGGTTAGCTAGAAGTCTGGTGTATATAGTATTATAGTCCTTTTCTTTGAGCTTGGGTTAATCGCTAGCTCGATAAACTGTTGAAATAGTCTTAGATTTATATAGAGTCTATAGAGTTTCTATAGGTCTAGCTGATTCGGTTTTTTTTTTTTTTTTTGGACATCGAGTCAGGGGAGGCGCCACCTTGGCAGTCATTTGAATTATGCCGCTGAGAGAGCTGATTGGTTGTGGGGGGTGTTTAACAAGGTGACTGAAAGTCTGGGGGGTGCCCCAGAAAATTGACCCCCACCGCAGATTCATAGGCATAAATATGTGGTGAGGTCTCCATCTTGATGCATCATCCGCACCTCCCGAGTGAAGTGAAGTGAAGACCTCTGCTACTGAAGAACTACAATGGCCGGAAACGGCATCACAGACTTCGGCTTGAACGAATTTTTCGGTAAGTCTTCAGATTCCATTCATTGTTACGGGATGTGTTATACACATGTTTTGTAAATAAGGCTATAACCTCTGTTTTAAGAACTGTAACTTTATTTTACAGACAGTCAACAATCTTTAATACCCAACGCGGAGGCCATAATTTGGAACGCCTCTGTGATTAACGAAGGTAAGCTTTAATTGTTTATATAGGAACTATGTTGTGTGTGTGTGTGTGCGTTGCTGTGTTTGTGCTTTAAGTTAGCTGTTATATAATGTTTGTTAATGTTTTGAATTAATTACACAGAGGTTGCCGAAAGGATCAATGTTATCGAGATACTGAGAGAAGCTACCGTACCTATACGAGAGATCTACAGACTACGTAAGAACTAAATTATCTTTCATCACATTATCGGTACTTATTTGTACCCATTTATACAGCGGTGTCTTTCATAGTTGTATTCTATGTGAATTACATTGTTCGAGGGATCCACGGTACTTTTTAAAACATATTATTTTTTAACAGCTGTAAGAAACGTGATCCTAGACAGTCAGTAATGTCCTTCAAACTTTAAGTCTTTAAACGGGTTTGTTTGTTTGTACCGCTGAGGCTTGAGGGGTATTTTTTGTATTTATTTTTTTTGGGTGGGAGGGTGTGTTAGTCTGTTTCGTGGGTGGGTGTAGATGACATGCTGGGGCATGTAGCATGGCCTTGTTTAGAAATGTTTGTTTGAACACTCAGTTGGTTGTGAAATTAAGCTTACCGTCACAGATGTTTTAGTGAGTTGTTTGTAATATCTACCGTTATTTTGATAGTTTAAGATGTATATAGATGTTTGTGATTGTATTTTAAAGTGTTTGGGTTGATTGTAAATGACTACATGTGTTCATTTTGTATTCTTTTCTTTTTTATGTTTGTTATTATTATTTTTTTAGATGGTGAAAATGCTCCCGAACCAGGAATCTCCGGGGTCAGACGACATTTAAACTTGGAAGGTTCATTTAAAAGCTAAATGTTGTTAGTCGTCTATAAACCTGTGTTATGATAATATTAATATTACCGTTTTAAAGAATCGTTTATTATGACTTTATTTACGGTTTGTATTTTATGCAGTTTTTACATAGTTCATACGTTTTATAGCGAGTGTTTATATGTCTATTGTTTGTAAATAATAGCATCAATGTGTTTTGTTTGTTCCTAAGGCTAATTTTCAAAGGTCTAAAATGACCCTAGCATAGCGTTTAAATCATTTGATTTAAATGAAGAGTTTCATCGTCACTCAACCCGCCCTCGATCCTGTATCCAAGATACGGGAGCAGTACCCCGCCTATGCCAGATTACCCTCAAGTTCTTTTGGGTCACCACTCCCGAGTCTACGTTCGACCCCTTCAAATCCCGGACAGTATCCGCCGATGGGTGGAGATCTACTGAACCACCTATAGACCTGCATCGATAGACGAATGCCCGGATATAATCCCACAAGTGGCACGTGAGTTGTTATTGGATATCCTAGATTATCAAAAAATGATTATACATGCACAAAGCCTGGCTATAGAGGGTCAAAACATTATTATTAATACAGTTAATAACGCCATAGATCGAAATTAATATTTTATTAGCGGTAAAACGACTCGAAAGTGTGGGATGTGGTGTTGTGTAAAATAAATAAATGAATGAATAAACAAAAATGTCTGGACATGGTAAAAGAGTTCACAATCCGAATGATTATGACCGAGTTCAGTCCCCAAAAAGACCATCCAGAGAGAATGGACCCGTTCATGTCGAGAACTCAGCCAGCCATCCAATAAACCCGGAACTATTGCAAATGGTAAATGATTTAAATAACAGACCCTTACCCCCGATAGAGTTAAACACCCTGTTCCCTCCTGATTTGGTCGAATTGCCGCTGAATCCCGACCTGTTGCAAATTGTTAATGATATAAATATCCTACCCCTGCCAATGTCTCCTATAGAGCCCCGGCCCCCAATACATCCTGATTTACTAGAAATGGTTGATGCTTTGAATGTGATACCCTGTCCAAATTCTGTCCCTGTTACAAATTAATTGTGCCCATTAGAACACCGGGGTTCTGCTGAAGCAGCCGGTGCTATAGAGCAGGATCTTGACATTAACCGGTTTGATATCTTTGAAGGTCTTTTACAGACCTTAAATGAGACTCGTCAAAATGGTGGCTTTGCGGGTTGTTGGGGTGATGTGGAGGGTTGTGATACTGATAAAGTGGTAGGGGGCAGACTCGGTGAGAACAAGGGTAGTGAGGGTTTTGGGCAAACTGTGGACAATCCTAAGAGGTTCGTTGATCCAGTGATTATAGATAGACCGGCCTATAACAATTTTGAAATTATGCAGCATTTTAATTTTGCAGAACTTTTCAATTGTGATAATTATGCTGAAATATTCGTCAACATACACGATGCCTTGCAAAGCATGATTGAGCGGGTGGCTGATAGGGTTAGACCTCGAGATGTTGTCCTGTTAGAACTGAGGGGTGATGATTTGTTTAGCAACCTGTCTGTAATGCCTTGTTACAGAGTAACGCATCCATCTTAGCCGATGAAAGTTTGACCCTGGTTCTAAATGTGGTGCGTGACCGTGAGGGAGGGGCTTGTAGAAGACAGTTGTCAAAATGTTTGAAGAATGACATAATCCGGATTAAGATCAGACAGTTAGTGGTGAACTCCGATGGGGACAACAAAATCTGTTGCCTTTTCAGACATCTTCAAGTTTGAGGAGAAATTGTCTTTAAAAATTGTGGTGTGTGTGATAAATGACGTGTTTGTGAAATTTCAGATGCATTCTGACCCCCACGAACAGACGCTGTTTCTCTTCCTTAATGATAGTCATTACATTGGAATAAAGAGTTTGACGGCTTTTTTGGGTTGTTCGTACGTTTGCCCCTTCTGTTATGCGGCATTCAACGATAAGCTTAAACACCGATGCGCCGGTTACTGCAATGTTTGTTTCAGCCCCCAGTGTCGTAAGGGGTTGTCCCCCACCATCCGCTGTAAAGATTGTTTATGGATCTGTCTCTCAGCGTTCTGTTTTTCTGAGCATAAGGTGCCGAGGGTTAACAGCGAGGGTGTTGAACTGAGCGCCTGTGATCAAACAAAATATTGCCCCAAATGTCGTTTCCAATACCGGTTTCATAAGGGCAAGACCCACAAATGTTCGAAACAGCGGTGTCGGCTGTGTAAGGCCGACCTGACCCTAGAGGCCGAACACCAATGTTTTATTCAGTCTGTTAAAAAGGAGCCACTGCATAAACTGTATGTCTTTTTTGATTTTGAATGTTGCCAGGAAAAAGGGATCCATGTGGATAATTATATACACTGTATAGACATGATGGATCGCGAGTGGTCGGCCAGCGGTGAGGATTGTGTCAGTGCTTTCTTTATAAAATACCGTAGTCTGAAATACCTCAATTACACGTTTATTGCACACAATGCTAAGGGTTATGATTCTTACCTTTTGATGAAGTATCTGGTGGAGAACGTGGTGACCCCTAAAATTATTGCTCAGGGGAGCAAGATAATGTGTTTCACCGATGAAACTTTCAACCAAAGGTACATAGATTCGCTGAATTTCCTACCCATGAAATTGAGTGCTTTGCCTAAAGCTCTGGGTTTCGCGTCTCAGAAGAAAGGTTGGTTCTGTCACAGTGGTTGGAATACCTGACTACCCGGGATGACATCATGATCAGTCACGCTTTAAACCGCGGGGAAGTCAAAATGGGTCCCTACCACTACCCCAGGTGGCTGGGGTGCGTACCGCTTACGAGTTTGCCGGTTGTATTTTCCACGGGTGTCCGCAATGTTTTGATCCAAACACCTTTAATCCTGTAACTCAAAAACTCTGTGGTGATGTGCACTATAATTTTCAGCAACGAATTGAAACATTAAAAAAACACCTATGGTTTGAACGTGGTGGTGATTTGGGAACACTAGTGGACCACCCTGAAGCAGCAGGATGAGGGGGTGCGGGTCTTCATGGAAACCTTTGACTTTCCAGAACGTCTCCAACCCCGGGAGGCATTATTTGGGGGTTGGACCAACGCCATCTGTTTACATTATGAGGTAAAGTCAGGGGAGAGAGTAGATTACTATGACTTCACTAGCTTGTACCCATTTGTCAACAAAACTAAAATGTATCCCTTGGGACATCCAAACATTATTTATCGCGACTTTCTCGACATCAGTCATTACTTTGGCTTGATCAAATTCACCGTATACCCGCCCCGAGGTCTATTCTTGCCCGTGTTGCCTTACAGGTGCTCGGGAAAATTGATGTTACCTCTGTGTAGAACATGTGTGGAAACAATCGTCTAAATACAACCTTGATTAAAAACCCCGAACAGTTTATAGAATTCATGTTTTCCAAAGAACACGATGTATCCCACTTTCTAATTCATAAATGACCGAGTGGCCCAGGTGCAATGGCGGACCCCGAAAGATTTCCCCACCCGCCAGGGTAACGTTAATGTGTTTATTGCAATTTTTTCCACGGCTTACGCCCAGCTTGAACTGTACAACTTAATGGACCAACTACAGGAGTGCACGCTCTATCACGATACTGACTCTGTGATCTTTGTCACCAGGCCGGGGGATTGGGTCCCGCCCCTCGGGGACTACTTTGGGGAGTTAACGAGCGAGCTAGATCCTCAGGACCACATAGTGGAGTTTGTTTCAGGGTTCCAAAGACTTACGCATACAGAACAGCTGCTGGTAAGACATGTATGAAAGTTAAGGGGATCACTCTGAACCATTGTAACAACAAAATCATTATGATGACCCTGGTCCACAGTTTTGTAACTGAAAAAGACGCGCCTTCTCGTGAGATTATTACTTCCAGAAACTGAATCTATCTGAATTAAAAGGGTTACATGTTGGAAAATAGATCACTAAACAAACGGTTCAGGGTGGTGTACAATAAAAGAGTGTTGATGCCCGACTATAACACTCTACCTTATGAATATTAGCGGTGGTTTTGATAACAGACTTCAACATCCTTTTTCATGTATTATAGCCGGTCCCTCCAACTCGGGTCAGAGCTATCTTATAAAGAATTTCATAGAAAATGTGGAAGCGACCGTGTCCCAAAATCTCGACAACATAGTGTGGTGCTACTCTTGCTGGCAGCCGCTCTACGATGCTTTGGCGGCGAAAATAAAAAATCTGAAATTTGTACAGGGAGTCCCCGACTCGCTGTGTGATGATGAGTTGTCAAAAAGTCTAACTAATCTAGTGGTCCTTGATGACCTGATGGAACTGGCCAGTGACAATAGCGAGGTGGAAAATGCCTTCACAAAGTACACTCATCATCGGAATTTAAGCATTATTTATTTAGTTCAAAATTTATTTTTGCAAGGTAAAAAAAGTCGCACTATTAATTTAAACACTAATTATATAATTATTTTTTTAAATCCCAGAGATAAACTACAGGTTACCGTCTTGGCTCGTCAAATGTACCCCAAACAGACAAAGTTCTTTTTGGAGGCTTTTGAGGACGCTACCAAAAAACCCTACGGGTACTTGCTCGCCGATTTTAAAGCACAAACCCCGGAAGACTTTCGTCTCGGAACAGGTTTGTGCCCTCCAGATTGGCCGGCTGTGTATGTGCTAAAGAAAAGGAAATAAATAAGCATGTCTGTTCGGATTAAAAGAAATCTACCACTTTTGCAGATGTTATTTGAGGGGAACCCGTGCCAGAGGAAAGCTGTGCTGGCCGCGGCCCCTTCGGATTTGATAGAGTCCCTGTGCGAAATAGCTTTAAACATCTTGCGTGGAAACATCCCCCTAACCCCTTCTCAACATTCTAAACTCAAAAAACAAAAAGCTGTTATCAAGATCATCGCTAATAAGAAGTATTCTATTAAAAGAAAAAGAAAGAAGATTAATCAAACCGGGGGTTTTATTGAACCACTCTTGAGCATAGCTGTGCCTTTCCTTGCCAGTCTTCTGGCTTCGAGCTCGGTTTAGTAATGGAACATGCTCGGAAAATGTTTTTGGTCCCTCAGGATCAGCTTGAAAAACTGAAAAAAAATGTTGCCGGTCCAGAAACCCTCCAACAAACTGTCGAGAATAACTTGGACTCTGAAATGAAAGCTATATTAACCAGGGTTGATTTAAATCAGCATTCCAAACCCCAATTGTATAGTGCCACAATACAACAATATACAGTATCTGGTTCGGCAGGGGGAAAAAGATTACAACACTTTAACTTTAAACATGGCCTCTCGAGAAAACGGGATTGCGGATGAGGGGACTGTGGCTGATAAGGGTTTTGATGCTCAGCCCTCTGTGATAGCGGATACCGAGCCTGTTGAGGGTTTTTCCTCCTCGCCAGAGGTCGATGTTGTAACTGATGTTTTGAGAAACATGCCTTCCAGAAGCAAAAGAAATGCTGAATATATCCTGCACAAAATGGTTCAGAAACCACGTGTAACGGCTTGGAATGAACAGGGTGAATTTGTTTTTAAAGGACAATTGATCAAAGGATCACATATGTTTGATCTGTTGAAGAGTGTCACTAGCACTAATAAGATCCCTGCTAGCTGCAGACCTGTAGGCTGGAATTCTTTCCTACATGCGATGGCCTGTCTGAACATCCCACAATCAACAGTGCCTAACCAGGAGACACGCCAAAAAATACACATGTGTAAAGAGGGGGGAGGCTGAATGGGAAGCTAAAACCCCAACTGCTCATTACTTACCCAGTGTTAAGCGAAGGATCTCAGGATCTAGTACACGTTGGTTTGCTTATTAATAGCCTGTTATTATTGTTTGTAAAACAGTGAATGAAGACCGACAACCGATTGTAATTATTTATTTTATGTTTTATTTTTCGAATGTTGTACAGATGTGTTCTTTATAACATGCCCCGTGTCTTCTATAATAAGTGTGTTAAATAAATGATTTGCTTCAAAGAGTGATTCCTGTTTTTCTCCTTAACATACGTGACATCTTTTAAAATCCTCACAAGAGCAGCCAGTCTGTATACAAGGGTTGTTAGCACCATACGTTACAGGTATATAAGGGTCCGTATACATTGTCCTGACAAACTGTCACTTTTTCATCATTCTGTTCTAAATCATCGCTGTACAGAGTCATAATGTCTGGATATGTTCGACCTTTAGCTCTATGATATAAGAAAAATGCACAATGTTGGCACAAGTGGTGGTCTGTAGACTCTGTACTTGACGCCCGTTTTAAAGGGTTTCTTGACAGTTGTTGAGCAAAAAGTTATGGATACTCCGGGGGAAAGGTCTGAAATCTGGGGGGTGACCGTAGGAATCAAAAAAATTCACCACGTTGATCCTCCCTTAGATAAATAGTGAACCAGTGTTCTCCAGGCATATTTTTAGGGTGAGTATTGATTATGTACATCGCTGGTAAATTCTTGATCTTAAATTTAGGCAGCTGGTCACAGGCATAGACCCCTTGAAACCGTTTGCGGGTACATGAGGTAGCCGTCATGATGGTGTTGAGCTCTATGGTATTCATTTTAATAATAATCATACAGAATGTTTCTTCTCTGATTCACCTCAATAATGTTGTGAAACACAGCGTACACGATCATATTTACAGTGCGGGGTAGAGGCTATTTAAAACGCATCTCCAGACGCATGTTACCCGTTTTCACCAGTGAAAAATGTTGTCCACACTCTTCGTCGGGGGTCAGGTTGAATCTGTACAGCGTGTAGCCGCTGCAGTATTCCTGGCGATTGATCATCAGAGGTTGATCCTTGAGATGACGACCCGCAGCCAATACTAGACTGTAATATTCCCGAACAGCATTGCTGTTTTCAAAGTCCGGTTGAAAAGGCTTGGACGGCACCTGCACTCCGTCAACGTACAATGCTATAAATTCTGCGTTTAATGTTTAAAGTTAAAGGGGTTCTTGTTGTATACCCTGGTAAAGGCATCATTATCCACTAGACCTATAATAACCTGTTTTGGGAGCTGCCCTAGAAAAAGATTTTCTTGGTTCATCACACGTGTCCCCGCGGGGATACTGTGGACTTTCATATAGACTCTTTCTTTCGGGTACTTGGCGTTTGCCGTCATTAATGCCTGGGCGTGTCCTAGTTTAACCGCTGGGGATACGGACACTTTTCACAAACAATGAGGTCGATAATATATTCAGTTTATATTTTTCAGTATCGGGAGTCATCAGACAGAAAGCATTTTTGCTCGGGATCATTTTAATTTTAATGTCTACCCTGTTGAGCATGAGTTTTTATTGAAAAAATATGTCCACATGAATATGCCCTATTAGCTCAAAGGTCCGGCCTTCGTCTGAAAAGGCTGCTCTTTTTTGCAAGCCCTCATTGAGTCCATCTGTATCCCTGTCGTCCATAGCTTCTGGGGTGTCTTTGAAGAACAGGCCAGGACTGAACTGCTTGCTTAGAGTCTCCTCACTATAATTAAGGATACACTCCATCATGGCTCTATAGGGGTAGGTATTGCTGCTTTGACTAATGAGTCGATCACCCAGGGTCACGTCCACTTGCGAAAACATGGTGGCCATAGGGTAATTGATGACACCAACGTTGGCTGCCTTCACTGTTGCATCCCCATCCTCCTCATCCACTCTGCAGTTGATTAAAATGACAGTGTTGTTCAAATCAATATAATCTTCCCCATTTCCCGCTATGAAAAACTCCAGAGGGGCCGTTTCTGAAATTGCGGAAAGAGGTAGTATCTCTACATAGATGCTTTTATCTATACTCGTTTGGGTGTACGGGACTGTAAACAGGTCCAGTTCTGATTTAATGCATTCTTCCGATAGGCTATGGAAAAAAGACATGTTTAAAAGATGTAACCTGAAGATCTATTGGGCTTTCTTTGAGACTTTCTTTTTGCAGGTTTTCTCTTCTGTTGCTTCCTTCTCCGAGGGATTCTGTGGTGTGTTGGAGAATGAGCGAGTCTTCGTTTTTTTGTTAGCTGGGGGTCTTCGCTGCCCTGGTGGGTGTCTGCTGCTTCTTCTTTTACCCCCGCCCCTCGACATCACCATGAGTCCCGAACCCTCCTGATGCTCATGGCTAGCTGAGCGGTTCATAACATTGGCGAACACATCACTAACAATGTTTTTAGCCGCTGATTTCAAGTGGGGTCTGGCTATAGCAAAGCCTCTCTTGAGCAGGGGTACGGCCATTCTAAAAAGACCACGAAAGAGTCCACCTAGCCCGGCCCCATACATAGTGGAGGATCCTACAAACCCGGGCAAGCCATTCCCGGCTTGCATTTTGTAATAATCAACATAGGCCAGAGGATCGACATAACCCCTCGAAAATGTAGTTTAACTATAATTTTACCGAAACGGAATGGTACGTTGATATTCTGATCTGATTTTACTTTGATCGTGATGTTGTCAAAGTGTGTCTTTGAGACTGGTATGTAGTGCGGCTTGTCATAAGTAATTGTGATCATGTCATTGCTTTTACCTTTAATAAGTACATTTCTCAAAAGAGGCACATAACTATCACCAACCCTCTGGTGGGCAATGATGTCCGTATAGATGTAAAGAGTGTAAAAACCACCTCTGATATCGGCCGGGAAGGGGGCCACCACGTCTGAGAATGAGTTCTCCGTGTCAGTATAGAAGCCTATTATACGTCCCAGGGCCCCGCTGGTTTGAATACTAAGGCCAGGTTTTGACACAATGTACACTCGGTTTTTAATAGGATTGTAATATAACTTGAGGCAGGGGTTCCCGTCTGAGAACTGCTTATTCATCTCATCTAATATTTTATCCACGCTGTCGTAATAACCCCCTTCGATCGTGAATGACCATTGACTCTTTTTAACATGATCAAAAACTGAGAAGTTGGCATCTTTATCTTGTAAAATAGACCAAGTGTAAGGATACTGTATTTCCGCCAAACCCACTTCCCACGAACCCCTTAGATCTATAGATTTTCCAAATTGCACTGTGTAACTGGATATTTCATTTTTAGGATATATATCGAGAGAGGAGTTACTGGGTAGAGTCACGTAGAAGCCACCTAATTCCATCTTGAGAAACTAAAGTAATGCCCCCCACCACACCCGCGGACATCTTGTTATAAGGCTTGAATAACACAAACCTGTTGCTCCGGGACTCAACTATTGAACTTTTCAGGCCAACCTCTCCATTGCACTAACACATATTTTTTCCGGTTTTGGTTTTTTTCCGCTATAATCTTTTCAACTCTGAATACTCTATCTTTACCCACAATAATTTTTTGTAACTTGGCAGCTTAAAACGTCCCTTCTATTTCCTCCCCGTCATAGTCTTTTAACCGGTACACGGGGGGGTCTCTAGCCAACTGTTCGGTAACTGTAAAATATTCATCAGTAAATGTTTGTTTATAACCTTTGGCAAAAGGGTTGCGCAGCTTTGAAACTCTCACCACATCCCCGACATTGAACTTATAAGTAGTTTTTTCTGTCTTAAAAAAGGGACCGTATACATTTTTATATACCTTAAAAGAATTACTCTTGTTAACATCTATAGGCTTCATTTTAATACTGGTGTGATATCCTCGGTTGTAAACTTCGATAAAATCCTGAACTTTATCAACATACTTGAACGTGTTGACAGCTGTAAAATATCTCCACATTATTGTCTTTATGGTGCGGTTAAACCTCTCCACAACCGATGCCTTAAGCTCATTACCGGTGGTGAAATGATGTATATTGTGTCTCTTCAACAGATTCTGAAATTCTCTTTTGAGAAACTCTTTTCCTTTATCAGTCTGCAGTTTTTTAGGACACCGACCCTGGGACAATATATCCTCAAAGGCCCTTGTCACCACACTACCTGTTTTATTGTGCAGAATTCGGATCCATGCGTATTTCGATAACACATCGATGCACATCAACATAAATTTGTGACCATTGTTATCTTTTGATAAATTTGACATATCGACTAGATCCATCTGCCATTGTGAGTCTATGTCAGTCACATAGACGCGATTTCTTTTAAAGTTAATTCTGAGCGGTTTATGTAGGGTATAGGCGTCTTGTGCCCTTAGCCATTCTGAAACAACCTCATCCTTAGCCTTAACCCCGGCTTCAGTTAGTCCTCTTTGAAAACCTTTCTTACCAGCCAAACCACCGGCCTTGGCCGGGTTGTAGTACAGATCCTTCATCTGGGGAGCTTGCAGAGTCATTCTGTCAGATCACACGACACAATGAGCAAAGTTTTTTATACATGTTTTTTTTATTCCATTTCAGGCGAACAAACACCTCTTTTTAGACAATTGAGAAAAGTATAACATACACAACAATTTTTTCTACGGTCCAAACAAAAATAAATCAGATGATTGGTTACTTGTTCTATATCGACAACGACATGTTTTTTTTATCACACACATCGATTACATACACAAATAAAACAACAATATGGGCTATTTTAAAAGTAAACAAAGGTTTGTTAAACATGATCAGTAAAAATTCATACAGATGATGATGAAAAGGACTAACATCCTTCTGGGCGCCCTCGACCATCTCACTCCAGTTTTCGTATCCCCCAGTCTCTGTTACGGCGGCCATGAAATTTTCCAGGTTTGAAAGTTGGTCATTATCTACGGTTAAATCTGTAGAGAAAAGGCTCGCATTGGCTACTTTTTTGTCAAGCACATGGTGTAATAGAGCTCTCAGGCTATCCACCGAGCGTTGATGGCAGATCCAGTTGCAGAAGCAGTCCAGAACATTTCCCATCTTCCAGGTCCCTCAGTTCTTTATGGAAGAAATACTCTTTTAGCTTCCTGGCGGTTTTTCTACTCGGCTCATCCAGGTCATTGAACAGCTCAGTTTCTCATTTATATACTTCTCATTTTTCAACTCCAGCAAAATCTCATCTATGATTTTCTGGACTTGCCCGGAAGAGGCCCGCAGGTGGGAGTAAGATATCGCCTTGATTAGCGCCAGCTTCAGCCATGGTTTGTTCAGTCTTCTGTAAATCACATCGAAATAGTATCGGAAATAATAGGCATCTGGGTCAAACAGACAGCTGTGCCTCAACTGGCTGGGGTGATTCACTTCACAACCCTGACAGACTGATTTCAGGGTTTGGTCGATGAGAACCGGCAGAATATATACCAGGGTGCTTTTAACAATTCTGCTTACATCGACCCGCACACCGGGCATAAAGCCATCGTCTTCATCATGCCCCTGAGGCGGTTCGCTGCTCATTGGGTCGCTTGGTTGGCTGTGGGTTGTTTCTACAGCCGCTGGAATGCCCCCTTCCTGAGACGAGTCCGCGATAGACAGTGCAGCAAACGCAGAACCGTTCAGGACCTCCTGAGCCTGTACATCCCAGAGACTAGCTTCGATGTCTATCGCAAAGCGTCCTGTTTTGTCTTGCGGAATCGGGTGTTGAGGTCCCGGAGGTTGGCCGCAGTCAGAGGTTTCAGGCATGTATACAAAATCGGGTGAATAGAACCAAGGTAGATCCCGGGATTGGAGAGGGGTGTAGAGCCTGTCGACATCCATAGCTTTCGGGTAAGACATTGTCTTTAAACATTGATCGGGGGGTGATGTATACCGTCTCTTCACTACGTCACGATAACCCGCCCTCTTAGAAGAGAGTGGCCCCTGCGGCTCCGTACCCACCACCAAAACCCTGAGCATTCATTTTAATCTCAGACTTCACGTTATGCGTTTCGTGAGAGAGAGAGAGAGAGAGAGAGAGAGAGGGAGAGCGAGAGCGAGAGAGAGCTAAAATAAATTTTAAAAAACTTTCCCCCTAAGCACTTTACTTAGAAGGCTAGAGTAATTTAAGGCGTTCTAAAGATTAAGAATGTAAGAAAATAATGTGGTATATCGTAACATTTGTAAGCCAGGATAAGGGACTGTTAAGAAATTGAACAATATCTTAAGTTTAAATCTTATGAACTTTTAAGACAGTTAGAAGGCCTTTACTAGAAGGTGTTTAACTAAAAAAAGAATGAATTCACTACAAGATAAAGAGAGAGAGAGATAGATAGATAGATAACTATTACTGAAACAATGGAGCTATTCTAAATTAATAGGGGGGGGGGGGGGGTCACAAACCCCCAGGACCTGAAACATTCACACTCTGAACATTCACACTCTCCGGCAAGAACAAAGGCCAGCAGAACTAAGCAGTGTGGGTGGAGGGAGGGGGGCTAGGGGCGAGAGAAGGACAGTTGGATAAGGGAGGTCATCGGGGTCATCAGGGTCATCGTGGGTGGTTAGGGCGCTATGGGTGTACACTTCCGTCCGGATATGACGTAGGTATAATAAACAAGTGACGTAACATGCCATAAAATATCTGGAAATGCCTATGGCGCCCCCCATTCTACTGATGTGGAATGATTAATGTACATTAAGAAATGAGAAACCAAAGCTAGCTATCTTAAAACATTTGTTAGAGAAAAGAAAGAAAAGACAAAAGCCATAATTCAATCTAACCTAAGTCGAATGCCCCGAAGAGAATTAAAAACAACAAAACATTACTTTGGATATAAATTAATATATATCTCTTTGTATGTTTGTACGTTTACAGTTTGCGCAAGGTAAATGTCCGTATGTCATGTCATTTTCATTTACTGTATAGTCCAGAATATGACTGAGAGTCATAAGTCACAAATAGTTACAGAATGATAGCTAAAAAACACCAGTTAAATATGTTGTAATAACAGACCTACAAGAAAAGTAAGCATTTAACTGTACACAGAATGCTATTGCAAACAGAAATAATAATACAAAATTAATTTATTTAAATAGGTCTTACGAATACAGAAGTTTAAACTAACATGTTAGAAATGGAATTAGAGCCAAATTTAGAAATGGGAATCCGAGGCAACCGCAAACATTCGGTGAAGGTTTCTTAGATATTGATAAATAGATAACCAGATACTCCAGGAAATTAAAGACGTGGTAATTTGGTAGCTATGAGTTCCACAATGAAGAGTTTTTAAATCCCTAGAAATAGATCCCAAATACAATGTGTAGGTAAGAAATTAACTATTGATCAGTTCAATCTGGTTCGGGAACAGTTCTTCTGAACCTGTACCGGTGTAGACTGGACTTCAATAGGAGAAAGCTGACACAATAAAGACATGAGCCGCGCAGGCGGACAGTCTTAGTGCCCACGCAGGTTCTTAGTTGGGGAAATAATTGACTGGACACATTTTTTGAAAATGTGTTTTCCTGAAGTACCTGGACATCATTATTGAGATCAATGAAAAAGCTTATTTTCCAAAGATTAAAAGATGTAACATAACTAATTTAATGAAACATAGTCATGGCAAGTTATAAAACTGTTTGTCCTTTCACAAACAGAAATACCCTATCAATTAGGAAGAGGGGGGCAGGGGGCAAGTGCCGTGACACTGCTCCCCCTGTTCGCCTGAGCAGACAAGCAGCCTGAGATGACTGTGAGAGAGAGAGAGAGAGAGAGAGAGAGAGAGAGAGAAGGCAGAGACTGTAAGTACGTGTAAGGGTTCATAACTTACTACAAACAGAGGAAGAGTGTAATGACTGGTAATTTACACTGCTTGTATTAATAATGATAATAATATTGATGTTGATACAGACGAATACGTCACATACTAGATGACAACCGCATAAAACGAATAATAATGAAAATAGGAATAATAGGAGTTGTTCCTAATTAAACTATGTACATAATTTTAAATTATGGTTTATTGGGAAAAAGGTATTGAGAAACAAAGAGTAATAACTGCCATCATTTACACAACTACTATTAACTATGGTGTTGAAGGAACTGCTGTAATAATTATTGTAATGGTCTCAGGTATTTAAGTTAGATAAAAGGACAAAAATAAGCACATTGTTTTGACAACTCCACACAAAAGAGTATCTACACTAGGAAGTAAAGCTGATTCAGTAAACACAGGAGATATGATGCTGCTGACGACAGCTGAGTGCTGTACGTAAATAATTTGATAAATGAGATCAATTGGAATCAAGATTATTATTATTTTGAATTGTCCCTTTACTAGAAACCTTACAGATTGTGCGAATGTCAACTAATGTGATAGAGATGCCTTTTATAAGGAGGATCTCTGATGTTGTGTGACCCACACATTGTGTCTTCAGATGACTGATTTATTCCACATGGCAGATTATGAATCGTGTCCTGAAGGAACCGATGTTTGACCCATAGTGGCAGAGGTGCATATGGAGAAGACGCTGGTTTTCTCATTGAGACACAGTAGGCCGAGGGCCCGGCTTTAAAGACAGCCTTACGGCATCTTGAACAGACCGATGTTGAGGTCCACAACGCTGAAGTGATGGTTGACTGAAATAAGTTCAAATACTGAAATTAAAGGTTTTCCAGATTATAGGAATCTACAATATATTGTGAAACAGCTCAGATGATGTCCGCAGTAGCATATATTCTTGTATTGATATTTTAATTTATAATGTACTATTAGTGGAGATGTCACATTATTCAAATGAATAGAATGAAAGCCATGAAGTCAGAATCAGTCCATTGCCTCTCTTAAGATTTGTACAATGTACAATGTTTATAAATCAAAACGCAACAAATATATGTACAATACAGTTTTCAAACTGAATTTGTAAAAAATAATGTTTTGCTGACTTTTGTATTCTCTTAGTAGGAACAAAATGTATGTGTTACGTAGGTAGTAACTAGGGTTTGACTTTTATGACCTGGGGCTGGATGAAATATAATTTGAGATGCACTGTAAAAGCTCCAGGAAATTGCAACTGGCCACTGCACCTTCCATAAGAGAGCTCAAACGTTTACTAATTCATTGGTTGCCTCACAGGCACTCTTTCCCTGGTTTGCCCATCTGGCGCATGGTGTTGGCCAAGGGGGGATGTGTGCATCAGTCTTTTAAATTGGTTTGCCCCAGGTTTTATAGTAACAGCTTAGCAATATTGTAGAACTTGCCACATTTATCAAGCTCATAATCCTGCAATATGCAAATAGATTGTGTTCAAAAGCTTAAATGTTGTGGATATGAATATATACTTGTAATAATGTATAGGTGTTCTAAATGGGTTGAAGCCTATCCCATAGGAAGGCTGAAGTAGTAACAGTAGCAAAAATACTGTTAAGGGATGTTATATGTAGATTTCGCATTCCAGGGAAATTTCCAGCGATAGGAACACTCACTTCACTGGGACGATAGTGCAGGAACTATGCAAAGCCCTGCGAGGTAAACAACATTTTCACTGCCCCATCAGGCTCAGTCAGCTGGAGCAGTGGAGAAACAAAATGGAATGTTAAAGAATAAGCTGGTTAAAATATGCAAACAAACAGGACTCAAATGTCCAGATGCCCTTCCTATAGTCCTAATGACAATGAGATCGTCAGCAAATTGAAAAAAACAGGGCCTTTCTCCGTGTGAGATTATTATGGGATGACTTATGAGACTCTCCATCACTCCTCCATTGTCTGTAAGGGAAATGGACATTCACTTGATGGATGATGCTATGTTGTCTTTTTGTATGGGACTAACACGTGCATTCGAAGCTGTCCATTCACAGGTGAAAGCCGCCCAGACTGAACCATCCCAGCAGGATTGCAAGGTGCAAGGTGCAAGGTGACTATGTGTATATTAAAGCACACAAGAGAAAGTCCTCCCAACAGCCCAGGTGGACAGGGCCCTACCAGGTGCTCCTGACCACCCACACAGCTGTGAAGTGCCAAGGAAAGACGACATGGATCCACTCCTCCCACTGCAAACTTGCCAATCGAGGTGATCAGCACAACCCTGGTGGAGAACAGAGGGATGCTTGCCTTCGCCTGGATCCTCTTCCTCATCGCCTGCGGGACCATCATCTGCGCCATAGCAGCCTTGGAAAAGGGCGCCTTCACCTCCAAGTTGACAGGATCATCACTGACTGAGGAAACCCGTCCAGAAGAAGCTGACATCAGCATCACCCTCCAGCTAACGGCACATGGCCAGAGCAGTGGCCCAAAAGGAGCGGCAGGACGCATGAGTCCACAAATACCAGGTGATGTGCTAGTAACCTCTCCCCTTTTGCATATCGACACCACAAACACTAACATATACACTGATAAAATACAACTGAGGATTTGACAGCGACGAGACAGCTACCTGACCAGAGGAAACGCCTACCTCCAACTGTCTTATCAGTTTACAAAAGACTTGAATCTGTCAAGGTGCTGGGTGTGTTCACATGTGCCCCATAACACTGAGGGAGGCATTCCCATGATCCCAGTTCCCTTGACTGTGGAAGATAACTGTGCTATATGGAAACATTATAGAATAGATATGAGTATTTACAATACTGTTAATGCATCTGCCTTTACTAAGTTTACTGAACAGATTCATGATCTTACGGATCACATTTGTAAAGATGTAACTAAAATCCACCAGACCTCGGAGTGGTCTCTTGGGAGCTGGATAAGTGGCTCCCTCGGAAGTATTGGTGCTATCATAGCCCAAAGTCTGCTTTTTATCCTTGGCATACTCATTCTTCTCTATATTTGTTTTGGACTGATCAAGTGTTGCTGTGCTTGCACTGCTAGAGAAATGCAGAAAAGCCATACTCCTGTTGAAATAAAGGAGTCTGCTAAAATAATGTATGTGGAAATGCTGCAAGAACACAGTGATATAATGGATCTTATGAATATAACCTTATTACACTGAATGATGTCCACTATTCCCCCTGAGGTTAAGGTTTACAACTCCAGGGTCTCATCATAGGACAAAATGGGGGGAGTGTGGAAGGAAAGTTAGAAATTCTTTCTCTAATACCTGTTTATCTCTCTTGTATACTTAAGAAAGATAAGGTCAAGCTAGAAGGTCAGGCCAGAAGGTAGCTTGATTTCTGTTTGTTATTTACAGTGAGAATCTTGGAGACAATGTCAAACAGTATGATTTAAGTGCCTGCTCCCTAATCCATGTGTTGACCTATGAACTCTGTCCTATAATGATATATATTCTGCTTAGCTAACTTTTTAACCAGCTCTTTGATGTTTGTGTATAAAAGCTCTGACTGTTAAAATGAAGGCAGAGCGACTTTGGGATCTTCTTGATTCACTGTTCCTCTCCACGCTGCGTGTATTAAAGGCATTGCAACTAACGTTCCAACCTGATTGAAGATGATTGTTCTTCCACACTACTGTGACATACAGTAACTCAATCTCTGTTTTGCAAATCACAATTGTGGATACTCCTCTCCAGATCTGTGAGCTATAAAGCACACATCATGCACATCCTGAGGACCCTCCCTCCTGGCATTTTTGCGCCCACCTTGTGACCCACACCCTCCTGGACCATCTCACAACAGACCTTGTGGTCGAGCTCCCGTGCTTCGGCTCATTGGTGGCCATGGTGGTGGCGTAAAGTGAACTCTGGCTGTCCCAGGCCAACAGGGTGCCCAATATGGACATTTTACTGTTGTGCCAGTTTAACCCAGATTCACTTTTGGGCCAACCGTCAACTCTCTGCGGGCCAGAGAGCCCTTGGGCGTGCGTACCTCCTCTAAATACTGGTCACAAATTGACATCAATTCTTAGAGCATACCACAGGAACTATACTTCATTTTTTCTTTTACTTCCAATGAATTTGGAAGATATTCTATTCAACATATGTTGTTGATCAGATAAAAGATGACCACTAAGAGCCCCAAATTAATATGAATCCAGAATAGCTTATTGTTCATAAATCAACTGAATAGCCCATATAACATATAAGTATTAATGAGTGTCTCTTCAGTCTTGCTGGCATAAGATTGAGGAATTGAGATCTTCTCTTCCCTGAAAGTATGTTTAACTCTTCAGATGTTTGTTTTCTGTAGAAACGGAAATATAACACATACATATGTACTTACACAGATCTGTATTTATGCATCTGTACGTGTGTGTCTGTTATGTGCTTCAAATCCTATCTATACAGATACTGCTCTTCTTAAATCGAAGGTTGCGATCCTGCCCTATAGAATGGGAAGAAATACATTTTCCTGGACTGGAGGTGTTTACGTAATAGTTTAAGATGGATTTAAGTTCTTGAATATCCATTCAATATATATTGTCTTTGTTTATTGCTGGGAGGAATACTGAAGGATTGAAGTGATGCGTGTCATTATCAGTCTGTCGAGGTGCCTTATAGTTATGTGCATATGTTTAAGAGCTACAAACAAAATCAATACTATAGGCTACATACCAGCACAAGTCTGAAAAGTAATTTTGCTTTGTTTTTCTCACTATAGAAAAGCTATAACTTGAGTGCCTGTTGGGGAGGGACATCTGTCTATCTGCCCCTGGTGACAACTAAATGATATTCTAGCGTTCTCCATCAGGATTTATCTCCAGACACTCTGCCGTTGGTTAAGCCAGGTCTTCAGCGAGCGAGTGAGTGAGTGATTGGTCAGAGGGAAACAGAAAGACAGGCCTCAGACAACTTAATCCAGTGATATTTTATTGGAGATTACCAAATGACATTAGTGGGCTATTGCTCAAACATTTTGGAACCTAACTGATTTACAAAAGAATCACTTGGAACATTTCCCATGCTAACCTGTATGTAATATGAAAACGCACAACCTCATGATAGTTTATTAATCAATAAAGTCTTTTAAAACTTGGATTAAGGATTCGGGTGACTGAATTTCCCTCAAGATTCAGATCAAGACTCCACAGAGGATTGTGGTACCAAAGTGGCTATTTTACAGGACATTTTAAGACCAAAGAGCTGAAAACACTCTGTATCTTGTACCTATTCGACATGCACAACTACAACGCAGCCACAAGTCTGGGTTCCCCAGAGAACCCACCATTAGTCAAACATTACAAGCAAAACACATCCAGTTGAATCTATGTGTGATAGGACCATAAGTTTGTGATAATTAGATTTCATATCCTTACCATATTCCACACATACATAACAGGACAAACTGTCAGGAGAGTCAGCCTGGTAGTTTTTAAATCTTTAACTGTGTAACACCTAGAATCACTGTCAAAATATTACCTGTTTAGAACTTATTAATTCAGGCTTAAAAATACTGGTACTCACTATCCACCATGCAATCTAATTACAGGGGAACACTAATTTTGCAAGTGCGAAACAGTATGGTGTACTTATTTAACTCCGCACTTGTGTCTGCATGCGAGTGGAAACATTCCCAACATACGAAGCGAGGACTGCCACGCGAGGATCACAAACTACCGTTATCCTACGAGGAATGGATGTTTCTGATTTGGGTTGAATGACATGCATGCACTCTGAGGAAGAATGAAGGGTATTTGAATGACCTGTCTGGTTATAGGTCTTTAATTATACATCCCATTTAGGAAAATGGTAGCTGGCATCTTAATAAGAAAAAAAGTGTGTATATACACTCACCTAAAGGATTATTAGGAACACCATACTAATACTGTGTTTGACCCCCTTTTGCCTTCAGAACTGCCTTAATTCTATGTGGCATTGATTCAACAAGGTGCTGAAAGCATTCTTCAGAAATGTTGGCCCATATTGATAGGATAGCATCTTGCAGTTGATGGAGATTTGTGGGATGCACATCCAGGGCACGAAGCTCCCGTTCCACCACATCCCAAAGATGCTCTATTGGGTTGAGATCTGGTGACTGTGGGGGGCCAGTTTAGTACAGTGAACTCATTGTCAGGTTCAAGAAACCAATTTGAAATGATTCGACCTTTGTGACATGGTGCATTATCCTGCTGGAAGTAGCCATCAGAGGATGGGTACATGGTGGTCATAAAGGGATGGACATGGTCAGAAACAATGCTCAGGTAGGCCGTGGCATTTAAACGATGCCCAATTGGCACTAAGGGGCCTAAAGTGTGCCAAGAAAACATCCCCCACACCATTACACCACCACCACCAGCCTGCACAGTGGTAACAAGGCATGATGGATCCATGTTCTCATTCTGTTTACGCCAAATTCTGACTCTACCATCTGAACGTCTCAACAGAAATCGAGACTCATCAGACCAGGCAAAATTTTTCCAGTCTTCAACTGTCCAATTTTGGTGAGCTTGTGCAAATTGTAGCCTCTTTTTCCTATTTGTAGTGGAGATGAGTGGTACCCGGTGGGGTCTTTTGCTGTTGTAGCCCATCCGCCTCAAGGTTGTATGTGTTGTGGCTTCACAAATGCTTTGCTGCATACCTCGGTTGTAATGAGTGGTTATTTCAGTCAAAGTTGCTCTTCTATCAGCTTGAATCAGTCGGCCCATTCTCCTCTGACCTCTAGCATCAACAAGGCATTTTCGCCCACAGGACTGCCGCATACTGGATGTTTTTCCCTTTTCACACCATTCTTTGTAAACCCTAGAAATGGTTGTGCATGAAAATCCCAGTAACTGAGCAGATTGTGAAATACTCAGACCGGCCCGTCTGGCACCAACAACCATGCCACGCTCAAAATGGCTTAAATCACCTTTCTTTCCCATTCAGACATTCAGTTTGGAGTTCAGGAGATTGTCTTGACCAGGACCACACCCCTAAATGCATTGAAGCAACTGCCATGTGATTGGTTGGTTAGATAATTGCATTAATGAGAAATTGAACAGGTGTTCCTAATAATCCTTTACGTGAGTGTATATATATTAAGCAGTAAGAGTAAATATTACAGGCCATTCCTTGTGTTTAGAAAGTGGTAGATCTCTCTGGGAAAGGGGAGAGTGAACAGTCATTCTCCTTTAGGAAGGGTTATTGATCTGTCTTAAAAGTATAAATATACCATATGTGCATTTCCATACTGTTACTGATCTTTGGAGTTAAATTAAAAAAAAACTAAGAACACTACGGAAGCTCTGCAAGTCGATCGCTCTTTTACAGCAATGCCACCTAGTGTCGTGAAAACAAAGCTGCCTTCATATCCCCAGTAAATATGACATCTGTGCTATTCATACTGCTGCACTACATAACTCTCAGCTTGTGAGGATGCAACTTGTAAAACAGTAATTGTTTTATGTCAAGAGTTACTGGCAATGATAGATACTGCAGGCAGTCCTATGAACAGCTGGCATATTTACACTGTGAATGGTCCCAGTCTCTTAAAGTAACAGCTATTTAGTTATTGCCTGTAACTATTGAAATGATAGACAGATCTAATAGTCATTAAGTTGAACACAGTGCCAAGACATTTGTTAAACAATCTGCATATAGTACTGGACTGAAATGTAACAGGGAGTTTAGGAATTATTCTGGTTAGCTTACACAATAGCAGTCTAATAGAAAATGCTCTGCAAGTAAGTCTTGATAAGATGTTAATAGACTGGACTTTGTTTGGGACAAGAGCACTTGACTTACCTAGAATCTATAAAGAAAAAATAATAAAAAAAAACTATTGGCATACAACTTGCAGGATAAATTTTCATGTCATGCATTCAAGTTGTAACTGAAGTCAAAGGTAGGTAGACAAACATTTTTGAGAAATGCATCATTTCTAACTTGTGTCATGCCCACTGAAGAACACTTCCTGAAAGCACCAGGAGTGGAAAGTTAATACAATAATAATAATAATAATAATAAATGCCATGAATGAGTGTTATTTATTTTAAATCCGTTTAAAAAGTGGTCTTCTTTCTTTGGAATCTCATATGCAGAAACATAACAGGGACAGAAATTCGACAGTTAAAAAAAAAATCTGATGTGAAATGTGTTCTAGTTTTAATGAATGTTTTATTCGGTGAGAGGCTGTAGAGGACAGTCAGGGATGAGGCAGGTGGAGCGAGCCCGTGTGTGCTCTGTGGATGCGAAGAGCCGACCCACTGCCGGCACTGCTGTCCTCCACTGTTCTAACATCAACTCGGTGCCGTTTCAGTGGTGTGCGCTGGTGTGCCGACCAGCCCGTCACACGTCTGTCATCTCATCCTCCAGGTCGTCACCCTCCGTCTCGCCCTCCCCTTTGCCTTCCTCCTCCTCTTCCTCAGAGGTCACATCCAGCCTGGGAGAGACACTTGGGACAGGAGCAGGCAATCAGGTAGTTCTCCCTGACAACAAAAGAGAACAACAGTGGGTTAGAGAGAAATCCTTAACACTTCACTGTGTTAGACTTTACTGTGCTTCCAAAAACAAAGTCCAACTGTGCCTCGACACTAATGCCTTTCAGTGAAGTAGCAGCAGACACTGTAAATGGGGCTTCAGTCTCGGTCTCTGGGCTCTCTATGTACCTGAGAATCTTGTGGCGGCTGTGCCTACTCCAGTCTCTTTGACAGCAATCTAGGTAGCTGATGGAGATTTCCTGAAAACCCCCAATTATTACACTTTGAACTTATTTTTCTATACTAGGAGAAATTATAGAACAGCACATCAATCTAGCTGTGCCTGCAGGTCCTTACAAAAGCATTGACACACACAGACGTATACTTGTTTATATACAGACTATGAACTGCCCCACATACACGCGCACACACAATTATTCTGATGGCTTTACCTCCCCAGGGGCGATATCAGAGAGGGCAGTCATGTGCAACAGGTAGTTGTTGTCAGGGAATGAGGCCTCGGCATTGGGCAGGCAGCTGTGGTTGCCTAGACAAGAGAATTCACAAAAAAACATGAGGTGGGAGCAAAAGCCAAAAGGCTGAGCAGCCTTTGAGATGACTCCATGGGGGAAGAAACGAGCAGACCTCTGTTCAAGCCATTGGCTGTCGATGCAGTGTGTAGATTCTTAGCTGAAATGTGCACAACAAGGCAGGGTAAACAAAGACTATATATTTGAGGGACAACCTAAACAGGCTACAGACTTACAAGCAATGTTGTTGGCACTTGGAAAAAACTTTGGTGAGGTTCTTGGATTCACATGTTCTTCAAATCATGCAGGGTTCTTGTATAAATCTCTTGTATAGACTTTCTTACACCTATCGTACAGACTAGAAGTAATACATTGGTCAGGTCAAACCATAATGTAGTTGTGACCGGTCTGAAATGTATAGTATAGTTTTATAAACAAAAGGCCTTGGCTAAACATGACACTCCCAGAAGAACCATTTTGGACAGCACACAGCTCCAACCACCATCCTATTCTGTCTACTTTGAACAAGGCTAGGAGACAAAATTCTGTGCCTTGAAGAAGAGGTGTTGATAAGCTTTGGTAACAACCCAGTTATATAAGAGCATGTTCAAAGCAGGGACAGAGAACTTGAACTTCAAAGCAACCAGAGTTTCAGGTTTCCTACTGCCAGTTAAAATGAAGCTCCACAGAGAGGGCGAACAACCACTATGGGCCACAGGCTCCAGTGATTTAAGAACAAGCTAAAAAATAAGCAAGCAAAGTGTATTTTGAGATCTTAGAGATTTTTAAACCATATTGTGAGGATAGTATGTAATTGTAGCTTTAAAAACATGGCTATTCCTCTGTCATAGTTAGCTGAGGAACAGGGGAGTATTCTAGCTTTGTTCTGAAGAAGCCGAAGCATAAGTTTGCTAATAAGGCATAGCAAGGAAATAAATGTATATAAAGAAATGCAGTTGACAATGTGAGATGTTATAAATGCCTCCTTATCAAGAGAGTGTTGGAGTATGTCAGTTCCTGTCAAATGATAAAATGCTCTCATTAAAGAATTACGATTAAAGTAACAACAACAAGAAAAGATATTTACAAAGCTGACAAGGCTGGATTCTGCAAGTTTTGAGTTGCAAGACCATTAACAGCAACAGTGAATGCGATTATTAGACACTTTCAATTCCCAGACATGCTTGCCAAGAACTGGGCTCTTCTATGTCTGGAATGCAACCCCCAGCGATATTAAATGGCATTTCCAGGACACACTCACCTTGCTCAGACACTCGTCGTAAAGTGCTGTAGTGAACTGGTTCCACAACAATGTCAGTTGCCCCTAAAACCCGACACAGAGAAATATAGGTGACACCCGACCTACATTAACCACAGCCATTGTCTTAAGCTCCTGAGACTCAACATCTTAGCCTTAAACTGATCCCAGAGGAAGCAAGCATGAAGGCAGGCACAGGACAGAAATTGAATAGAATCTTGCATGTAATATCATTTTACAAATGAAAACAGGTCAGACAGGTCTGTCATGGTCTGACTTTGACCTGCAAGCAAAATGCATGACCTGATTTTGCTCTGTGGCCATTACTCCCGAAACAACATTACAGAGATGGTTAAGGTTAGGATTAGGGTTAGGTCCAGGTTATATTATTCCAGGGACCACAGCTACACAGTACATTCAGTTTGTGCCTGTGCTGAAACCACACAAGGAACACAGGCTCACTTTGTAACCCTGCAAGTCATTGAAGGATGCCTACCACTTTTGTGCAGATGTTTGTTCTTGTTTTTGTCTGGGAAAATTTTGATTGCAGGGTGATATCTGGTCAACCCAAAGCCAAACTTAATATCAGCAAGCCTGTGACGTCCTCTAGGACCAAAGGAAAGGATCCAAGTGCAGGCTTTTAGAGTTGAAGCAGATAATCCAATAAGGGCAAAACGAGAGAGCATAAACAGGGACAGTCCAGGTCAAACGATCAAGCGAACAGGCTAGTAGGGAGATCCGACAGGGGTAAACGAGAGAAGGAAGCAAAATGTCAAAAAATACACAGGAAGGCACTCACGAAACAAGGCTTAGAAATGATCCAGGAGAGAATGCAAGACTTCACGATTAATCTAGGAAACAGAGGGGTTTAAGTACTGTGAAGGAGAGAGGGATTGAACAAGGTGAATGAAGGATTGACCAATGATAGGAGAGGAGGACAGAACAGGTGCACCTGGTAGGGAAGAATGTGGAAAGACTGGTTTGACTGGATAAAGGAAAGGAGAAGCACTAAACTAGTATTCGGGAGAGGGAGACCTCTGGTGGTGAACTAAGGTAGAAACAGGGGAGACCGTGACAAAGCCGACATAAAAAAGCAGCAATTCACAACCAGCCGTCCACACCTTCTGCACATCACCGTTAGACTCCTCAGGCAGTGCTGTTTTATTCAGAGTACTTGAAGATGAGTGGCAGTTTGTGAAAAGTAGTGTTTCCTGTGGGTTATGTTCCCATTGGAAAGGCAAAGGAATTGATACTAGAAACAGGATTATTACAAAAGAAGTCGCTCTTTGAAGTTCTTATTACGCTACGAGCATCCAGATCAGAAGATGCCTTTCAATTCCATTAGTCCAGGATACAGGCATCTATAACTACACTGAGTACCTTCTGCATCCTGGAGGAAATTTGGTGTGGTGCGACTTCTTAAGAATCTCTGAAGCCCTGAACACAGACCCTGACCTGAAACTTCTCTCCCAGGAGCTTGTGAGCGATTTCGTCCTCTTCATTAGCCGTCCTGCTGCAGAACTGAGAGAAGAGGCTCTGCCAGTGCTCTGCCTTTGTCCCAAGCCTGAGGAACAAAAGGAAACACTTTAGTACAGATCAGCTTGAATCATGGCTCTCCCCGATTCTTAGACAGTGTCTTCTTTTTGAGGGTTTTGATGCCTTGGTACTCTCATTTTCACAAGTGGCTTGCAGGCAGTCTTTAAATTCTCCTTCTAGTCCAGCCTGGTTTGAATGGGAAAGGCAAAACACAGAAGTGTGCAGTACTGCCCTGATGATTGCAGAATGATTGTGTACTGAACAATCTTAATTTTTGTTTCGTTATACAAAATAAAATAAATAAATAATCTCACAAGATAACATTTAACAGAAACCACTACTTAACTTGATGTAGCGTAAGGTACACTTATAAATTTCAATTAAAGAAGTGAATGTATAGTATCACCTTATCACGGATCCTGGAATCTTGTAGAACTCAATTTCTGTAATAATTGGACGCAGACACCAATTCCAAAGATATAAATTGTCAAATTTATTAAAAACAAAGACTAAATGTAGCACTACACTAATTATACAAAAAGGGAAAAACTAATAAAAATTCAACTCTAGATCAACAAATCAAAGACAAATCACTTCCTTGACCAAATCAAAGACCATGGAATGGCATATGATAACACACAAATCGTTAAACAAAAAAGGTTATAAATACATTGACTACAATACCGGTTAGTAAGACGAAGGCGAGTCTCATTAGTATTGTTAGTCGAACATCAAATAACTATGCAGGTTAGTATTTAAGTCAAATAACTTCTCGTTATATATATATCAGTCTCATTTATATTTGGGTGCCGAGAAAGATTCTATCATTTCTTGTTACCACAATTCTCCCTAATTGATTACTGTTCAATGATTAAGGATAGGCAGGGCCACCTATAATCTAGTGTCTATTAACTTGTGTCAATTTCAGACTAAACAATTAAACAGGAATGAGAATATATTTCTCGGCGTTGACAGATTCTGATTTCTAAAATTGTCAAACAAAACAGTTTAATACAGCACTCATTTATATTTAAGAAAATACTAGTTTATGACTCACAGAATAACATATCTAATTGATTTCTCAAATGTCATGAATAATAAACTCCAAACTGTTAAACTTATCTGAACTTCGTCGCAGAGAGGCCTCTCTGCCTTCGGGCTCAGATAACAGCACACGGCACGAGGTCCGTGTGGTTTGGAACAAAGGCAGTCCGGTTCGGCTTTGTCCAAGAACTTCCACTCAGTCGATGCACCTGGAAGTTGGGGTTTCGCGATAGTAGAGTCTTTTCCAAACTGATTTTCCACTGGTTTGAAGGCTCCAAGAATGTGCACAGGATCTTCTTTGCAAGGAGGGTTTCCACCGTAGTTACTTGAAGACAAAGTCTTTGTGGAAAGCAAGGCCCTGTTTGTTTCCAAGGGTCAAGTTTCTTAAGACTCAATAGCTATTTAAATGACTGAACACTTTCGTATTGCAGTCGACTTAGTCAATTGTCCAGCTGTATTCACTCCACTGATCAGATGGGTACAGGCGGGCAGGCGCAGTTTCTAAAGTTCTTTAACTGAGAGATGCCGTGCGCTACCCTTTACACTCACCTAAAGGATTATTAGGAACACCATACTAATACTGTGTTTGACCCCCTTTTGCCTTCAGAACTGCCTTAATTCTATGTGGCATTGATTCAACAAGGTGCTGAAAGCATTCTTCAGAAATGTTGGCCCATATTGATAGGATAGCATCTTGCAGTTGATGGAGATTTGTGGGATGCACATCCAGGGCACGAAGCTCCCGTTCCACCACATCCCAAAGATGCTCTATTGGGTTGAGATCTGGTGACTGTGGGGGGCCAGTTTAGTACAGTGAACTCATTGTCAGGTTCAAGAAACCAATTTGAAATGATTCGACCTTTGTGACATGGTGCATTATCCTGCTGGAAGTAGCCATCAGAGGATGGGTACATGGTGGTCATAAAGGGATGGACATGGTCAGAAACAATGCTCAGGTAGGCCGTGGCATTTAAACGATGCCCAATTGGCACTAAGGGGCCTAAAGTGTGCCAAGAAAACATCCCCCACACCATTACACCACCACCACCAGCCTGCACAGTGGTAACAAGGCATGATGGATCCATGTTCTCATTCTGTTTACGCCAAATTCTGACTCTACCATCTGAACGTCTCAACAGAAATCGAGACTCATCAGACCAGGCAAAATTTTTCCAGTCTTCAACTGTCCAATTTTGGTGAGCTTGTGCAAATTGTAGCCTCTTTTTCCTATTTGTAGTGGAGATGAGTGGTACCCGGTGGGGTCTTTTGCTGTTGTAGCCCATCCGCCTCAAGGTTGTATGTGTTGTGGCTTCACAAATGCTTTGCTGCATACCTCGGTTGTAATGAGTGGTTATTTCAGTCAAAGTTGCTCTTCTATCAGCTTGAATCAGTCGGCCCATTCTCCTCTGACCTCTAGCATCAACAAGGCATTTTCGCCCACAGGACTGCCGCATACTGGATGTTTTTCCCTTTTCACACCATTCTTTGTAAACCCTAGAAATGGTTGTGCATGAAAATCCCAGTAACTGAGCAGATTGTGAAATACTCAGACCGGCCCGTCTGGCACCAACAACCATGCCACGCTCAAAATGGCTTAAATCACCTTTCTTTCCCATTCAGACATTCAGTTTGGAGTTCAGGAGATTGTCTTGACCAGGACCACACCCCTAAATGCATTGAAGCAACTGCCATGTGATTGGTTGGTTAGATAATTGCATTAATGAGAAATTGAACAGGTGTTCCTAATAATCCTTTAGGTGAGTGTATACGCCTGTCAGATCAATAGATGATTGGTTCTTGAGTTTGTGAGATTGGATTTCGGTTTCAGCCCCCAGTGTTCTATTGGATGGAGGGCTTGATTTATGACTGATGTCAATCTATGTCATCTTTTGGAAATGCTGGTTGGCCTGTGTTCCTAGCTCTGTGTCGGGATTTTGGCTCTCGTCCACTTCAAAGCTTTTTTATTTCCTCCATGCCATATTCCCCAGACATTTCACAGCAGGGATTCCAAGCTATTTGGCCCATTCTCGGTGCCATCCTCCGAAGACTGCCACTTTGATGTAAACCAGTTCACACGCTGATGAGCTTAGGAAATCTGATAACTTTGGGGGAGAGGTCTTCTTCAGCTCAGAGCTAAAATGCTCTTATCAAAATATACCCCCCCACTTAATGCTACATTGATAACAGATTTTCTGTGAAATAGTTCCCAAAGGACAAAAAATATATAAACATCAGCAGTTGGTTCAAGTGTACAATTTAACACGGGATAACACATTCTTGAAAGTTAAAGGCTTTGAAATAAGAACACAGTGGAACACACATCTGAAGAATTTAAAGAATTGCAGTCATTTATGTGAAATAATTAAGTAATTAATTCAAAACACTGTAGACAAAGCTAGAATTCTCTACCTTATGTAATTCAGAATCCATCCTCAACTTAAGGCTTAAGATTGTTCCCCTGCATGTTGATTTAATGTAATACAGTCAATAAATAAATGCATTTTAATGTCTTTAATTAAGGGAAGTCAAACATAAAACTGTCGGGGAAAATGTTAGAATTGAAAACACTACCTGCTTAACTGTCGCAACCATCCTTGCCATTAACGTAATGCTGGAGGTCTCTGGTGGGTAATGCATGTTTCTGGGAAATGGGGAGACAGACTTGGGTGGAGAGCACACTGTGCAGTGTTGCTGAAAATCACTTGCAAATGAAATGCATCACAATCTATTGAAATGCTAGAAGAAGATGTGAAAAGGGGAAATGTTCCTTAGCATGTCAGGAAATTGCTGAAATACTTTAATTTCTGGATGGCTGCTTTCTAGCCGAACAAACACCTGATGTGTCATCGCTGTTGGAGGCTGTGTGTTAAAAGCCTCACTATGCAAACTAAATCCAACAGCGGTGCAAATACACAATAGCCTCTCCTGCAGGTCTGAAGGTCATGTGCAGAAATAACACAATCCCAGAGAAATGTCATTGTCTGTTTAAATGAATACAAGTTGCCTTTGCACATGTTTTGTATTCACACACTTCCTCTGGTATTGACATCATGCAATTAACAACATACAACAAAAAAAGGGTCTCAAAGACCAACCGCACCACCGGGGTGCCTGACGCGTGGTAGTCGTGGCCGAGTTGTTAAGGTAAAGAACTAGCAATCCTTTGGGGTCTCCCTGCGCAGGTTCGAATCCTGCCGTCTACGATGCTGAAGAGCAGCGCCGACCCCTCTCTGCCTTGCAGGCCCCCCTTCTTGAGCTGTGCTTCTGTCACAGACCCTTTTGCAATCTCTCTCTATCTATCTATCTGTCTGTCTGTCTGTCTGTGACTTAAAAAAATATAGATCAACATACAGAGATCTGTATATAAGGACAGAAAGATGTCCATACGAACACGCAGAGGCGCGTCGGAACCCTGAATTCCTTGCTCTTGCTGGGGTGACATCAGTTCACACACCTCTTTCTTTCATTCTGTTCCCAAGTCCTTTGTGCAGCCTTCCCACCCTAGGCGGGGGCAGCAAAACCACACAAGGAACCTCCCCGTCGGGGAATCGAACCCCGGTCTCCCGCGTGACAGGCGGGGATACTCACCACTATACTAACGAGGAGCCGGGCTTGCCGCCTCCCACCTTCTCCGCCCCCACATCTTTCGCCACGCCCCTTTCCGATTCTGAATGTCTCAGGGCAAGGCGAGGGCAGCATCGCTGCCTCCCCTGCCTGCTTTATTCCACCTTGTTAGTGTCCTTCGGTCAGCTCAGGCTCCGGAAAGCAGTCCTGGACCGCGACCCGCTGCGCTAGGGCCCCGCCGGGCAGTCAGGATGGCCGAGCGGTCTAAGGCGCTGCGTTCAGGTCGCAGTCTCCCCTGGAGGCGTGGGTTCGAATCCCACTTCTGACAACAGCGGGTGCTCCTTTTTGCCCCGTTTGAAACGGGTCAAGGATGACGCCCACCCTGGTCCTTTCAGCACGTGAGCCAAAAAAAGGTGCCTCAAAGACCAACCGCGCCACCTGTGCACCTGAGGCGGGGTAGTCGTGGCCGAGTGGTTAAGGCGATGGACTAGAACTCCATTGGGGTCTCCCCACGCAGGTTCGAATCCTGCCGACTACGATGCTGAAGAGCAGCGCCGACCCCTCTCTGCCTTGCAGGCCCCCCTTCTTGAGCTGTGCTTTCGTCACAGACCCTTTTGCAATCTCTCTATCTATCTGTCTGTCTATCTGTCTGTCTGTCTGTGACTTAAAAAAATATAGATCAACATATAGAGATCTGTATATAAGGACAGAAAGATGTCCATACGAACACGCAGAGGCGCGTCGGAACCCTGGTATAAATCCTTGCTCTTGCTGGGGTGACATCAGTTCACACACCTCTTTCTTTCATTCTGTTCCCAAGTCCTTTATGCAGCCTTCCCACCCTAGGCGGGGGCAGCAAAACCACACAAGAAACCTCCCCGTCGGGGAATCGAACCCCAGTCTCCGCGTGACAGGCGGGGATACTCACCACTATACTAACGAGGAGCCGGGCTTGCCGCCTCCCACCTTCTCCGCCCCCACATATTTCGCCACGCCCCTTTCCGATTCTGAATGTCTCAGGGCAAGGCGAGGGCAGCATCGCTGCCTCCCCTGCCTGCTTTATTCCACCTTGTTAGTGTCCTTCGGTCAGCTCAGGCTCCGGAAAGCAGTCCTGGACCGCGACCCGCTGCGCTAGGGCCCCGCCGGGCAGTCAGGATGGCCGAGCAGTCTAAGGCGCTGCGTTCAGGTCGCAGTCTCCCCTGGAGGCGTGGGTTCGAATACCACTTCTGACAACAGCGGGTGCTCCTTTTTGCCCCGTTTGAAACGGGTCAAGGATGGCGCCCTCCCTGGTCCTTTCAGCACGTGAGCCAAAAAAAGGGTCTCAAAGACCATCAGCAGCAACAGTGGCAGATTTGGTGCCGTGGCTTAGTTGGTTAAAGCGCCTGTCTAGTAAACAGGAGGTCCTGGGTTCAAATCCCAGCGGTGCCTTAGGCGGGCTTTCTGTGCTCCTTGCGAAGCTTGTGCTTCCGCTTTGTCGACCATCAGTTTTAGCAAGATAGGCTTATCGTAAAGCCATCAGAGGACGTAATGAACCGGAAAGCCAACTGGACAGACGCCGGTTTGTAAAGAAGAACCAGAACCCAAAGGACAAGCGCTACGGCCAATTCCCATTGCCGCCCCTGGACAGTCGCAACAGGGAGCTTGTTGCTCCCGTCAACCTTACGTTTTCACCTCTATGTGCTTCCTTTGTTGCAGCCTGCATCCAGATTTTGTTTTTGTTTTGTTTTGTTTTGTTTTGTTTTGTTTTGTTTTGTTTTGTTTTGTTTTGTTTTGTTTTGTTTTGTTTTGTTTTGTTTTGTTTTGTTTTGTGCCTTACGCCTGAGTGTAGGCACTGGGGAATGGGAGAGTCCTGGCACCGTGGCTTAGTTGGTCAAAGCGCCTGTCTTGTAAACAAGAAACCCTGGGTTCGTCTCCCAGCAGTGCCCTGGTTTATGTTGGCCTAGGCAATGGAAAGGAAGTTTCTAAACGCTCAATACATTTTTGCAAGATGGCCGTCCGCAGCAAGCAGCTTAAGATTACTGTAGCCGCAGTCTGGCAAGCTGACCGCCAGAAGTAGAAACAATAACAAGGAGCGGGGGGAAAAGTGGGCCGTCCCTGGGTGGATTCAAACCACCATCCTTTCGGTTAACAGCCAAACGCGCTGACCGATTGCGCCACAGAGACAGACAGAGGTGTTGTGGTTGCTGCAGTCGTGCAGTTCCTTCACAGTTGCCAGAAATCATTGCCAGCACACGATTTTCTTTGTCGTTGAATGCAACATACGTGTCCATTGGGGGAGCGATAGCAAGCAAGAGAGTTAGATATCGAGAGTCATAGATAGATAGATAGATAGATGGATGGATGGATGGACGGCAAGGCAAGCATCTGATTGACAGTGGTCCGTGATCTGCTGTTATGCTACTATGCTACTGACCATTGGGGGAGCGATAGCAAGCAAGAGAGTTAGATATCGAGAGTCATAGATAGATAGATAGATAGATGGATGGATGGACGGCAAGGCAAGCATCTGATTGACAGTGGTCCGTGATCTGCTGTTATGCTACTATGCTACTGACCATTGGGGGAGCGATAGCAAGCAAGAGAGTTAGATATCGAGAGTCATTGATAGATAGATAGATAGATGGATGGATGGACGGCAAGGCAAGCATCTGATTGACAGTGGTCCGTGATCTGCTGTTATGCTACTATGCTACTGACCATTGGGGGAGCGATAGCAAGCAAGAGAGTTAGATATCAAGAGTCATTGATAGATAGATAGATAGATGGATGGATGGACGGCAAGGCAAGCATCTGATTGACAGTGGTCCGTGATCTGCTGTTATGCTACTATGCTACTGACCATTGGGGGAGCGATAGCAAGCAAGAGAGTTAGATATCGAGAGTCATTGATAGATAGATAGATAGATGGATGGATGGACGGCAAGGCAAGCATCTGATTGACAGTGGTCCGTGATCTGCTGTTAAGCTACTATGCTACTGACAATTGGGGGAGCGATAGCAAGCAAGAGAGTTAGATATCGAGAGTCATAGATAGATAGATAGATAGATGGATGGATGGATGGACGGCAAGGCAAGCACCTGATTGACAGTGGTGCATGATCTGCTGTTATGCTACTATGCTACTGACCATTGGGGGAGCGATAGCAAGCGAGTTAGATATCGAGAGTCATAGATAGATAGATAGATAGATGGATGGATGGATGGACGGCAAGGCAAGCATCTGATTGACAGTGGTCCGTGATCTGCTGTTATGCTACTATGCTACTGACCATTGGGGGAGCGATAGCAAGCAAGAGAGTTAGATATCGAGAGTCATAGATAGATAGATAGATAGATGGATGGATGGACGGCAAGGCAAGCATCTGATTGACAGTGGTCTGTAATCTGCTGTTATGCTACTATGCTACTGACCATTGGGGGAGCGATAGCAAGCAAGAGAGTTAGATATCGAGAGTCATAGATAGATAGATAGATAGATGGATGGATGGATGGACGGCAAGGCAAGCATCTGATTGACAGTGGTCCGTGATCTGCTGTTATGCTACTATGCTACTGACCATTGGGGGAGCGATAGCAAGCAAGAGAGTTAGATATCGAGAGTCATAGATAGATAGATAGATAGATAGATGGATGGATGGATGGACGGCAAGGCAAGCATCTGATTGACAGTGGTCCGTGATCTGCTGTTATGCTACTATGCTACTGACCATTGGGGGAGCGATAGCAAGCAAGAGAGTTAGATATCAAGAGTCATTGATAGATAGATAGATAGATGGATGGATGGACGGCAAGGCAAGCATCTGATTGACAGTGGTCCGTGATCTGCTGTTATGCTACTATGCTACTGACCATTGGGGGAGCGATAGCAAGCAAGAGAGTTAGATATCGAGAGTCATTGATAGATAGATAGATAGATGGATGGATGGACGGCAAGGCAAGCATCTGATTGACAGTGGTCCGTGATCTGCTGTTATGCTACTATGCTACTGACCATTGGGGGAGCGATAGCAAGCAAGAGAGTTAGATATCGAGAGTCATAGATAGATAGATAGATAGATGGATGGATGGATGGACGGCAAGGCAAGCATCTGATTGACAGTGGTCCGTGATCTGCTGTTATGCTACTATGCTACTGACCATTGGGGGAGCGATAGCAAGCGAGTTAGATATCGAGAGTCATAGATAGATAGATAGATAGATAGATGGATGGATGGATGGACGGCAAGGCAAGCACCTGATTGACAGTGGTGCATGATCTGCTGTTATGCTACTATGCTACTGACCATTGGGGGAGCGATAGCAAGCGAGTTAGATATCGAGAGTCATAGATAGATAGATAGATAGATAGATGGATGGATGGATGGACGGCAAGGCAAGCATCTGATTGACAGTGGTCCGTGATCTGCTGTTATGCTACTATGCTACTGACCATTGGGGGAGCGATAGCAAGCAAGAGAGTTAGATATCGAGAGTCATAGATAGATAGATAGATAGATGGATGGATGGACGGCAAGGCAAGCATCTGATTGACAGTGGTCTGTAATCTGCTGTTATGCTACTATGCTACTGACCATTGGGGGAGCGATAGCAAGCAAGAGAGTTAGATATCGAGAGTCATAGATACATAGATAGATAGATGGATGGATGGATGGACGGCAAGGCAAGCATCTGATTGACAGTGGTCCGTGATCTGCTGTTATGCTACTATGCTACTGACCATTGGGGGAGCGATAGCAAGCAAGAGAGTTAGATATCGAGAGTCATAGATAGATAGATAGATAGATAGATAGATGGATGGATGGATGGACGGCAAGGCAAGCATCTGATTGACAGTGGTCCGTGATCTGCTGTTATGCTACTATGCTACTGACCATTGGGGGAGCGATAGCAAGTAAGAGAGTTAGATATCGAGAGTCATAGATAGTTAGATAGATAGATGGATGGATGGATGGACGGCAAGGCAAGCATCTGATTGACAGTGGTCTGTAAACTGCTGTTATGCTACAATGCTACTGACCATTGGGGGAGCGATAGCAAGCAAGTGAGTTAGATATCGAGAGTCATAGATAGATAGATAGATAGATGGATGGATGGATGGACGGCAAGGCAAGCATCTGATTGACAGTGGTCCGTGATCTGGTGTTATGCTACTATGCTACTGACCATTGGGGGAGCGATAGCAAGCAAGAGAGTTAGATATCGAGAGTCATAGACAGATAGATAGATAGATGGATGGATGGATGGATGGCAAGGCAAGCATCTGATTGACAGTGGTCCGTGATCTGCTGTTATGCTACTATGCTACTGACAATTGGGGGAGCGATAGCAAGCAAGAGAGTTAGAT